>NC_133328.1:360377675-360721175 GCF_042186555.1 Aquarana catesbeiana | reverse complement strand
TAGGACCCAGCATCTGTCAGGGCACGAACAACAGGAGAAGGGCTCTAGGACCCAGCATCCCCAGCAGCACATCACATGGGCCTTTATAAGGAAGTGTATCAGTGCTTGAAGTTGCTGACCAGGGATGAGCCGGACACCCACTTGTTTGGTTCGCACCAGAACATGCGAACAGGCAAAAAATTTGTTCGAACACGCGAACACCATTTAAGTTTATGGAACTCGAACATGAATAATAAGTGCTAATTTTAAAGGCTTATATGCAAGTTATTGTCATAAAAAGTGTTTTGGGACATGGGTCCTGCCCCAGGGGACATGGATCAATGCCAAAAAAGTTTTAAAAACGGCCGTTTTTTTTGGGAGCAGTGATTTTAATTATGCTTAAAGTGAAACAATAAAAGTGTAATATTCCTTTAAATTTCGTACCTGGAGGTGTCTATAGTATGCCTGTAAAGGGGCGCATGTTTCCCGTGTTTAGAACAGTCTTACAGCAAAATTACATTTCAAAGGAAAAAAAGTCATTTAAAAGTACTCGCGGCTATATGAATTGTTGGTCCGACAATACACATAAAAGTTCATTGATAAAAACGGCATGGGATTTCCCCACAGGGGAACCCGGAACCAAAATTAAAAAAAAAAATGGCGTGGGGGTCCCCCTAAATTCTATACCAGGCCCTTCAGGTCTGGTATGGATTTTAAGGGGAACCCCGCGCCAAAATGAAAAAAAAATGGTGTGGGGTCCCCCCAAAATCCATACCAGACCCTTATCTGAGCACGCAACCTGGCAGGCCACAGGAAAAGAGGGGGGATGAGAGAGCACCCCCCCTCCTGAACCGTACCAGGCCACATGCTCTCAACATTGGGAGGTGTTGGGACCTTGGGGACCTTGTAGGGACCTTGTCCCCATGTTGATGAGGACAAGGGCCTCATCCCCACAACCCTTTCCCCGGTGGTTGTGGGGGTCTGCGGGCGTGGGGCTTATCAGAATCTGGAAGCCCCCTTTACCAAGGGGACCCCCAGATCCCGGGCCCCCCCTGTGTGAAATGGTAAGGGGGTCCCACTAAATTCCATACCAGGCCCTTCAGGTCTGGTATGGATATTAAGGGGAACCCCGCGCCAAAAAAAAAGGTGTGGGGTCCCCCCAAAAATCCATACCAGACCCTTATCCGAGCACGCAACCTGGCAGGCCGCAGGAAAAGAGGGGGGACAAGAGAGCGCCCCCCCTCCTGAACCGTACCATGCCACATGCCCTCAACATTGGGAGGGTGCTTCGGGGGGTCCATCCATGTTGATGAGGACAAGGGCCTCATCCCCACAACCCTTTCCCGGTGGTTGTGGGGGTCTGTTAGCGGGGGGCTTATCGGAATCTGGAAACCCTCTTTAACAAGGGGACCCCCAGATCCCACCCCCCCGTGTGAATTGGTAAGGGGGTATTTGTACCCCTACCATTTCACAAAAAAAGTGTGAAAAATGTTAAAAATGACAAGAGACAGTTTTTGACAATTCCTTTATTTAAATGCTTCTTCTTTCTTCTATCTTCTATCTTCCTTCGGTTTCTTCCTCCATCTTCTTCTTCTTCTTCCGATCCTCTGCTTCTTGCTCCGGTGTTCTCGTCTGGCATCTTCCTCCGTGGCGTCTTCTTCCCTTCTTCGTGCTTGTGCCGCTCCGCATCCATGATGGGAGGCTCCTGCTGTATGACGCTTCTCGTCTTCTGACGGTTCCTAAATAATGGAGGGCGGGGCCACACGGTGACCCCGACCCCTCTGACGCATGGGGACTTCCCTGTCCACCCCCTCTGACGTCACAAGGAAAGCCTCGGGGAAGTCGTCCGTTATTTAAAAAGCTTCAGAAGATGAGAAGCAGCACCATCTTGAATTTAAACGCATTGTATGGTGTGCCCCCCAAATATGTTCTTGTATATTGTAATAGGCCCTGATCAGGTTTTTTGGGCTGGAGCACCCCTCCCCCTCCTCATTACCTCCTATTTAGTGGCCACCAGTGTTTAAGATGTATCCCCTTCAGTTCTCCCACATAGAGGAGTTCAACTCCCATGGTTGAGACAAAGGATCTTCCATTTTAGTACTAGTGTAGGACCCACTAATTCGGGGTACTTTGTCGCAGTAAGTGGGCTTAGCACTATATGACCATATAGTGTGACCAAACCCCCGTATTTTTTGAATATGTTCAGGTGTTTTTAACTAGCCCTGCAGGAAATGTCATTCTTGTATGTGTGTGCTGTAAAATATTTTGTACTGTTTGTAGGTCTTATAGCAGCACCATCTTGAATTTAAACGCATTGTATGGTGTGCCCCCAAATATGTTCTTGTATATTGTAATAGGCCCCGATCAGGTTTTTTGGGCTGGAGCACCCCTCCCCCTCCTCATTACCTCCTATTTAGTGGCCACCAGTGTTTAGGATGTATCCCCTTCAGTTCTCCCACATAGAGGAGTTCAGCTCCCATGGTTGAGACAAAGGATCTTCTATTCTAGTACTAGTGTAGGACCCACTAATTCGGGGTACTTTGTTGCATTAAGTGGGCTTAGCACTATATGACCATATAGTGTGACCAAACCCCCGTATTTTTTGAATATGTTCAGGTGTTCTTAACTAGCCCTGCAGGAAATGTCATTCTTGTATGTGTGCACTGTAAAATATTTTGTACTGTTTGTAGGTCTTATAGCAGCACCATCTTGAATTTAAACGCATTGTATGGTGTGCCCCCCAAATATGTTCTTGTAGAAGATGAGAAGCGTCACACAGTGGGAGCCTCCCATCATGGATGCGGAGCGGCCTGGACACGAAGAAGGGAAGAAGACGCCGCGGAGGAAGATGCTGGACAAGAACACCAGAGCAAGAAGCAGAGGATCGGAGGAAGAAGAATAAGAAGATGGAGGAAGAAACCGAAGGAAGATAGAAGATAGAAGAAAGAAGATAGAAGAAAGAAGAAGCATTTAAATAAAGGAATTGTCAAAAACTGTCTCTTGTCATTTTTAACATTTTTGACACTTTTTTTGTGAAATGGTAGGGGTACTTTTGTACCCCCTTACCATTTCACACGGGGGGCCCGGGATCTGGGGGTCCCCTTGTTAAAGGGGGCTTCCAGATTCTGATAAGCCCCCCGCCCGCAGACCCCCACAACCACTGGGAAAGGGTTGTGGGGATGAGGCCCTTGTCCTCATCAACATATGGACAAGGTCCCTACAAGGTCCTCAAGGTCCCAACACCTCCCAATGTTGAGAGCATGTGTCCTGGTATGGTTCAGGAGGGGGGGGGCGCTCTCTCGTCCCCCTCTTTTCCTGCGGCCTGCCAGGTTGCGTGCTCAGATAAGGGTCTTGTATGGATTTTTGGGGGGACCCCATGCCATTTTTTAAAAAAATTTTGGCGTGGGGTTCCCCTTAAAATCCATACCAGACCTGAAGGGTCTGGTATGGATTTTGAGGGGGACCCCCACGCCTTTTTTTTTTGGTGTGGGGTTCCCCTTAATATCCATACCAGACCTGAAGGGCCTGGTATGGAATTTAGGGGGACCCCCATGCTATTTTTTTTTTAAATTTTGGTTCGGGGTTCCCCTGTGGGGAAATCCCATGCCGTTTTTATCAATAAACTTTTATGTGTATTGTCGGACCGACAATTCATATAGCCGTGACTACTTTTAAATTACTTTTTTTCCTTTGAAATGTCATTTTGCTGTCAGACTGTTCTAAACTCAGGAAACATGCGCCCCTTTACAGGCATACTATAGACACCCCCAAGGTACGAAATTTAAAGGAATATTACACTTTTAATGTTTCACTTTAAGCATTATTAAAATCACTGCTCCCGAAAAAATGGCAGTTTTTAAAACTTTTTTTGCATTGATCCATGTCCCCTGGGGCAGGACCCAGGTCCCCAAAAACTTTTTATGACAATACCATGCATATAAGCCTTTAAATTGGCACTTTTGATTTCTCCCATAGACTTTTAAAGGGTGTTCCGCGGCTTTCGAATTTGCCGCAAACACCCCAAATTGTTCGCTATTCGGCGAACTTGCGAACAGCCGGTGTTTGAGTCAAACATGAGTTCGACTCAAACTCGAAGCTCATCCCTATTGCTGACTGATCTCAGCTTGTTACCTGTGTGCCTGTGATTCCTTGCTCCTGTGCTCCCCAGTTTCTTACCCGGCTTGTTCCCGACCTGTCTGCCTATCTCTAGTTCCTGACCCCGACTCGTCTCACGGATACCCTCTGCCTACTTCACGTGTTTGACCCGGCTTCCACCTGTCTTCATCTACTCTGCTTTAAACCTGGTTTGGATCTCGGCTTGTGTTGACTACTCTATTATCTCAGTGACTTTACAGACCTGTCTCACCTCACAGGTGCCACCTGCCTGCAGACTCTGTTCATCACAACAGCAGCATTCCTGAGCTTTCTGCAAGCAACTTCACAGGCGACCTGTGCTACTTTGTGCCCGACTCCTCTTGTCTCACCTTCAGGGGAGTCTGAAACTTAGCTGCAAAGGAAGCCCTCTCTCCATTGGCCCCCAGCATCTGGTACGTGATACAATATGGCCACCTGGAGGTTTTTTGTACACAGAATGTGTACAGAATACCCCCCAGAAATGTTCCAGCTTGTGCGATTTGCTCACTGATCTTTCCCAGAAGTCTGCACTAAGATACAAGTCAGTTTTCAGGCATCTGGGTTGTATAATATAAGAGGGTACTTAAACAATATAATAAAATGAACAATAAATATAAACAATATGAAAAATAAAGTGCAAAACGTGCTTAATATTTCATATTCATCACTAGTAACATATTTAAAGAATAATCCAAAAGAAATAATGTGCAAAGTGAAAAACAGCTATCCGGATGAATTATATAACAAGACTGTCCATAACAAATATATGAAGCAATTCAGGTCTTTACACCATCACCCCTGGAAACGATCATAGAAACAAATGACACTTGGTGGATAAGGGTAAGTATCCTACTTACCAAACCACCATGACCCCTTTAATTAAAAAGAAAGGTCAGGTGGAGCTTCATCTGGTTTAGGTACTGTGGTCTGTACTGATAGACACCAATGGGATAAGCCTGGGAGTTGCTCCACTTCAAAATTGCTAAGAAAAAAATGGGAAGAAGCAGGACCATAACATAATTGCATTTTATTTAAAAATGAACAATAAAAACAGCAAGCCAAGTGGCCTCTTACTTTAAAAAGTTCCTTGCCTCGGCACTGAAGGGAAACCGCATATAATACCAGGTGGATCGTGAGACAGCCTTCCCGCTCACGCTGTGTTTAGTCAGCATGCGTTCCACCGACTGGGAATGCAGAAACCAGAAGCTGGAAATGGCCGGAAGTAAAAATGTGACCGGGATGCGCGTTAACGTACGTTTCGTCATAATAACGTCGTATTGACGCTTCCTGAAAACGTCATTTCTTGTTCATTTTTAAATGAAACGGAATTATGCTATGGTCCTGCTTCTTCCCATTTTTTTCTGAGCAATTTTGAAGTGGAGCTACTCCCAGGCTTATCCCATTGGTGTCCACAAGTACAGACCACAGTACCTAAACCAAATAAAGTTCCATCTGACCTGTCTTTTTAACTAAAGGGGTCATGGTGGTTTGGTAAGTAGGATGCTTACCCTTATCAACCAGGTGTCATTTGTTTCTGATTGTTTCCAGTGGTGATGGTGTGAATTGATTCATTTATTTGTTATGGACACTCTTGTTATATAATTCATCCGGATAGCTGTTTTTCACTTTGCACTTTACTTCTTTTGGATTATTTTTTAAATATGTTACTAGTGATGAATATAAAATATTAAGCACTTTTTGCACTTTATTGTTCACATTGTTTAAATTTATTGTTCATTTTATTATATTGTTTAAGTGCCCTCTTATATTATACAACCCACATTTCACAAAGTTAGCACCTTGCACTTTGAGGAGAGAAGCTCATATATTGTATATTTTAGCCATAGGGTGGGGTTCTCCTATTTTTCAGTTTTCAGGCATCCCCTGCAACAAAAATGTCATTTTTGGTGAGAAATTCCCAATAGGAAATCACGTCTAAAGGGATGCAGATCTTGTAATGCTCCTCATTAGAGCCCTGCAAGTGCAGCAGCTGATTGATAATTATGAACCACTCCCATTATATTTACTTTCCACATGGATACAGACAAACACAGTGATTTGCAACAAAGTTTGTTAAAATCCTTGCAACGTACTTAGATCACCCGAGAGGGTGATCTAACAGGGCAATGTTTTTTTTCTCAACAAATGTGGAATTCCTCTTTAGCTGTGTTTCTCACCCCTGTCCAAAACTGGGTAAGTGAAGGAAATTGCCAAAATATATGTAGGAGCATGCCAGGCTCCTTGTTACAATGCCAACAAAGCATGGAGACATGAGGGTAAAATTTATTAAGCAGCACCGTGTCCCTATATCACCTGTATAGGAGCTTGTATCCCTGCTTCTTAAAATGGTTGGCAATTGAGGATTTATGGGAAAAAGTGAAGATTCTATTAATTTGCTGTTTTGAAAAAAAAGAGATTTGTAAATACGACTCCCACCGGCGAATATATGGGGGGATATAACCGTGTGGTGGTGCATTAAAGGGGTTGTAAAGGTTTTTTTTTTTTCTTTAAATAACAAACATGTTATACAGTACTTACCTCCTCTGTGTCAGCGGTGCTCCTGGCTCCTCTTTTTCTCGAGTGCCCCCACGGACAGCCGCATTCCATAGGGTCACGCGTGCGGGCTCACTTCCAAGTCCTGCTGCTGCATCCATTGATGCAGACAGCAGTACTCGGCCAATGGCTCCTGCTGCTATCAATCTATCCAATGAGAACTCGAGACAGCGGCTGGAGCTGCTGTGCTTGTCCCTGTCTCTGGAATGATCAGGTTCAGGTAAGTAGAAGGGGGCTCTGGGGGGCTGCTGCACTACAGAAGGTTTTTCAACCTAATGCGTTAAGGTGAAAAACCTTAAGGGTTTACAACCCCTTTAAGCTGTTTGTACGGGACTGACAATAAATGTGGCACATAGTTGCCGTCTGCACAGAGACACTCAAAGACAATCAGCGATCGACGTAAATTCCCGCATCTGGTATGGACTGCAGAAAGTGAAACATTTGGTAGGCTGACCAGAAGCTCATCCTTGAGAGGTGGAAAAATGCATACATCTGGTTTTGCCTAACCCTACCAGGCTCTGTAGCTGTCTATTGTCAGAGCCTGGAGGGAAATTGGGATTCTGTATCACTGGTGTCAATGCAGACAGGTAAGGGGAAAGGCCTTTTAGAGCAAATGTATGTACAGTGAACACAATCATGGCACCAAAGCATCTAATAATGTTTGGGAGTGTACCAAGGGAGCAGTGGCGGAACTACCGCCATAGCGACCCACGCAGTCGCTATGGGGCCCTCAGCCGGGGCCCGCTGCTGAGTGGGGCCCTCAGCCACGGGCCGTTGCTGAGTGGGGCCCGTTGCCGATTGGGGCCCACTGCCGAGTGGCTCAGGGCTCGGCATTGGCAAGCTCCTGTCCTGCATGTTAGACAGAACAGCGGCGCCATCCCCATCCCAACGGCGTGACGTCACTCGGCTGGAGGCGCGATGGGAGGAGCATCCCGAGCTACTGTACTGCAGCCTGCAATCAAGAGGAGCCAGGCAGCGCCGCCGAGGAGGAACCTCAGTGCACTATCCGTAACTCACTTTATTGCAGACACAGAGACAGAGTCCAGATTCACATTTTTTTCACAAGTAAGTAAACAAGCAAGCAAGCACGCGCTAAATTAAGCTGATGCATCATGCAGTGTGATGCCATACAGCCGGACTGCAGTCTGAAGATTATGAACTGTCTGTGATGTGACTGTCTGATTTTTCTAATATGCAGCATGGCGGGGGGGCTAAATGTCCTGCACTGGTCACAGTAACTGCAGTATTAACCACTTCAGTCCCGGAAGGATTTACCGCCTTCCTGACCAGAGCACTTTTTGCGAATCGGCACTGCGTCGCTTTAACTGATAATTGTGCAGTCGTGCAGCATGGATCCCAAACAAAATTGACGTTTTTCTCCACAAATAGAGCTTTCTTTTGGTGGTATTTGATCACCTCTGCAATTTTTATTTTTTGCGCTATAAACAAAATAAGAGCGGCAATTTTGAAAAAAACGCATTCTTTTTTACATTTTATAATAAATATCCCCCAAAAATGTATAAAAAACATTTTTTTTCCACTGTTTAGGCCGATACGTATTCTTCTACATATTTTTGGTAAATTCGTTTTTTTTTGTGGGGGGGGGGGCCATACAACATTTTGCTATGGGGCCCTGTGATTTCTAGTTACGCCCCTGCAAGGAAGGGCAGATAAGGCAATGTGTTCAATTTTTTGTGTATATATATATATATATATATATATATATATATATATATATATATATATATATATATAAATATATATATATATATATTTTAAATATATAGTTACATAGGGGGTTATTTACTAAAGGAAGATCCACTTGGAAGTAAAGTCGCTGTAGATCCGAGGGGGACATGCAAGGAAAATAAAAAACAGCATTTTAGCTTGCACATGATTGGATGATAAAATCAGCAGAGCTTCCACTCATTTCAGATCTACCCCTTAGATTTAGAGCGACTGCACTTTCAAGTGCACTTGCAATGCAAAGTGGATTTGCCTTTCGTAAATAATCCCCATAGTTACAAAGTTAATCTGATTGAAAAAAGACACAAGTCACAACTGCAGGAGGCGGAGCCTAGCAGAGCAGACATGCATTGTTAGAGCTCCACACCGCTGAGGAGAGAAGAGAAGGACAAAGCGGAGCCTGCAGGCTCAAAAGGTATCCATTTGAACCTTTTTGCCCCAGGGAACAAACTGTGAAAGTTTGGGCAGGAAATATGGTACTGGGAGGAAATCGTGGCAGAAATAAAAATCACCTCACAAAGAGCTCACAGGCACTCACTGCAGCTGAAGCAGCTCCAGTCACCTCACAAGATACAGCATCAGGGCGCTCTCACAGACAGAAAATGTCACAGCAAGACTCTCCATTTGAGTCAGATACAGAACAAATCCTCTCACAAACTTCTCCACAAGCCTCCTCAGCATCCCCAGTAATATTATTACAATTTGAAAAGATGCTTCATAAGGCTTTAAAACAAACCTCAGACCAAATAACAAAAAGCCTAACCAAAGAAAAAAGAGAGCTGGGAAACCGCACCGCAGCCTTAGAAATAAAAATGGATGAAATTGAAATTACAACCCAAGAAAATATAACAGAATTGGAACAATTAAAAAAAGAGAATTTAATACTTCAAACTAAGCTCGAAGATTACGAAAATAGAGCCAGACGTTCAAACTTGCGCATAAGGGGAATACCTGAAACTGTGACAGACCTGCAATCTACTATTACTGCTCTATTACAAGAACTAAAGCCAGATATCCCTATTGAGCGTTTAGAACTGGACAGAGTACACAGAGCCCTCACAGCCAAAAAGAAAGATGGACCCCCACGTGATATAATCACAAAATTTCATTATTACAGAACGAAAGAACAAATACTAATTGCTGCAAGAGAAAAAAAGGAACTTAATTTTCAAGGACACAATTATCAAATTTTTGCTGACCTATCCCAACTTACTATTACTAAAAGACGATCCATGAAACCCCAACTAATGGAACTGCAACGCCACAACATTATGTATCAATGGGGCTTCCCCTTTTCAGTCAGATTTAACTACCAAGGTACAATTTACAGAAGCAGATCAGCAGATGAACTACAACAAACCCTTTTAAAATTAAATCTGACAGAACCCACAAGCAGCAACACTCCCACACGCAGAAGAATGGCGTCATCTTCACCTTCAGGCAGCACCCAGAAAATTTCAGAACAAAATGGGAATCATCATTCTCACAAAAGAGGCCGTTATGCCACATCATCCATGGACCAAGAAGATTCAATGGACTGACATCCTAATTCCTGATATCTCTTCATTTATTATACTAAGAGATGGTTCTCTATAAAAAACCTATATTTATAACTGAATGTAACTGCATTCTGATAGTCACACACTGTGTGGGATCATGTTACATTCCAGTTATATTTCTTATTACTTCGGATTCATATAGCCTTAGAATATATAAGTGAAATAAGGAAATTCTTGTTCAGTTATATATTATCAGGTAATAACAATAGATTTATTACTTTTTAGGACAAATATGTTCAATAATCCAGAAGTAATGGAAGCTTTTTCTTTCTTTTCTTAAAACAAATATATTATTACCTAACTAGTTCTTAGAATTATGTTTTTGTTTATTCTAATCTGAAGCAATACAACCTCAATTTTATGAGTTAACATATCTAAACAGTTACATATGAATAAAATATGTAATTGTTTACTCTAAAAGGGTTAAAATCCCCAAATAATTCAAACTATCTTCATCAATACCAAAGTTATTAACAGTACCTTTCTAACTGAATTATTTAGCCTAGGGCAAGACTAACCATATACAACCACCCTGGAATAAATAATTTCAACAAAAACTATATTCTGCACTCCAATTAATGAAACATCATTTTGATGTCTTTTGACATAGCACTTCTCTCCTGTAAGCGGAAGATCCGTGTACCCCCATTAGCCCTCCTCATTCTCCCAACCATATTATGTGGGAGTGTGACGAAGGCACTTATTCCCCTGAGAGAGATATTTATTCTCTTTCACGGGTAAATTGTGATTACTTGCAAAAAATAATTTATACAATGTATCATCTAATCTCATATGTTTTTTGTTTACTCTTTACTCCAGAATTCACTGGTTTCTTTTCTATCTATTCATCTCTTCAGTCCACACAGGTTGATCTGCGCAGTCAGCTCTGCATAACAAAAAGTAAGTCAAAACTATTTTATCTATTGCCATGGCACCACTGAATATACTTTCCCTGAATGTTCAGGGAATAAATGTCCCTCAAAAAAGGACCAAAGCCTTCCGTACTTTCCATAACAAGAAGGCTCACATAGTATGCCTCCAAGAAACACACTTCACCAAAGATTCTACTCCAAAATATATTTCTCCTTTTTATCAACAAATTTACACGGCTTCTGCCTGTACCAAGCAAAGGGGAACTCTAATTGCATTTCACCGATCCACACCATTCACCTTATCATCAGAAATTAAAGACCCAGAAGGTAGATACCTGATACTCATGGGTTATATAATGGATACAGCAATCACGGTGATTTCCTACTACGCTCCTAACAAACAACCTACACCATTCCTCTCACATATATTACAAGTGATTAATACACACAAAATAGGAACAGTGATAATGTGTGGGGATTCGAACCAGGTCCTCCTCCCATTTCTAGATAAATCACCTTTTACACCATCCAAAATAACCTCTAGATTACCTTTTTCTCAACTTCTTTCCAAATACAATCTGGTAGATTCATGGAGAGAAAGTAACCCAATGAAAAAGAAATTCACTTATTTCTCGCACCCTCATCAAACCTTCACCAGAATAGATCATATTTTTCTAACAATAGGAATGATACCAGAAATTATTGCATCAGATATAATTCCGATTCCGTGGTCTGACCATAATGCAGTATACACTACTATAGCCTCAGCCATACCAAAAGCGCATGACCCAACGTGGTACTTACCGGACATAATGCTCAAACACCCACTACATCAGATGGCCATTGAACAAGCTTTAAAGGAATACATATCAATTAATAATACAACAGACATCTCCCCAATAACACTGTGGGAAGCTCATAAGCCTGTCTTGCGTGGTACAATACAAAGACAAATGGCACTATTTAAACGGGAACGCAAAAATCTAGCAAAAAACTAGAACTCAATTTTAATGCAGCCTACATATCATTTCAAGATAATCCATCTCAGAGTACAAAATCTCATCTGGAAAAATCTAGATTGGAATACAATCTATTTCTCACTGAGTCAGTTGATAAATCCCTCAAACGCTCCAAACACAATTTCTACATGAATACAAACAAACCAGGTACATATTTGGCTCAGGCATTAAATTCAACTAACAAATCTTTCAAACCAATACGTTTGAAATTATCAAAAAATGTTTACACTTGTAATCCAGTTAAAATAGTCCATAAATTTCACTCACATCTCGCAACTTTATACAAGACAAACAGTGAATTTAATCCTACAGAGGCTGAATCCTTCTTCTCAAAAATAACCTTACCTGAGTTATCTCAGAATCAAAAAAGCAGTTTGGATGAGCCTATAACTATAGATGAAGTTGCTAACGCCATAAAAGACCTAAAACTTAACAAAAGACCAGGCCCAGACGGCTACTCGGCTTTATACTATAAAACATTCTCAGAAATACTCTCTCACATTCTCACTGAAACTTTTAACAAACTTCTAGATGGACATTCTTTTCGGGAAGAAACACTAATGGCAATTGTTTGTATGATCCCAAAACCCCTTTCTGATGATACTTCCTGTGTGAATTATCGGCCTATCTCTCTGTTAAACCTCGATATTAAATTATTAGCAAAAATAATAGCAAAACGCCTCAATAGCATTATAGGAAAATTAATACATAGAGATCAAGTAGGCTTCATGCCAAATAGACAGGCAGGCGATAATATACGCAGGGCAGTGTTATTGGCACATATTGCTAAAAAACGGAAAATCCCTTTATGTTTTCTATCTCTCGATATTAAGAGGGCATTTGACACAGTATCCTGGCAATATATGCAATATTCATTACAAAAATGGGGTTTTGGACCCCACTTTTTAACATGGATCAAAGCATTATATATGTCAGAAAAGAGCCTGTCAACATCGGAAGGTTCCTGTGCGTTTGCGCGGCGGAGCCGCGCTTCGGCGCATGCGCGTTAGCAAAGTAGCGGCACACACGGGTTCACTACACGGCGTAACGGCGTAATGGCGTACGAACGTTCGCTCGTCAGCGTCACGCCCCCTTTCTGGCCTATATAAGAACTGACTTGTGCCCTGTTTAATTGCTGGTTTGTCTTTCAGCTTCCAGTGTTCCGTTCCTGATTCCTGCTTCTTGTGTTTACCTGTTTGACCCGGATTTGCCTGACCTACCTTGTCTCTCTCCAGCATTTGACCTCGGCTTGTTTAAAGGACTTTCCCACGATCTGCTTCCAGTGTTTGACCCCCTGCCTGTCTCCGGATTCTCCTGCCTTCTCGTGTATGACCCCGGCTTGTTTAAACGGACTTCTCTGCTGACATCTCCAATCCCCTACCTCTGGCTTGCCTTCAGGATTCCTCTACTTACCATCTGCTGTGTTTGACCCTCGGCCTGCTTCAAGGACTTCCTCATCTACCAGTCTCCAGTATTAAGTTATCGGTCTGCATCATAGACTCTCCACTACTGGGTTCTCTGTGCCTGATCTCCTGCACTTACCCCAGCTCCCATTGTGTTTGCGGGTTAGAACCCCGGCCGGGTCTTCTTCTCCAGCTCTGGGTCAGAGCCACCGTTGCTCTCATCTCTGCGTGACTGAAGTCCTCCTCTCAAGAAGCTTCCTGCCTGCAGGCGACCCGTGCCTCTCTGTGCCCTACACCCTCTGTACCACTACCAGGGGTGTGGTGCGCTTAGCCGCAAGGGAAGCCACTCCCAGCATCTCGGCCTCGGTGAGTACCCGTGATAGTACAAACCAGCCAGATGTCTGAGGCCGACAGAGTGGGTTCCCCTCTCGAGGCTCTATGCCAGCAGGTAACGACCCTTACGCAAGCAGTCCAGAGGCTACAAGATGGCTATTTCCAACTAGAAGGTCGTCTCCAGCACCTAATCTTATCTCCCGGGGATGCAACTTCCACATCCCCCAGTGGGGCCAGCTCTTCACAAGATCACTCCAGCACAGCTCCTGCAGTTGTTATGACTCTCCCAGAACCTAGGGTGCCCACACCCGAACGATTTTCCGGAAATCGGAAGAGGTTTAGAGCATTTAAAAACGCCTGCTTGTTATACCTGGCTCTCCAACCTAAGACTTTCAGCTCTGAGACAGTAAAAGTAGGGTTCATCATTTCCTTGTTGTCCGAAGAACCCCAAGCTTGGGCTCACAACCTCCTGGAGCAGAAAAGTCCCTTACTAAACTCCGTGGAAACCTTCTTTGAATCTATGGGAAGATTATATGATGATCCCCAACGCATAGCCACGGCCGAGTCCATCTTACATACCTTAGTCCAGGGAAAAGACCGGTGGAGGACTATACGGTCGAATTTCGGAAATGGTCAGGGGACACTGGATGGAATGAGGCGGCTCTCAAATACCAGTACCGCCAGGGACTCTCAGAGACTCTCAAAGACGAATTGGCACGTGTGGATTCTCCTTCCACCCTGGAGGAGTTGATCCAGCTAGCCATAAAACTAGACAGACGTCTACGGGAACGACGTTCTGAACGTCTTCAATCTCCTCGGCCTACATGGATGCTACCCAGGGTCCCCACAGGTCATCCTCTTCCTGCAGTTCCTTCCTCCTCTACCTTGGAGAGCGAGCCAATGCAACTGGGACTGATCCGGGCTCCACTTACACCTGATGAGAAACAACGCCGGCGGGAGGCCAATCTCTGCCTATACTGTGGAGGGTCAGGCCACTTTTTGCGCAACTGTCCTATAAGACCCAGTAAGTCCCAATTACAAACAGCTATGAACTTTCAAGTCAATGGTTCAAGTACAACTCATCTTGTCCTTCCTGTCTCCCTACAGGTGGCAGGCGAGGAGATCCGGCTACCAGCCATTATTGATTCTGGCGCCTGCAGCTGCTTCCTGGATACATCCCTATCTCGAAGTTTACGCATCCCTCTGCAAAATAAAAGACAAAGGCTCCAAATCCACCTGGCCGATGGATCATCCCCCTGTTCCGGGCCTGTTACCCAAGAAACTAAACCCATTCTCACCATCACAGATTCAGGACATCAAGAATTTCTGTGCTTCGACATCATCTGCTCCCCCATGTTCCCTATCATCCTGGGACTTCCATGGCTGCAAGCTCACAACCCCCATATCAGTTGGAGTGAGAAGAAGATCTCCTTCTCTTCGGCTTACTGCTCCCAGCACTGCTTCACCTCTGGTCCTGTTTGCACAGCTTCCTGTCTAACTGTCCAGCCAGTTCCTGATCACCTTCAGCACGTCCCTGCAGCCTACCATGAATTCCTGGACATTTTTGACAAAAGGAGAGCTGACAGTTTGCCTCCTCACCGACCATATGACTGTCCCATTGATCTCTTACCTGGTTCCGAGATTCCTTTTGGTCGTATATTCCCTCTATCAGAAAAGGAGTTGGAGGCTCTACGGTCCTACATCAACGAAAACCTTGAAAAGGGATTCATTCGTCCTTCCTCTTCTCCGGCTGGAGCAGGGATTTTCTTCGTTGAAAAAAAAGATGGTACTTTAAGGCCTTGTGTGGACTACAGGGAAATCAACAAGATCACCATCAAGAACCGTTATCCACTTCCCCTCATCCCAGAACTGTTCCAACGGTTTCGAACCGCACGAGTTTTCTCTAAACTTGACCTAAGGGGCGCCTACAACTTGGTGCGGATACGCCCAGGGGATGAGTGGAAAACGGCTTTTAGGTCTAGGTTCGGACATTTTGAATATCTAGTGATGCCATTCGGTCTGTGCAATGCCCCAGCTACATTCCAACACCTAGTAAATGATATTTTTCGTGAATACTTAGATGACTTTGTGATCGTTTACCTTGACGATATTCTGATTTTTTCTACAACCATTGAGCAACACCAGGTCCATGTGAAGAAGGTACTCACGATCCTCAGGAAGCACGGACTTTACCTAAAGGGAGAGAAATGCGAATTTGAAAGAACAGTAGTCCAATTCCTAGGGTTCATTATCTCCACTGAAGGGGTCTCAATGGATCCTCAGAAAGTGAAGTCTATCCAAGAATGGCCAGCCCCTACAGACAAAAAGGGGGTCCAACGATTTGTGGGCTTTGCCAACTTTTATCGCAGGTTCATAAAAGGATTTTCATCGATCATTTCTCCCATAACCCAACTGACTCGCCAGCAAAGTCGATTCCAGTGGTCCTCAGAAACTCAGGAAGCATTTGATAAACTGAAGAATCTATTTACTTCTGCCCCGGTACTACTGCATCCAGACCCCGCTTTTCCCTATGTGTTGGAAGTAGACGCCTCTGAATCCGCTTTAGGAGCAATTCTATCCCAAAGACGAGGCCAGAAGGCCCTTCTTCATCCTGTGGCATTCGCCTCCCGGAAACTGTCCCCGCCGGAAAGGAACTATGACGTGGGGGAGCGTGAACTACTGGCCATCAAATTTGCTCTTGAGGAGTGGAGATATCTTTTGGAGGGCGCTTCTCACCCCATTATGATCTTCACAGATCACAAGAACCTGGAGTACCTCAGAACAGCAAAACGCCTCAGACCCCGGCAAGCCCGCTGGGCTTTGTTCTTCTCCAGGTTCAACTTTCACATTTCCTATCGGCCTGGTTCCAAGAATGGGAAAGCGGACGCCCTATCTCGAATGTTCCCAGAAACCTCTCAAACGGCAGAACCCGGTACTATTCTATCCTCACAGAATTTTCTTTGTTCAATCCAGCCAGATCTAAGAACTGCCATTGAACAGGCCTCCAGCCAATGCTTAAACCCTGAAGTACCCACACTGAGGAAACAGGATGGTTTACTATGGGCCCAAAACAAAATATTTGTTCCAGCGCAAGTAAGACCCTTGGTACTAAAGACATTTCATGATAACAAATTTGCAGGACATTTCGGGGTACAAAAGACCTCGGAACTAATACATCGTTCCTTCTGGTGGCCAGGGTGGAGTCAGGACTGTAAGAACTACGTAAACTCTTGTATTATTTGCCAGCGCAGCAAGGGATCCAATGCAAAAGCCTGGGGTCTATTAAGACCATTACCCATTCCAGAGCAACCCTGGAAGGAAGTGGCTATGGACTTTATCGTTGACCTACCACCTGCTGAAGGATTCTCCACCATTCTGGTAGTGGTCGACCGCCTTTCAAAGATGGCCCACTTCTTACCCATGAAGGGCACACCCTCTGCCTCAGATACCGCGGATATATTCATCAAGGAAGTGGTTAGGCTACATGGAGTACCCGTTAGCATTGTGTCTGACAGAGGAGTCCAGTTCACCTCAAAATTTTGGAGAGACCTTTGTAAATCCCTGGAAATCAAGGTATGCCTATCCTCAGCATATCATCCTCAAAGTAATGGCCAAACAGAGAGGACGAACCAAACGCTGGAACAATATCTGCGCTGTTTCTGCTCGTGCTCTCAAGACGACTGGGTTTCACTCCTCCCCTGTGCAGAATTTGCCTATAATAATTCCATACATACAGCAACCAATCAAACTCCTTTCTGGGCTAATTATGGATTTCACCCTTCTTTTTTGCCTAATTCTTTTTCAGAAGTATCAGTTCCCGCGGTGCAGGACCGAATAAATTCCATTCAAGCCAATTTTCAAATAATTCAGGAAACTATGAAGAAGGCTCAGGACAGCTACAAGAAATACTATGACAGGGGGAGGAGGAGCAACCCAATTTTTAAGATTGGGGATGAAGTCTGGCTATCTGCAGCAAACCTCAAACTTTCTTGTCCTTCACGCAAATTAGGCCCAAGGTTTATTGGTCCCTTCAAGATAAAGAGAGTAGTGAACCCCGTGGCCTTTGAACTCTCTTTACCCAGCTCTTACAGAATTCATCCTGTCTTCCATACTTCCCTTTTGAAACCAGTAACTCCCAGTTCGTTTCCAGGAAGGGAGAAGTTGCCACCTCCTCCAATTAATATTGAGGGCGAAGATGAATTCGAGGTTGAGGCTATAATGGACTGTAGAAGGAGGGGGGGTCATATCCAGTACCTGGTCAAGTGGAAGGGGTACCCCCCAGAAGATAATTCTTGGGAACCCTCCTCCAATATACACGCCCCACGGTTAATACAAATATTCCACAAGAAATATCCGGGAGTACTGGCCAGATTGGGCACCCGGAGGTTGCCCTTTGGGGGGGGGCACTGTCAGAAAAGAGCCTGTCAACATCGGAAGGTTCCTGTGCGTTTGCGCGGCGGAGCCGCGCTTCGGCGCATGCGCGTTAGCAAAGTAGCGGCACACACGGGTTCACTACACGGCGTAACGGCGTAATGGCGTACGAACGTTCGCTCGTCAGCGTCACGCCCCCTTTCTGGCCTATATAAGAACTGACTTGTGCCCTGTTTAATTGCTGGTTTGTCTTTCAGCTTCCAGTGTTCCGTTCCTGATTCCTGCTTCTTGTGTTTACCTGTTTGACCCGGATTTGCCTGACCTACCTTGTCTCTCTCCAGCATTTGACCTCGGCTTGTTTAAAGGACTTTCCCACGATCTGCTTCCAGTGTTTGACCCCCTGCCTGTCTCCGGATTCTCCTGCCTTCTCGTGTATGACCCCGGCTTGTTTAAACGGACTTCTCTGCTGACATCTCCAATCCCCTACCTCTGGCTTGCCTTCAGGATTCCTCTACTTACCATCTGCTGTGTTTGACCCTCGGCCTGCTTCAAGGACTTCCTCATCTACCAGTCTCCAGTATTAAGTTATCGGTCTGCATCATAGACTCTCCACTACTGGGTTCTCTGTGCCTGATCTCCTGCACTTACCCCAGCTCCCATTGTGTTTGCGGGTTAGAACCCCGGCCGGGTCTTCTTCTCCAGCTCTGGGTCAGAGCCACCGTTGCTCTCATCTCTGCGTGACTGAAGTCCTCCTCTCAAGAAGCTTCCTGCCTGCAGGCGACCCGTGCCTCTCTGTGCCCTACACCCTCTGTACCACTACCAGGGGTGTGGTGCGCTTAGCCGCAAGGGAAGCCACTCCCAGCATCTCGGCCTCGGTGAGTACCCGTGATAATATAATAAACCCAAAGCCTATATAAAATATGCTGGATACAAATCTGAAGCCTTTAATATCGAAAGAGGTACCCGACAGGGTTGCCCATTATCTCCCTTATTATTTGCCCTTATACTCGAACCCATGGCCCAATACATCAGAACAAACCAAACTATAACTGGCATTGAAGTAGGAGGTATTACACACAAATTATGTATATTTGCAGACGATATATTACTTTTTCTATCATCACCACAGGTCTCTGGTCCTAACTTAATACCAGCTCTTGATGGATTTGCAGCCCTATCCGGCCTTATGATTAATCCTAAGAAATGCCTAGTGCTTAATATTTCACTCACAAACATGGAATTGATCCCGGCTAGGGCTGCACTCCCATTCACATGGGCAGAAAAATCAATCCCATATCTTGGAATTCATTTAACAGCATCTCATTCTGACTTATTCTCAACCAATTATCCTCCTGTATTAAGACAGATCACAAATCTAATAAAACAATGGTCGCAACTTCCTTTATCCTGGATAGGGAAGATTAATGCAATCAAAATGACTATTCTACCCAAATTGCTTTATCTATTCAGAGTCCTCCCTATTCCAATTCCTTCCTATTTTTTGAGAATAGTACAAAAAAGAGCAACTTCGTTTATATGGGGCTCTTCTAAACCACGTATACCTATACACACACTACATCTTCCCAAAAATAAAGGAGGCCTGGGATACCCTAATTTTACTAACTACTACAGAGCAGCACATTTGGCCAGTCTGTCCAAATACCATGCAAAACAGGAAATCCCATTATGGGTATTTATAGAGGCTTCAGAAAATGACCCTCTATTAATATCAAATTTATTATGGCTTGATCCTAAAGACCGCTTTAAAATTCATAATCCCATAACTAAACACTTCTTATCTCTCTGGGATAAACTAAAAACCAAATATCAGTTACAATCTCCACACAATCCTCTCCTTTCTTTTATCAGAAATCCGGCCTTTTATCCGGCATGGATCTACCCAAATTCTTTTAAAGCTTGGACAACATCAGGCATTCAGACACTAAATGACTTCATAGCATCTAAATCATTCCTTTCATTCCCATCGCTTAGAGAAAAATATGATCTACCAAACTCTGAGATATTTAGATATCTCCAAATCAAAAATTTCTATACACCATTCCTAAAGGGGGATACACCATTATCCCAATTATCCATTTTTGAATCAATCTGTACAAAAGATCCATTTGCTAAAGGTACAATTTCATCACTTTATAATCAATTATATGGAGTAGCAAATCTTAATAGACCCTCTTACGTTCAGAGGTGGGAGGAGGACCTGGGACGAACTTTAGAAGACACGGACTGGTCTAACATATGGCTCACATCTAAGTCATCTTCACCCAACATCTTAGCACTGGAGACAAATTATAAAGTCCTAACTCGCTGGTACCTTGTACCCGCTAGAGTGGCAAAATATTCACCTAATACCTCAACTCTTTGTTTTCGAGGATGCCCAGAAATAGGCACATATTTACACATATGGTGGACGTGCCCAGTAATCCAAACCTTCTGGAAGGAAGTCTTCGTGATTGCATCTAAAATATTTTAAAAAATAATACAACCAGATCCATATTTAACTTTACTTAATCTAAAACCGGAATGGTTAACACTCTCTCAATTCAAACTTATGATCCAACTAATAACGGCTGCAAAACAAACAGTGGCCAAGGCATGGAAATCTCCTACATTGGTACTAGCAGAAACAATTCACAGAATGAATAATACAATGTCCCATGCTAAGATGGTAGCCATCGATCAAAATCAAATTCCAAAATTTGAAAAACTTTGGCATCCTTGGATAAAACAACAGTTCCTGTCAAACTTCAATGACTCTGTCCTGTTGCCATGGTAACAGATTAAATGACTTACAGAGACACCCATTCTAAGGCTTCAAAGAGAACTAAAAAGAATAATAAACTGACGAGCGGGACAACCTTGTGGACCATACCTCTACCTTTCAACCCTTTTTCTTCTTTCTCTTTCCTTTTCTCCACCTTACGATTAAAGCTCATTATCAGAATTTATTTGACCTATATACACTCTACTTGTAAACAATATGTATAGTAGGTATAAATCATTTAAATACCTACAAAAGTAACTAAGGAAATGATATATATCTTTAATTTAGGTTTACGTGAACCCAATGTTTAATATTTGAAATTTCATGATATTTACCTATATAAACCCTACTGTAAAACAATGAGCTTACTTTATAGATCCTTGTAAACTTACTTTATGTATCTTTATAACATTGTATACTCAATAAACTTCTTTTGACAAGGAAAAAAGACACAAGTCAATCCAGTTCAACCAACAGAGAAAAAAACAAAAAAAACCTACACACTCAAATAGAAAATCAATACAATACTCACAGTAAATTCAGAGGAATGCAAACAAAAACAATTTATGGTTTACAATATATGGTGAGAATACCCCCTTTGATCCCCTCTTCCCAAAAGAGAATAAACTCAATTCAGCTAATATTTCCTCATAACTGAGCTCATCCATGCCTATTATCAGTTTGGTAGCCCTTTTCTGCACTTTCTGTAGTTCCCCAATATCCAAAACTGAACTGCATATTCCAGATGAGGTCTTACTAATGATTTGTACAGGGACAAAATGATATCTCTCTCTCTCTCTCTCTTTGCAGTCCATGCCTCTTTTAACCACTTCAGCCCTGGAAGGATTTACCCCCTTCCTGACTAGAGCATTTTTTACAATTTGGCACTGTGTCGCTTTAACTGCTAATTGCGCGGTCATGCAATGTTGTACCCAAACGAAATTTGCGTCCTTTTCTTCCCACAAATAGAGCTTTCTTTTGATGGTATTTGATCACCTCTGTGTTTTTTATTTTTTGCGCTATAAACGTAAGAAGACCAAAAATTAGTTGGGGATACCACATGTGTGGGATTTTTTGGGAGCCTAGCCGCGTACGGGGCCCCGAAACCAAGCACCGCCTTCAGGATTCCTAAGGGCGTAAATTTTTGATTTCACTCCTCACTACCTATCACAGTTTTGAAGGCCATAAAATGCCAAGATGGCACAAAACCCCACCCAGATGACCCCATTTTGGAAAGTAGACACCCCAAGCTATTTGCTGAGAGGCATGTTGAGTCCATGGAATATTTTATATTTTGACACAAGTTGCGGGAAAATTACAAACTTTTTTTTTCTTTTTTTTTTTTGCACAAAGTTGTCACTAAATGATATATTGCTCAAACATCCCATGGGCATATGTGGAATTACACCCCAAAATACATTCTGCTGCTTCTCCTGAGTATGAGGATACCACATGTGTGGGACGTTTTGGGAGCCTAGCCGCGTACGGGGCCCTGAAACCAAGCACCGCATTCAGGATTTCTAAGGGCGTAAATTTTTGATTCACTCCTCACTACCTATCACAGTTTCGAAGGCCATAAAATGCCAAGATAGCACAAACCCCCCCAAAAGTGGACACCCCAAGCTATTTGCTGAGAGGCATAGTGCATTATGCAGCTCTCATTTGTTTTTAAAAATGAAGAAAGACAAGAAAAACATTTTTTTTTCTTTTTTCAATTTTCAAAACTTTGTGAAAAAAAGTGAGGTATACTCACTATACCTCTCAGCAAATAGCTTGGGGAGTCTACTTTCCAAAACAGGGTCATTTGGGGGGGGGGTTTGTGCCACCTGGGCATTCCATGGCCTCCAAAACTGTGATAGGCAGTGAAGAGTGAAATAAAAAATTTACGCCCTTAGAAAGCCTGAAGGCAGTGCTTGGTTTTCGGGGTCCCATACGCGGCTAGGCTCCCAAAAAGTCTAACACATGTGGTATCCCCGTACTCAGGAGAAGCAACAGAATGTATTTTGGGGTGTAATTTCACATATTTCCATGGCATGTTGGAGCAATATATCATTTAGTGACAACTTTGTGCCAAAAAAAAAAAGTGTCTTTTTCCCGCAACTTGTGTCACAATATAAAATATTACATGGACTCGACATGCCTCTCAGCAAATAGCTTGGGGTGTCTACTTTCCAAAATGGGGGTTTGAACTGTCCTGGCATTTTATGCACAACATTTAGAAACTTATGTCACACATCACCCACTCTTCTAACCACTTGAAGACAAAGCCCTTTCTGACACTTTTTGTTTACATGAAAAAATTATTTTTTTTTGCAAGAAAATTACTTTGAACCCCCAAACATTATATATTTTTTTAAAGCAAATGCCCTACAAATTAAAATGGTGGGTGTTTCATTTTTTTTTTTCACACAGGATTTGCACAGTGATTTTTCAAACGCATTTTTTTGGGAAAAAACACACTTTTTAAAATTTTAATGCACTAAAACACACTATATTGCCCAAATGTTTGATGGAATAAAAAAGATGATCTTAGGCTGAGTACATGGATACCAAACATGACATGCTTTAAAATTGCGCACAAACGTGCAGTGGCGACAAACTAAATACGTTTTTAAAAGCCTTTAAAAGTCTTTACAGGTTACCACTTTAGATTTACAGAGGAGGTCTACTGCTAAAATTACTGCCCTCTATCTGACCTTCGCGGTGATACCTCACATGCATGGTGCAATTGCTGTTTACATTTGACGCCAGACCGACACTTGCGTTCGCCTTTACGCGAGAGCAGGGGGGGACGGGGTTTTTTTTTTTGCTTTTTTTGCTTTTTAATCTTATTTTTAAACTGTTCCTTTCATTTATTTATTTTTTAAATAATTTTTATTGTTATCTCAGGGAATGTAAATATCCCCTATGACAGCAATAGGTAGTGACAGGTACTCTTTTTTGAAAAAATTGGGGTCTATTAGACCCTAGATCTCTCCTCTGCCCTCAAAGCATCTGACCACACCAAGACTGGTGTGATAAAATGCTTTCCGAATTTCTCAATGGTGCTTTTTACATCCCGCGAAATCTAATGCCCCGTACAAACGGTCGGACATTGATCGGACATTCCAACAACAAAATCCTAGGATTTTTTCAGATGGATGTTGGCTCAAACTTGTTTTGCGTACACACGGTCGCACAAAGTTGTCAGAGTTTCCGATCGCCAACAACGCGGTGACGTCAAGCACGTAGGACGAGACTAGAAAAGGCCAGTTCAGAACCAAGCGCGGCACCCTTTGGGCTCCTTTTGCTAATCTCGTGTTACGAAAGTTTGGTGAGAGACGATTCACGCTTTTTCAGACTCGTGGCTTTCAGATCGTTTTCTGCGGTTCAGTTTGTGCTTGTGGGTTTGTATCTGCTCTTCAGTGTGTGCAAGCAAGCTCCGCGTGACTTTGTCATTGTGTTCTTGTTCGTTCGTTACTGTTTTTCAGGTCACTCTTCACAGGCCTTGCTGTTCTTCAGTGCGTTCTGTTACTTCGTTCTGAGCAGCCGACTGTTTTCTAGCCATGTTGCGAATACGTACTCCTCGTAGAGTTCGTGCTGTGCGGGTGCTTGGTGTTGGGGTCCTGACCTTGACACAAGCCCAGTCCATGAACAGGGTGGGGAGGAGTTCATGGACCAAGAATTGGTTGCTTCAGCGTGACCAGTTCTCTCATATGCCTTTGCTCCGGGAGATCCGTGAGAATAATCCTGATGATTTCAGGAACTTTCTCCAGATGACGGACCCCGTATTTCACCGTTTGTTGGCTTTGCTGACCCCCTATATCAGCAGACAGGATACCTGCATGAGGCAAGCCATCACTCCGGAGCAGAGGCTCGTCGCTACCCTGCGGTACTTGGCGACAGGGAGAAGCCTGCAGGACCTCAAGTTCTTGACAGGCATCTCTCCCCAGGCTCTGGGGATCATTATCCCAGTGACCTGTTCTGCCATCATCCAGGTCCTGCAGAAGGAGTATATTAGGGTAAGATCTTTATCCTTTAATAACACATTTTATTGTATATAATGTTTGCTAATGTAATGTATTTCTTTCCTCATTCCCTAATTACCATGATTGGAATATGCTGTGAATGTCCCCTTTGTCCTCATGCATGCTAGATTTTTATGTCGTTATTTTTTTAGTCCTTCATACATATTTGCCTTCACTTACCTCCCCAGCATGGTCTCCTGCCCTATATTCATCTCATGTATTCACTTAACAATGTATTTTATCAGCTCTATAGTAGTGCTTTACCCCAAACACCCCCTAAAATGTTTAGAAATGTGATTGGTGCTTTAAATTCCGGCAGAGTGCCAGAGGCTTTTTTTGTAGTGTCCCCAAACCATTTTTATTAACCCTCCCTGCCCCCAACTGCTAAGTCAGCTGATCCCAATTCTCTATCTATCCTCAATCATCTATCTGCTGACTTTGCCAAACCCATAAACACTATACCCACCTCTTTTGTGGTCAGATTTATGGATGAATTCCCCAAAGCATGTAGTGCAAGGGCCTGCTTGTATACTTTCAAATGGTACTGTTTAAAGTTTTTGTATCCTATTATTATCTTGATAGTTAATAGCAGAATGTCCAAATGTGCTCAAATGTGTACAGTGTGTATTTATATCTTTGTATTATGACACTTCTTACCTGTCCAGTGGGCTGCCAATAGTGTAACTAAGGAGGGGCTGGTCCAAGTAATACCCTGTATTTAGGCATTCATCTCTCAAAGAAGTGAAGAGGGTTACCTGTCCAAGATTCCCCCCCCCCCTATAATGTTAGAAATGGCCCATGAGAGGGGATGGGAGGGGGAATATGATAGGTGTACCTTATACTTTGGTGTTGTAAAATTCCCCTTAATAAATGTATCTGGATGTTGGCCAAGAATGTTTGTGTCTAATCTGCTCTCCATGTTTATGTGCAAAAATACTAAGTTTGTTTGTTTTCCTCAACAGTTTCCTTCAACGCCACAGGAATGGCAGACTGTGGCCTCCCACTTTGCCCAGCGGTGGGACTTTCCTAACTGTGGAGGGGCAATTGATGGGAAACACGTCCACATCGTCCCACCCCCCAACTTGGGGTCGTACTATTATAATTACAAGGGGTTCCATAGTATTGTGATGTTGGCGGTGGTGTCGGCTAATGTATGTGGATGTGGGGAAGAATGGCCGGATGTCCGATGGTGGAGTCATCGCCCAGACGGAGTTTTACAGGCAGATGAAGCCTTTGCGCTGGGGGACCATATTATGCGGCCATTCCCGATGAGGACCCTCACCCCGGAACAGAGGGTTTTTAATTACCGGCTGGCCAGAGCCAGAAGAGTGGTGGAGAACACAATTGGAATCATGGCCAGCCGGTTCCGCCTATTTCTGACACCCATCCATATGGCGTATAAAGGAGTATAAACTTAATCATATAATCCTGGCGTGCTGTGTTCTACATAACTTTTTACGGCAACATTCTGCCAACTATGCTGGCTCAGTTGGGCCTGAGGCCGGAATTCTAAATGAAACAACACTGACGGCGCTTGAAAGTGGCCGTCCTGGCTTGCCCTCCCTGAGTGCCCGTGATGTCCGGTTAAGATACCTTGAGTTCTTTGCGAGTAGGGGAGCCATCAATATGTCAGGCAATTTGTGAAGCCTTTATCAAATAAAAAACAAAAAAAAAACAAAATCTTTGGTGACATTTAATGCTTGTGTTTGTTTTAGCTGACCCTGACAGAAATGTGGGTAGTCTTGAAAATGGCCTGATTGTGTAACCTTATCCAAAGCACTGTTAGGTGTTATTTAAAGGCAAAGACACTTTGCACTACAAGTGCACTTGAAACTGCACTGAAACTGCACTTGTAGTGCAAAAAAGGATTTGCCCTTAGGAAATAACCCCCATTTTCACAGAAAGCAGAAATTACATCAACACAAAAGTGTTGTAGCGTTGAGACAATAATCCACACATTCTTGATTAACAATCTTTTTAATACCTGCACAATCACATGTGCATTTAGAAAAGGTTTTTAAAACAAACCAACATGTTTGTTGTATAACATTTTTTGGGGTGGCATTATCAAAAATAGAAATGTCCATTTAAGATAAAACAGACATGTGTAAAACCAACAAGAAAGACACAAATCTTGAACTTAGAAAGTTCACATTTGGTAGAACTTGAAGGCAATATCAGACATGAGTATTTAGGAACTGTGTTTGATATTGCATTCAGATGGGGTGAAGTCACCCCAGGAAAAGCCAAATTTGCAAGATGCACACAATTTTGCCAATGTCAACATGTGCTAGCTGCCATCACGGGGGATCAAGGGACGTGTTTTGGGGGAGAAACCCCTTCCTCTCAGCTACTTTATTATTGAGGAAGGGGTTGCACCCCCAAAATGCGTCCATTGATCTCCCGTGATGGCAGATAGCACATGTTGACACACTGTGTGCATCCTCCAAATTTGGCTTTTCTAAAAATCGCTAAAACATTTTTTAGATTGTAGCACACAAAAAAACAAAGGGATTTGGAGGGGTTTTAAACTCGCCCCAAAACATCAATGATGTTTTTATTTTTTTGAATAACATCATTGATGTTTTTCTTGAGGTTTTCCAATTCTAAATTACACCCCACGATCTCCCGGATCAGGATCTGTGCACTTTCTGATGTGAAAGGATCTGGATCCACAACATCACAATCACCTAAAAAGAGAGAAACCAAAAACAGGTATCAAAAATATGCCGGCATCCATCTCTTACCTGAGTCTGTGGTCGCAGACACTCACCTGTTGTGGTGACTAGTTCCACCACATCTTCTTCCTCCTCCTGCTCTGCTTGGGTTGGGGGTATTTCCCCTTCTTCCCTGAGGTAGGGGGTCTGTGGTCTCCTCGGATGAGGGGTGTCCTCCGAGTCTTTTCTCCCCTATGTAAAACAAAAATGGTATACTTAGCACACAGATATTTGATGGCAGAACTATAAATAGGAAACATTGCTTGGAAGTGGGGTACAATTGTCTATTTTGGCCGAGTTCCAAAATGTAGCATTTTCAGTGTCCTTTGTCAAGCTGCAATACTTTACCTGTTTGGTACAAGTTTCACAGATGGAGTCACCCCTATAGTATACACTGGAGCACCAGTGTGGGCCCCCTAATAAAAATGGTGTTCTGGTGTCCCACACTAGTGCTCCAGTGTCCAGATGTGAAAACAGCTGCTCAGTGTCCTATCCTTACACAGAATCTAGTTTGCATTTCATTCTAGTTACAAACACATCTACACAACCAAATTAGTTTCATACAAGTAGGGTGTCAAAAATGTGGTCAAATGCATATGGCCAAAACAATGGTGTTTTATAGGCCGAAAGAAAAATGTTTGATACGAACGAATAATGTGCTCATGAACATGAAAGTTGCCATTTTAAAATGTACACTTTTAAGAAAAGCACATGGAGCAGCACGAATGTAATAAACACAAAAAGAATAGGAACACAGGACAACTACTTACTTTTTTGCAGCACTCTCCGGATCTTTCTGTACTGCTCGTGTTCTAGTAATTTGAGGTCCGACCACCGCTTCCTGAGCTGATCTTTCGATCATCGTACCCCGAAATTCCGGTGCAGACTTTTGACCACTTTCGCCATGATCTTGGCCTTTCTGACATTGGGGTTGGGGTAAGGTCCATACTTTTCATCATAGTCTGCCTTCTTCAGGATGTCCACCATCTCCAACATCTCCCCAAAGGACATATTTGAGGCCTTAAATCTCCTTCTGGATCGGGACGTCTCCGGATCCGGGCTTTCCTCCTCCTCCTCCTCATTGCTGTAATTAGCACGCACCTGCTGTGTATCCGCCATGTGCTCTCCCCCACTGCGCCGAATGAAAAAACGAAAAGGGGCGGGGAATAAACTAGAAGAAACGTCAGGGGTGGGCGGAGTTACACGCATGCGCAGTGTGTATAAAGCGTAACACGCGTGCGTATTACATACGATCTGTGAGCGGAGGAAGGAGCATCGGAGGCACCGATCGTGATAACGAAGGTAAGATCTAAACTTGGGCCTATACTGCTTTGAAATTGAAGCCTATATTGTAACAAGATTAGGAGAGTTTGGCCTGACCTTAGGGTTTTTCTTGTGTTGTGCCTTGCATAGAAAATGGATGGCTTCAACGACCACAATTTCCTCCCCCTGTTCATAGACAAGTACAGGGAGCTGCCCTGTCTGTGGCAGGTGAGACATCCCCATTATAATCATAAACAAAAGAGGCAGGGAGCGCTGGAGACACTGCTGGAGTTGGTGAAGCCGGTGGTCCCCACAGCAACCATCCCCTATTTAAAAGCCAAAATTGGTGGATTAAGGAGCACTTATCTTAGGGAGCGCAAGAAGGTCATGGATTCCCAGAGGTCCGGAGCTGCAGCAGATGACATTGATGTCCCCAGGCTGTGGTACTATGAGAGACTGCGATTTCTGTCAGACGACACTGAAGTCAGGGAATCCCTCTCCACTCTTCCTTCCACTCTTCCTTCCACCCCAGCTGAGGCTTCCGATGTCCAACCTGGGCCTTCCAGCCAGGAAGAAGTGAAGGAGCCCAGCTGGAGTCAGGTATAGCATTCTTCTACAGATTTCTGGTCAATAAAGAAATGATCTTTACTAGATGTCATTATTGATCACTAATTGCTGATTGAAAAAAGTGTTTGACATATCAATAGACAGTAGTGGGCACCCAAAATTGGGACAAGAATGAAAAATGCTGGGCTCAGAATGATAGTCTGTTATATTTGTTCACATTCAATTTGCAACAGTCAGGAGGTGAAAATTGTGTGTGATTGATGACTAAAAAACTAAAACTATGTCCCTTTTTCATACACAGGAAGACCTCAGCCAGGAGGAGGCTGTGGAATGTGGCAGCCAGGAGGAGGCGGGGATTAGTTGCAGCCAGGAAGAGGCGGGGCTAAGTGTCAGCCAGGAGAAGCCTGGGACCAGTCGCAGCCTGACCGAATCGCAGGTTCCTCCCCTCCGCCTTCCATACAAAAGACCCAGGAAGGGGAGTCACGTTCAGGATTCTGCACTCAGGCTCATTCAGGAGGCTTCTGCGTCCCTCAGAGCCTTACCTACTCCTGAAGAGGCCTTTGCCTGCATGGTTGCCACCAAACTGCATGGCATGCAGGAGGGTCAACGCCTCATGTGTGAGCAACTTATTTATAAAGTCCTAACTAAGGGGGTGAGTGGCGAAATCACACCCAAGACCGACGTGATTGAGTTGGACCATCCTCCTCCTCCTCCTGCTGCCACAACTCCACCACCAGAGCCACAGCATGGAAAAAAGCGTGGAAGGAAGACCAGAGAGTGATGACCCTGGGTTCAGTCTGGTCTGACAAAAGCTGCAGTCTCTTGTATGACCACAGCCTGGGGACACAGATGTCATCTGCTGCTTTCCTGATCTCTGGGACTTCTGGACCAGACTGCACTCCCTTACATATGGACTCCTCAGGCCACCAATTTTGCTTGAAAATAGTTGATGTGATCCCTGGGGGTCCAAGGCTTCACCCGTTTCTGCTGTTTCTCCAGCGTTGCCTCCTTCTTTGTTTAGTTGTGAGCCCTTAATAAAGGAATTTTTTGGGAAAATTATACTCTCCTATGTGTGTTTTCATCCAAAAAGGACAGTTGGTTGGTGAGGATTCAGGTACATTTCGAAAGTACAATGTGAAATTAACAAGAGACAACAACACCAAACAATCTCCTACAGATTAAATAGAACAACATATCAATGGTGTTGTGGTAACTTGACACACAAAACACACACAAAAATATTCTGGAGTAAAAATTAAAATACAATAAAACAAAGATCAGCCTTGAAAAAAAGACAAACCAACAAAAAATAATCTGCCTTAAAACCAAAAAAAAAAAAAAAACCAACACAAAAATAATGTTGTCAGATGTGACAAATCAAAATATATTGAGGGAATCCCGATAAATAGTAAAGAAATAAGTTTGTGAGAAGTCTTTGTGAATATGAGCAGCAAAACTACTTCATTCTTCTCACATTATAAAGAAGAAGAGAGTGCGCTGTATTAAACCATTTTTAACATTGCAGCGTGACGAAAGTGCTGTATCCATTCCGAACGCTAATTTTACCCGACCGAGCTGTTCCGTCTCAGAATTTCTTCTGAGCATGCGTGGCACTTTGTGCGTCGGAACAGGCCACACACGGTCGGAATTGACGCGATCAGATTTTGTTGTCGGAAAATTTTATAGTCTGCTCTCAAACTTTGTGTGTCGGAAAATCCGATGGAAAATGTCAGATGGAGCCCACACACGGTCGGAATGTCCGACAACACGCTCCAATCGGACATTTTCCATCGGAAAATCCGACCATGTGTACAGGGCATAAATCATGAAATGCTTGTAGCTTCTGGTTTCTTAGGCCATAGAGATGATTGGAGCCATTCTGGTCTCTGATCAGCTCTATGGTCAGCTGGCTGAATCACTGGCTGCATTCTCGGGTTCCCTGTTGGGACAGGAGAGCCAGAGAAAAACATGGAAGACGGTGGGGGGCATTCCCTCCCACTGCTTGTAAAAGCAGTCTAGAGGCTAATTAGCTGCTAGGATTGCTTTTACATGAAAGCCGACCACTGGCTGAAAAGAATTATACCAAGATGATACCTAAACCTGCAGGCATCATTCTGGTATAACCACTCAAAGTCCAGCAACATACCAGTACGTTGCTGGTCCTTGTTGGTCATATATTGTAAACTTTTTTTTCATGCAGCCTGTGGGCTGAACGAAAAAAAGATATTGATCGGTGGGTATGCCCACCATTAGAATACCTCCCTTCATCCACCCACTTCTAATGATGGGCATACATGCACCATTTATATATGCCGAAGCATGGGGGCATCCTCCCGCAAAAGGTAGGAGCAAATCGCTCCTCCACCCACTGCTGCCCCCACGCTTCGGCATATATGCTGAAGTATGTAACTGTGGTGGTGAAATCACCTCCGACAGCGCTGGAGTCACGGCTTTATGTATCGTGGGAGCAAACGCTGTTGCTGTCAAGATAAATAAGAAAAAAGAAGGGTTGAATCGCGCTAGAACGGATTGGTGATCATACACACTATCACCAAACCAAATGATTAGAACTGAGTGGAGAGTTCCCCTTTTAGTGCATTCATAATGAAATTCAAAACACGTATCAAATTAATAATCAATCAAAAGTAAAAAAATATAAAAAATAAAAACGTTCAAAGTAATAAATAAGAGTCCATATACAAAAAAATGGGTCACCCAAGTGATATAAAAGTATATACAAGAAACTCGGAAAGGTTACAAAAAAAACATGGATTCTTGCTGTGAGAGGAGAAAAATGTGCTTGTTCCACCACTGTAAAATAAGACTGGCCACTTACCAGAAACTCATGATCCCCCGTTACAGAGGATCAGAGAGAGTTGTTTATCAATACTAATTCGAACCACGACCAATGGATGAGAGGCCTTATACCGAGATGAGACAACAAAGACTTTGAGATCAGGCTAGGGATGTTCACACTGACAGGTACTCAGACATCAGCCCACAGCATTACGTATATGGTCATGAAAGGAAAAAAGGCTCCATATAGTGTAAAATCGTTGACTTTAGTTAAAATAAGTAAAAGGTTAAACTCACATGTTAGTAGACAATAGTAGGCATGTAGTGTAGTCTGGAGCGCCGGCCGAAAGCTCACAGACAGCCGTCCCACTGGAAACAACAGCAGCAATGGGAGGTGACGAGAACACGTCGCTCTGACCTACGCGGCGTTTCGTGATAGAGGCATGTCATCCAGGGGCCCCATTTTGGAACCTTTCCGAGTTTCTTGAATATACTTTTATATCACTTGGGTGACCCATTTTTTGTATATGGACTTTATTACTTTGAACTTTTTTATTTTTTTATATTTTTTTACTTTTGATTGATTATTAATTTGATACGTGTTTTGAATTTCATTATGAATGCACTAAAAGGGGAACTCTCCACTCAGTTCTAATCATTTGGTTTGGTGATAGTGTGTATGATCACCAATCCGTTCTAGCGCGATTCAACCCTTCTTTTTCCTCATTTAATTACACTGTGTTTGTGTTACATAGATGAATCGCAGCTGTAATTGCTACTGTTTATGTATTCACCGTAGCGCAGTTATCTCCCCCATTTTTTCCTGTCAAGATAAATAAATCCGTGCTGCAACTGAATGGCGTACCTGCTAAGCAAATGATGGTTAACAATAAAACAAAGTAATATTACAGTAAAACAGTAAGACTTACCATACCTGCAAATACAAAAAAAATAGTAAAAATTAAAACATTTAACGCAACTGTGCCTAAAATGTATATATGCCGAAGCATGGGGGCATCCTCCCGCAAAAGGCAGGAGCAAATCGCTCCTCCACCCACTGCTGCCCCCACGCTTCGGCATATTTGCTGAAGTATGTAACTGTGGTGGTGAAATCACCTCCGACAACGCTGGAGTCACGGTATTTATGTGTCGTGGGAGCAAACGATGTTGCTGTCAAGATAAATAAATCTGCTCCGCAGCTGAATGGCGTACCTGAAAACAAAAAAATGGTTACCAATAAAACACAGTAAACAGTAAAGTATAATAAAAAAATTGCATACCTATAAAGCAAACATGATAAAAACATAACAACAATAAAACATTGCAGAATAGAATACAGTAAAAAAGAGCAGAACAATAGAGAGAGAATAGAGAGAGAAAACAATAAAATTACTATTTTTTTGTTTTTTTTATTTTATATTTTTTTGTGATTTTTTTTTTTTTACACTTTTTTTGTAACTTTAACTTTTGTAACTGGTACCAGGTGTGGGTCTCTCAAAATGTGATGGCATCTTGGGAGACCCTGTGAAAGTGTGTCCTAGTCTGTGCAGTGCTATACCCTACGCTAATACTCAACTAGTATATGGTAGCGTTCAAAACATTCACCAATGCAAAGACCAGGATTGTCAGGACAGGAGGGACAATAATACCGGGTGTCATGCCTATATCCGCACTTACTGCAGACACAACATCTTTTTTGGGGGGCTCGTTGGGTAGGGGTACTCGGGAGGACATAAAGAAAATGCCTCTCATGCAGCCAGCTTACTGCATTTGGTTGGGAAAGGTGAGGTGGAGCACCGTCTGGAAACAGAAGGGCTCTGACAATCTCTTCCTGGAATTTAAGGAAGGATCCAGTCCATCCTGAAGCTCTGTATAGCACATAAGCGTTCAGCAAAGCCAATTGAAATAAATAAACAGACACTTTTTTGTACCAGCATCTGGCCTTACGGGCAACTAGGTACGGCACCAACAACTGGTCGTTGAGGTCCACCCCTCCCATATTTTGGTTATATTCATGGACACAGAGGGGTTTCTCCACAACACCAGTCGCCGTAGTAATTTGGACCATCGTGTCTGTATGAAGGGAGGTAAGAACGAAAACATTCTTAACATCCCTCCACTTCATAGCGAGCAAATTATTACACTGCAAGCAGGCTCTCTCCCCCAGCCTAATACGGGAATCTACAAGCCGCTGGGCAAAGCCCCGGCGATTAGGTCGCATGGTGCCACATGCTCCAATCTGATGATCAAAAAGGTGACTAAAAAGTGGCACGCTCGTGTAATAATTGTCCATGTACAAGTGGTACCCCTTTCTGAATAAGGGTGACACCAAGTCCCACACAATTTTGCCAGCGCTTCCTATGTAGTCAGGGCAGTTTGTCGGCTCTACGTGACTATCTTTGCACTTGTAAACCATAAAACTACATGTATAGCCTGTGGCCCTGTCACAGAGCTTATACATCTTGACCCCGTATCTGGCATGCTTGCTGGGAAGGTACTGTCTGAATGACAAGCGGGCAGAAAACGTAATCAGGGACTCATTAATGCAGACAACTTGATGGGGAGTAAACAAGTCTGCAACATGTTGGTTGAAGTGGTTTACGAGGGGCCGAATTTTGTAGAGCCGATTGTATTCAGGGTCTCCACAAGGACGACAGAGTTCATTGTTGTTGAAGTGCATGAACCGCAAAATCTGCTTGTATCGTGCCCTGGCCATGGAGGCAGAGAACACGGGCATATGGTGAATTGGGTCAGTGGACCAATATGACCGCAACTCACTCTTTTTATTTATGCCCATGTTGAGGGAAAGGCCCAGAAAGAGCTTAAAACCGTAATTGGTTTCCAATCTCTGGCAAGGGAGGACTGGGGAATAGTGGCAATGTGTTGACCAGCATATAAATTGCTTTGGTCCACAATAGATCTATAGAGATCTTCAGTGAAAAACAGCAAATAAAAATCCAGTGACGTAAAATCAACTGTTTCCACCTGAATGCCGGGTTGGCCAGTAAATGGGGGAAATACGGGTGCTGCAGAAGAGGTGGGTTCCCAATTCGGATTGGCGAATGCAGCAGGAAGGGCACTATGGGCACGACGGGCCTGTGTTCGTCTTCTTGGTGGCAGCAGGACACTACTTGTGCTTGCCACCTCGCCAGCTTGAACTGCACTTATGGGACTCGCCACATCACCAAGTGTTACTGCAGTGCTGGATATACAACCAGGGTGTACTAGGCCGCTGGTGCTTGCCAGTCCACCAGAAGGAATAGTGGCGCTATTACTTCTCTGCTCCATACGAGGGACCTGCGGTTCTTGCACTTCAAGGACAGAAGAAGAAGTTCGGGGTCTGGTATGCCTGACTTTGGCAGGGACCACAACTCCGTCGTCAGAGCTATCTGTCATGGAGCTGCTGTCGTCTACAGGTTCGTATTCTGAGCCTGAATCTGACAGATGAGTGACTTCCTCTTTACTATCTGTCATGCTCAGAAACGTGTAGGCCTCTTCACTAGTGTACCTTCGATTTGCTATTTTGGGCTCTAAATTTAGTGGTACACTAGTGAGACTCACAGGCAAAAAAGCTCCTGACTGTTAGCGACTGTATCAAAACGCTACCAACAAAAACTGTTAGCGATCGCTGGGATCAGGCCTGACTCTGCGAACGCTGCAGTTATGTGTGTTTAGTGTTTTGTAAGTGACAGTGATCGATCAATACTGCACTTGGGTGGGCTGGGCTGGGCTGGGTCGAGGGGCAAAACGCAGGTGCTAGCAGGTATCTGGGCTGATCCCGCTAACACTGTGTTTTTGGGAACCCTAAACTGCTGGGGATGCTAGTATAGATCTGATCGGATCAGATATTGATCTGTTCAGATACTATACCACTAAGGGAGGTGTTTGCTGCGTGCGTGGGTGTTAGCGGTACTGGCATTAACCTAACGCTGCCTGGGGTGATGCAGACCTTATCTGACCCTAAAAACCTAACTTATATTACCGCCGGACGATTAGGGGGTTAAACCTTTATAAGGTAATAAACGGCGGGTGTCCTGAAATTATAATAAACAAACTAACTAACCAGCATCACCCGTAACAGTTATACGGTGATCACTGGTGAAAGGGTTAACATGGGGGCAATCAGGGGGTTAAAACCTTTATTAGGTAGTATATGGGGTCCCTGTCGCTATAAAATGCTGACGGCGAACCTATATACTTACCTCCCTAACTAGCATCACCTATGCCACTAATACAGCGATCAGAAAAACAATTGCTTAGTGACACTGGCGACGGGGGGTGATCAAGGGGTTAAAACTTTATTAGGGGGTTATGGGGGTACCCTAGACCTAAAGGGGGGTACCCTAGACCTAAAGGGGGCTAACCCTAACTGCTCTACCACTTATAACTGTCACAAACTGACACCAATGCAAACAAAACACTGCTATTGGTGTCACTGTGACAGGGGGTACAGGGGGGTGATCGGGGGTGATGGGGGGTGAAAAGTGTGCCTGCGTGTTCTACTGTTAGTGTAATGTTGGTGCAACTCACATTGATGTCTTCTCTCCTTGGCGCCGGAACGAAAAAGACCGGCTCGAGGAGCGATGACATCACTTCCTCTGCTGCTGTTTACATTACAGCAGCAGGGGAAGATTTTAATTCATGGGGAGCGATCGCGAGGGGGTGGCCACGAATGAGTGGCCTCCCCCTCAGCCTGTATCGCTTCCCCAATGAAGCCGATCGCCTCGGGTATCACCAGGTATGTGATTTTGCCTGCCTGTGCAATTCTGCCGCAGTATATCTGCGTTAGGCGGTAGGCAACTGGTTAAAGAACAAGTCCAGCCTGAGCTCATTTGGCTGGGCTTCTCCTATGGGTCACAGGAGTGCAATTCGAAGGGGGGTGGGATGTTAAGGGGGCATAGGACACTGCTTTGAAAGTGAGTGTGATGTGACAGGAAACTAAGGACATTGCTATGAAGGGGGTGTGATGTGAAGAGGGACTGAGGACAGGGTTGGGAAAGGGGGTTGCAATGTGAAGAGAAGCTAAGAACACTGTTGCAAAGGAGGAGAGTGATGTTAAAGGGGGATGTGATGTGAAGGGAGGCTAAAAACATTACTGTGAAGGGGGTGTGATGTGAAGAAGGGCTGAAGAAATTGTTGTGAAGGGGGAGTGGTGTGACGTGAAAGGGGGCTGAGGATACTGCTATGAAAAGGGGTGTAATGTGAAGGGAGTATTTGATGTGATGGGGGATGTGACAGGAAGAGGGGTTGAGGACACTACTGTGTGAAGGGAGGAGGTAATGTGAAAGAGGCTTCAGATAATGCTGTAAAGTGGAGATGTGATGTGAAGGAGGACTGAGGACAATGCTGTAAAGGGGGATGTGATGTGCTGGTGGCTGAGGACCAGAGGCGGCCCAATTACAATTATGGGCACCTGAATTACAGTGGCAGGGGTGTTTTTTGAAGCACCTGATTAGAGCCATAACCTCTAATAGGCTTCAAAATAGGATGGACTTGGAGCACTGAGCATTGCACCATGCCATGAGCCCACCCAGGTGTTACAACAGAGAATGTGATCCTCAATTTGGCCAATCAGGTGCAGGTCTGGGACCCATTTTCCGATTGGCCGAAAAGAGAAAACTCACGATTGGCTGTAGAATAGGAGGGAGGAAACGGAAGTCGCCGATGCCCATGGAGAGCAGGGGAAGGGAGATCCACCACCGCCGAGGAGCAAGGAAAGCCGCCCATGAAGTGCTACATAGATGGGGTTAGTGCACCAGACCCGCCTGCCGACTTACCAACTGACCGACGGGGGGCATGGTACTGTTTGCTGGCCCCCCAAAAAAAAATTACCACCGGCCGCCACTGCTGAGGACAATGCTGTTAGGAGCAGGATGTGGTCTGAAAGGGGATAAATAATAGGTGGGGCTGAGAACAATAAATTACCACCGGCCGCCACTGCTGAGGACAATGCTGTTAGGAGCAGGATGTGGTCTGAAAGGGGATAAATAATAGGTGGGGCTGAGAACAATACTGTGATGGGGGAGATGTGATGTGAAGGGAGGCTAAGGACATTGCTTTGAAGTACTACCAATATTCTAGTACTGAAGTGTAGTATGATGTGTGCGTGCGTGTGTTAATTTCAGTGGAGCTAATTGTTGATTTAATACAGAGGTCTCAATTAAGCTTAGCATATCAGTGAACATGGAAAAATATTTTTATGCTCTTTTTTATTAGTTTTACTGGATTGTTATTGTTAAGAAATCACATATTTTCATAAACTCATGTATAATTCTTGAGGTACAGTCACACACTGAAGGTGGCTATTGTTTTATTATTATTTCTTATATTTCAATATTTCATCATGTTTGAAAAAGTAATGCATACAAATTATTGAGGAATTGAAAATAAGAACAAATATAGTTATTTGTAATTTGTCTGGATATTTTTTTATCATGGCTGAATTCATAACTATGCAAACATACACGTATTTGCAAATATAGTTCCTACTCTAATATTTGTTATGGCACTGATGCAATATTATTGGAAATAACATATTCTACACACATAGTTTTGGCTATATCTCATTAGAAAACGCTACATTGCAGAGAGCATGCTTATAGCATATTTTTTATATAATTATTGTCAGTAGATGGAATGTACGTGTTAGAAGATACATTATTTTCCTGACTGCATTCAACATTTAAAATAGGTTGTTTGAAAAACTACATATTCTTTGGATTTAATTTGCCAGTGCTTAATGTACATACTTGTTAATTGTAAGAAACAATTACAAAGCAAATATTTAACAAAATTATATTACTAGCAACATTAAAATGTAAATAAACTCAAAAATCCAACCTCTGTTTGGGTCCCCCACATTTTTTGTTCCGGTTACATATTGTGCAATCCTGATATACATAGGAGTTGATTTACTAAAATTGGAGAGTGCAAAATCTGGTAAAACTGTGCATGGTGGCCAATCTGCTTTTAACTTCAGCTTTATCAATTAAACTTTGATATAAAAAAAAAAAAAAACCTGGGATGGGGATATCAACAGCAATAAAAACTTGATAGAGGTTCTAATCTATAAAATTTTAACTAGCGGTAGTCTTTCAATTAACACTATATCATCGATGTATTAAAAAATAATGACTTTAGCTTAAGATATTTTCTCCTCAAAAACTCAGTGGGGAATCAGTATTTTTCCAAAACAAATGCATATTTAAATTAAATATTTTTTATGCGTTCTTAATTTATTGCACAAATTATTGTTTTATCACCACCTTATGATACACTTTTGTTCTGTTCTTCCTAATTAACACCTCATAGGAAGTTGCTGTGAACTAAACACAGAAGAAGCATTTTTGACAATTGACTATACTAATTTAACTGGTAATTGCACAGTCATGCAACACTGTATGTAAATTAAATTTGTATCAGTTGTTTTTCACACAACTAGAGCTTTCTTTTGGTGGCGTTTTTTATTTTTAATTATATAAATGAAAAAAGACTGAAGATTTAAAAAAAAAAACAATATTTTCTGCTTTCTGTTATAAAGCATATCAAATAAAATCAAATTTCTTCATAATTGTGTATTAATTGGTTAGTGTGAAAGTTATAACATCTACAATCTATAGTATATATTCTGGAATTTACGCAGCTATAGACGCTAAACTAGTAACGGAGGTGACTGGCGCTAGCAGACACTGGCTGGGAGGGACAATACCTGACTAACTGACCATGACTCGCTAGTGACATTAATACAGTGATCAGTGACAATACTGTACACTGTGCTCATGACACTGACTGGGAAGGGGTTAAAATCAAGGGGCAATCAATGGGTTAACTCCGTGCCTAACAAGTGCAATGTGGGCTGCGTTTACTCACAGATCTGGCTGCTTTCCCCCCCTTAACTAAGAGTTTATTTCAGGGAGAAGAAACAACCTGACTGCTGTCTGTGTACAGAGTTCTGCCGATCAGTAGGTATACTGTAGAGCCAAAATTATTGGGTGAAACCTGCTGACAAACTTTTACCATGTCCAATCACAGCACAGGTCACCAGGGGGTGCATGCATGTGTGCCTGAAAACCCAGAAACAGGTAGCAACGTACAGCAACATTGTCTAGCCTGTAGCTGCTGCCCGCCTGCAATAAATGTACTATGGGCAAGCGGCAAGTGGTTAAAACAGCTTCAGTTTAAAATAGCACTGAAAGGCAAACCATATATATATATATATATATATATATATATACAGTGTATAATTATAAATAACATCACATAATTGCTGTTCTCGACTGAATAAGAGGTGGAGAAACAGCAGCACACTGATCTTCCCAGTGAATGGCTGGGAATGTCTGCACATGTCACAGCCAGAAAAATGACCGCACTGGGATTATACAATGTATCATATTAAAAGCTTTCTTATCATTGAAAAACATCACATGTTATCATAAAAAAACTCTTGTTAAAACCAAAAAAAGGTACTACACTACTCCTGGGGGGTTGTTAAGATCCTAATATATTTACAAAGCCTCAGTATTGAAATAGAAAACATGTTGCATTGACTCTGCCCAGAACTCATCTCTACAATCAGACTGAGAGACTTAAATAATTTTGTACAGAAAAATGTTTTTAACATTTGTAATCAAAATCATTTATATTAAGCTTGTTTAAAAGGAAACAATGCTATAAAATATTTTTTTTTACTTCTACTCCTATACATCTCCTATACATGAGAACACCATATAGTGTATATATGACCTGGTTACATGGAGTGAACATGCAGGGCCCAGAAACAAGGGAGCTCATTCTGGCACTCAATGGTTAATAGCATGTCTTGTTTTGGGCACCATACCTAATTTACAGTGACTCTAGAGATTCAGGATCCAAGAAACTAGCCCAAAACTACTCTGTTTATAAAAGAAAACCCCTCAAGGTTTTGGTAAGGAATATAACTTGGACTTTAAACCCCAATTTTCAGAATGCAATTGGCAGCAAAATTAGGGAACACAATTTTGAATATAACATTTTCACCAAAAGCATAAATTCAGTAATTAGGTTTTGTAAACACAGTGATGGCATGGAGAAAACTGCATCCAGCGATATGTTCAGCTACCTCTTCCATACACTAAGATACCATATAAGTATGCCTTGGGCACTTGGTGGCACATGGCAGGGCCCAGAAGGGAGTGCATTCTGGCTGTCAATGGCTGAAAATCAATAGGTTGTTTTTTGGCAACAAATTTGTTTCAGTACTATGAATTATAGGTTTTTTAGTCTACCCTAAAGTATTATATATCTCTTTTTTCAGGGCAAATATGACTTTACTTTAATAGCGCATTTGGAGACTTATATTTTTATTTAATTAGTAATTATTAAGAATAAATCATATAAAATGAGAAAAAAATTGCACTTTTATGTAGATTTCCAAATGCAATATTTACATAATGAGTGCACCTGCATCCTCATAAATTTGCCCAAAAATATAATCAACAAAGCCTGCTAATTAAAATGATATAACATTATGTAACACAGCAGAATAGTAAAGCTAGTAAAAGTATAAAGTAAAAGTATGTAGTATATAGCAAAAGTGAATGTATGATTTTACTTTAGAAGAGCTTTGTTCCCATTTGATGCTACATTGCATTGCACGCAGGGAGAAAAGAAAAACCTTTGCAGAAATGGTTAGTGTAACATTGAGATAACATTAGATTGAGTGTAAGGGCACAAATTAGTATGAACGTGACTTTTTCATAGGTATGAGATCGGTAAAGATTAAATGACCTTGTGCTCTCTAATGTGAGGGTTGGTTTGGATTCTTTCCCACTAGCATGTCAAATATTACCATGCAGCTGTGTCCATGCAGGCTTTGCACCCGTGTGAACGAAGTCTTAGGAATTATTCTGAGAAGGGAATATATATATATATATATATATATATATATATATATATATATATATATATATATATATGCATCGTTAGTGTTACAAGGTCTCAGGTGTGAATAGGGAGCAGGCATGTTAAATTTGGTTATTGCTCTCACTCTCTCATACTGGTCATTGGAAGTTCAACATGGCACTTCACAGCAAAGAACTCTCTGAGGATCTAAAAAAAAGAACTGTTGCTCTACATAAAGATGGCCCTGGCTATAAGAAGATTGCCAAGACCCTGAAACTGAGCTGCAGCTAGACTATACAGCAGTTTAACAGGACAGGTTCCACTCAGAACAGGCCATGCTACAGTCGACCAAAGAAGTTGATTGCACATGCTCAGTGTCATATCCAGAGGTTGTCTTTGAGAAATAGACGTATAAGTGCTGCCAGAGGTTGAAGGGGTGGGGGGTCAGCCTGAGCCTTTCTGCGCTCAGACCATATGCCGAACACTGCATCAAATTGGTCTGCATGGCTGTCATCTCAGAAGGAAGCCTCTTCTAAAGATGATGCACAAGAAAGCCCGCAAACAGATTGCTGAAGAGCAGACTGAGGACATGGATCACTGGGACCCTGTCCTGTGGTCTAATGAGACCAAGATAAACTTATTTGGTTCAGATGGTGTCAAGCGTATGTGGTGGCAACCAGGTGAGGAGTATATGAGATATGTGTGTCTTGCCTACAGTCAAGCATGGTGGTGGGAGTGTCATGGTCTGGGGGTGCTTGAGTGCTGCCAACACTGGGGAGCTACAGTTCCTTGAGGTAACCATAAATGCCAACTATGTACTTTGACATACTGAAGCAGAGCATGATCCCCTCCCTTTGGGGACTGGGCCACAGGGCATTATAACGACCCCAAAGACACCTCCAAGACAGCCACTACCTTGCTAAAGAAGCTGAGGGTAAAGTTCATGGACTGTCAATAGCCTTCTGGGACATTACATTGATGACATCTTGGTGGTCTGGAATGGCCAAGAAGAGGAATTGCACAATTTTATTGTTGAATTAAATCAAAATGATTGTAATATCAAATTGATATATAACTTTGATCATGTTTCAATTCCCTATCTTGACCTCCAGATCACCAAGGAAGAGAACAGTTTGGTCACCTCTACGTATCGGAAGCCCACCACTGCCAATACATTGTTGCGTGTGGATAGTTTCCATCCTAAGGCCTTGATCCAGGGCATCCCAACAGGTCAGTTTCTTTGGATTCGAAGAAACTGTACCAAAATGTCTGATTTTGATATCGAGGCAGTGGAAATGTATGATATATTTAAAGAGGCTATACTCATAAAGCTTTGAAAAAAGCAAACAAGGAAGCCTCAAGAAGGGCCAGATCAACCCTTCTGGAGGATGGACCTTCCCATTCCCTTACCCAGAGAAAATCTTATGGACCAACAAGATTTATTTCACAGTATGGTGCCCAATGGGGTAGGATTAGAGAGATTTTTACCCAACATTGGCCCATACTGCGCCCGAGTCCCATACTATTGAGAATTGAAGGAGAGTAACCACAGATGGTAGCTCGTTGTGCCCCCAATCTATGAGATATGCTAACACCCAATCTGAATATGTACAATCCATTACTCATGGCTTTCTTCCTTTCTCAGAATGATAAGGATGGTCCCCTGTGGCCATTGCCAAATCTGTACGCATGTGGAAAGCACAGGGGCTTTTACCGATATGGACGGTTCAAATATATAGCCGATAAAAAGTTTGATTAACTGTGCGACTATTTGTGTAATCTATAGCATACAATGTCCATGTAAAAAAAATGTACATAGGTAAAACTAAAAGGCAGCTGTGCATCCGTATTGGTGAACATCTTAGAGACATTAAAAAGAAGGAGCCTGATAGTCCCCTAGCACAACATTTTCTTCAATTTCATCAGGCTAGTACTGACAGACTTAAAGTAAAGGGCATTTATGCTCTTAAGTTAAGTAATAGGCGTGGGGACTTTGACAGGATTCTTTTAAAGAAAGACAAATTCAGGATATACAAATTAAATACTCTGATACCTATAGATTTGAATAAAGAGCTCAATTTACATGTTTTTCTTGACTAGCTGACTTTTATATGTCATTCATTCTATCTGTCCTTCCTCCTGTCTCCAAAACCCTTTTTCTCCACGACTGTTTATAGGTATTTGATCTTATTAATTATTTCTGGTTCCAGGTATTTTTTTGTTTTTTTGTTTTGTTTTTTATCTTTATTTATTTTTATTAACTTCTTATATGTTGTTTATATTTAAGACTGAAGGTAGCAGTGCTTTGTGGTTTGCCTTGTGCGCATATTCACCTGACAAATACGATGAATGGATGTTGATAATTTAGACTTTTAAATCTCTAACCTGTTTAGAATTGTTAGGTTCTTTTCCCCATAAATACATTCAGGGGCTGGGCTAAAGGGTGTATTTCAGCACGTCCCAGCCAAGGGGCACTACATCCCGAAGAAGCTGGGTTCCCAGCAAAATGCATTGACGTCTTGCAGGTGTGCACCGGACGTCATGTTGCTCACTATCCACCTCTTTCCCCTACCCAGGGAGCCATGGCTACATCTTTGATACCACGGATGGGTGTACGGATCCAGACACATGGAGCATGGTTCAGCCACTATTAACTATTTGGACCAATTACAGACAGCGATCTTCTGCTGATTCCTAAAAGAGAGGTACACTTTAATGTAGGGAACACATCCAACCATTAGGTTTGATACAAACTTTATTACCCAACATCACCTGTTTCATGGGACTGTGCTTGTGTCTCTGTCTTGATTTAGAGCTGCATGCTCTTGGAGCATAGAGGTTGAATAAGGACTATGCGTTTATAGGGTACTCTGAAAGCCATCCAATATGGTCAAGTTCTCTGCTCCCTGCACAAACAGGTGTTGCTGCTTATCATCTTTATTCCATTCACAATAAACAAGACATTTGTCATTGTTTTACAACTGCTGTTTGTCTGTTCAGTTCCATTTGCCAAAGGCTCCATGGTCACCCCAACCACAGAGGATTATCCTTTCTATTCGGCAATCATGATGTTTTACACTGTGACTATGGCGTAACCTATTGTGGAAGTGTGCTGTTTTGTATTCAACTATTTTTGTATTCAATAAAATTTATCTATTTTTTTCAGATTATTTTTGTATAATTTTGTTTCAGTAATCATACTCCGGTGGCTCATAGTTATGGTCCTTAGGCAGCCTTGCTTATTTGCCTTCTCCTTTTTTATGATGGACTGGCCAAGAACGTCTCCAGACCTAAACCCTATTGAGCATCTGTGGGGCATCCTCAAATGGAAGGTGTTGAAGCGAAAGTCCCTAACATTCACTAGCTCCATGATGTTGTCATGGAGGAGTGGAAGAGGACTCTGGAGCTCTGGTGAACTCCATGCCCAAGAGAGTTAAGGCAGCGCTGGAAAAAAATGGTGGCCACACATAGTATTGACACTTTGGGCCCAATTTGGACATTTTCACGTTTGTTGCCAGCGGTTTAGACATTAATGGTTGTGTGTTGACTCATGTTTTGGGGACAGCAAATTTACACTGTTATACAAGCTGTACACTCACTACTTTACATTGTAGCAACTAGCAAAGCATCATTTCTTCAGTGTTTTCACATGAAAAGATATAATGAAATATATACAAAAATGTGAGGTATGTACTCACTTTTGTGAGATACTGTATATATAATTTATATTTTTATTTTTATTTTAGACTTTTTTACATTTTCAAATACACTTTATTTTTCTTAATGGGGGGGGGGGGGGGGGTTCTGGATGTGATCATTGCAGATCTGATCCAAGCCCCCATGCAGATTTGTAGCAGCAGAGCACTGATATTAGTCATATGTTGCTGGCTGCAATCAGCGTACAATACAGTTGTAATAAAAAGTATGTGAACCCTTTTGGAATGATATGGATTTCTGCACAAATTGGTCATAAAATGTGATCTGATCTTCATCTGATCAGTCACAACATTGAACACACCATGTAAACATTCACAGTGCAGGTGGAAAAAGTATGTGAACCCTTAATAACTGGTTGAACCTCCTTTGAAAGCAATAACTTCAACCAAACGTTTCCTGTAGTTGCAGATCAGATGTGCACAACGGTCAGGAGTAATTCTTGGCCATTCCTCTTTACAGAACTGTTTCAGTTCAGCAATATTCTTGGGATGTCTGGTGTGAATCACTTTCTTGAGGTCATGCCACAGCATTTCATTCAGGTTGAGGTCAGGACTCTGACTGGGCCACTCTGGGCGTATTTTCTTCTATTTAAGCCATTCTGTTGTTGATTTACTTCTATGCTTTGGGTCGTTGTCCTGTTGCAACACCCATCTTCTGTTGAGCTTCAGCTGGTGGACAGATAGCCTTAAGTTCTCCTGCAAAATGTCTTGATAAACTTGGGAATTAATTTTTCCTTCGATAATAGCAATCCGTCCAGGCACTGACGCAGCACAGCAGCCCCAAGCCATGATGCCCCCACCACCATACTTCACAGTTGGGATGAGGTTTTGATGTTGGTGTGCTGTGCCTCTTTTTCTCCACACAAAGTGTTGTGTGTTTATTCCAAACAACTCAACTTTGGTTTCCTCTGTCCACAGAATATTTTGCCAGTACTACTGTGGAACATCCAGGTGCTCTTGTGCAAACTGTAAACGTGCAGCAATGTTTTTTTTGGACAGCAGTGGCTTCCTCTGTGGTATCCTCAAATGAAATCTATTCTTGTTTAGTGTTTTACGTATCGTAGATTCGCTAACAGGGATGTTAGCTTTTGCCAGAGACTTTTGTAAGTCTTTAGCTGACACTCTAGGATTCTTCTTCACCTCATTGAGCAGTCTGCGCTGTGCTCTTGCAGTTATCTTTACGGGACGCCCACTCCTAGGGAGAATAGCAGCAGTGCTGAAATCTCTCCATTTATAGACAATTTGTCTTACCGTGGACTGATGAACAGCAAGGCTTTTGGAGATACTTTTATAAGTCAATAATTCTTAATCGTAGGTCTTCTGAGAGCTCTTTTATGCAAGGCATCATTCACATCAGGCAATGCTTCTTGTGAAAAGCAAACCCAGAACTGGTGTGTGTTTTTTATAGGGCAGGGCAGCTGTAACTAACACCTCCAATCTCATCTCATTGATTGGACTTCAGTTGGCTGGCACCTCACTCCAATTAGCTCTTGGAGATCTCATTAGTCTAGGGGTTCACATACTTTTTCCACCCGCATTGTGAATGTTTACATGGTGTGTTCAATAAAAACATGGTAACATTTAATTCTTTGTGTGTTATTAGTTTAAGCAGACTGTGATTGTCTATTGTTGTGACTTAGATGAAGATCAGATCACATTTTATGACCAATTTGTGCAGAAATCCATATCATTCCAAAGGGTTCACATCCTTTTTTTGCAACTGTAGATGGCTATAGCAGTGATCAGTATTACAGCTCTATTTTACCCCCTGTTGTGAATGGGTGTGTGGTGATGTCACTCATAATGTCATCACACCCTCAAAGTAAGCACAACATAGAAGTTCTGTGTATACTGTTTCCCTCACAGAGAGCTCCTTTGGAGTGCTCTATGAAAACATTGCAAGCCCAGGAGCTGATCGTTTCAACTCTTAGGTGTAGTGCTGGATGTGACAGCCAGCAGGTGCAGTGCTTACACCCATTTGGACCCAAAGGAGCTGCCTATACCCACCACTTTTTAAAAAACTGCACTAGGACAAAGAATCTCTATGCCCGTGCCACCTTAAAATAGCACTGGGGACTAAAGTGCTTAAGAAAGAAGAGGGGTAGAAGTTCTACATGGGCATTCCAACATATAAATTACTCCACAGTGGTACATGTCAGAGGCGTAACTAGAATCTTCAGGGCCCCGGTGCAAGAAACCATGAAGGGCCCCCACCAGGGGCATTGCTGGGTCTAAGATCTCTGGCTAGAGCCCATAGCAGCGAAGTAAAGAAAGTCATACACAGAGAACCCCCCTTACATTAGTGTCCCCAGAGGGCCCCCCTTACATTAGTGTCCCCAGAGGGCCCCCCTATTACATCAGGGTCCCCAGGCGGCCCCCCCTCCAGGGGTTCCCCATGTACCTGGCTGGTACCTGGGCTGGGGAGGTAGGAGGCGACGATCAGCAGCTCTATAGTGTCCATGGGTGGTGGGAGCTCCATGAGGCTAGTAGTTCCCCAGTGTATACAGTTAAGAGGGGAGGAGCCTCTGACCCAAGCATGTATCAGTAACAGTGTACAAGCAGAGCTGACTCACTTGTACACTGAAGAGTGAAACTACTAGATGCTCGAGTCAGAGGCCTCTCCCCTCTCCACTGTGTAGACTCAGGAAGAGAACTACAAACCTCAGGGAGATCCCGCCACCCACGGGTAACAGAGCTGCCGTTTTTCGCCTTCCACCTCCCCCTCACTGTATTCTAAATGGACAGCCAGAGCTGTAGGCGGAGATGGGGATTTTGCCCCCCCCCACAGCGGCAGAACGGCAGGGCCCAGTCGCAAGTGCGACTGCAACAACCCCTAGTTTCGCCACTGGTACATGTTATGAAGGCACAGATGTTTTATCCCTTCCCAGTGTTGGAGACAGTAATTTTTTTTCCTTTTCCTGTTGGTACTGTTTTCAAGCACAGCATCAGCCATACATGAAAAAAATATTTTGCTGGAAAAAAATAGGCTGTACTGGAGGGGGGTTTGCCAATAACATTTTTTACTATACAACTCCAGAACATTGGAGCCTTTTGATAAATGTATTAAAGGATAAGTTCACTTTTTAAATAACATAATATATGCAGATTTTTTGCAGGTGAAAAAAATCTACATTTATTACTTTTTGTTGCACGAACCTGTAGTAAAGCATTGCACCAGCGATCAGCGGATCACTGGTGTCATGCAGGTCTCCTGCAGATCTGTCCATGTATTTGCTTCCTCATACCTCGTATGAGGAAGCCAAAACATATTGACAGGAAGACTCAATGAACTACAACAGGGCCCACAATACCATGATAGTTCAATAAAAACTACAACCTGTCAGGCGCAAAGCCTGCCAGACTTTGTAGTTTACTATTCAAAGAGGACTGTAAATAAATGATGCGGTCAGGTGGGCAGATTCATGGTCTGCTGTCACAGCGGCGATCGTGGGGTCGGTGAATTCATAACATGTTACATGTTAAACCCTGAATATGGGTGTAACATGTAACATGCTATGAAAGGTGAACTTATCCTTTAAGGTATTATTGAAATAATTTTACCCAAATGTTTGTCCTTTTTAAAGACCGGCCAGTGCTTTCTGATGATCTATTCTAACTTTTTGTTGGACATTAAAGTCCAATAGTATTGCTGTTCCATATTTCTCCTCATCTTCAATTTGGTTTTCTCTCTCCACAGGGTTTCCCTCATAAGTGTGTGAAGTCCGTTGCATTGGGGTATGCACCCCAAAGCTCAAACACACATGTCTTTTTTTGCAGCCCCAGATGAACTGGACAGTGAATGAATGGGAAGTGCTCTGTGCTGAGCGACTTCCTGTTCTTTCACAAACTGAAGCATAGTAAACACTTACTTATGAAGTAAAAGAATTTACTATGCTTCAGCAATTAATGAACACAGTGAGTGTGTTCACTATGTTCATTTAGAAAAAGACATCCCCACAGCAGTCAGGAAGGGAGGGGAGCCAGCAGCACTGCAAAGGGAGGGGCAACACAGGGGTAAGCTCAGGCAGTATAGGGCACCACATAGAGTGATTAGGATATGCCCAGGCACACCTGGCACACCCCCTGGTGAACACCTATGGTTTCCCTATTCAAGTTCTTTACTTTCCCGATTTATTCCTTAGGTTGAGACAGGTGAGACAGGTTAGTTTTACCCTACTGATGATGTGTTGTCACAATAGTAATCCTGCTCAGTACAAGAGGAATCACAGGTTCAGACATTTGGTGCTTTTGCTTGGCTGAGGAGCCAATGGGGCAAAGCTACCATCTGTGGGATTATGACTGAATGCCTCTAAGTCAGAATCCCCCCTAAAGGAGACAATACCGCAGTGCTGCGGAGCCCAAGTTGGCCTGGGATAGCCGTCCCCCACCACCTCTTCGGTTCAGAGATCTGATGCCGCCGGGTTCAGCAGCAATCCTCCGCACCTCCCGATGCACTAGAGAGCATGTGCAGGAGGCGGAGCCAGGGATATGGGAGGGGACGCATCTAGTCTACTGGTGTGTGAAGGAGGAGAGAGGAGTAGATATCGGAGTCGGGTGTGGGAGGAGAGTAGTTAGGGGTGGGGCGGTGGGTGTACACTAAAAAAAAAAAAAAATCAAATAGTCTCTAGGAATGTTTACTAGAGGGTTGATAACAACTATCTTTTGAAATGTAATCATTCCCATTCTATGGTTTAAAATATGTCTTGGTAATAAACTCCCCATCTCAGACTGTAATCGTTAAATCCAGGAGCATATCAATGTCCAGGACATTTTTGTTAAATTATTAGATTTTCATTAAATAACACAGTGAGGTATTGTGAAATACAAACACAAAAAACAATTCTATCAATCTGGTCTGGCAGATTTATAAGAAAGTAAGGGCTTTATTTATGTTTTTCCAATTTCCCATAGCTTTTAAATCTGTTACATTCATTTTTATAACTACAAAAAAAACTGGGTAGCTGCTACTCCCACCAGTCATTTGTGCATGTTACTGTTGGTCAAAAAATATTAGGTGTCACATCAACAAACAACCTAAAGCAGGTTTTTTTCCTAATTAAAATATTGAATCAAAATGTGGTGCTGCTGCTGCTATGTTACAGCCAAGCAATAATGTAAAAGTAAAGAAATTATTACATGTGCAAAGTCACTGATACTGTTGGTGAGAATTGTATTTTTTTAACACCACATACAACTCAAAGGCATTGACACATGTCCCTCAGGGCAGTGCTCAGAATAGATTTTTTTTTAACTTGCCCGTATAGGCTTTTATGGGATTTGGATTTAAATAAAAAAAATTTGAGATTTCAGATAAGTTTGAGAAATGGACCACAAACCAAATTCAAGCACATTCACTCGTCATTATTATTTATTTATAAATATTTATAAAACCTCAGAATGAAACCACTGAGTTTATAAAGGCACATTGCAGTTTAACTGCATCCTTTTCTGTAGTTTATCTTGTTTTATTTTACTTTTCTAGCAAGAGTTTTCATTCTTTTGCTTCAAAGTTTAAATGTAACAGATAAAGAAATAAAACATGCCAAGCTATTTCATATTTCTGATTTGACTTTGTAGATAAAAGGAAAATTACTTTGATATTGCATTTGGGACATGAGTACTGTGAATGCTAGGAGCAATTTCTACTTTCTCATGCAGTGAAAACTTTGAAGAAACACTGTTATATATGGATATAGCTTATCTTCTTGAATAGCTAAGAATTTCTGAAGACCCAAATGACAGATGAGTTACAGGTTATCTAAGTGATATGGAAAACAGGAACAATAGGAGAGAGTTTACAAACTGTTTTCAACACAAATTTCATGTTATCATGCAAAGGTTTCATATCACTTGGAATTCTTTCTTCATTCTTGAATCTGTAGCTAATAATCAAAATATATATATATATATATATATATATATATATATATATATATATATATATATATATATATATATATATATATATATATATAACTTTACCCTCACTCCCTGTCCCAATAACATGGCAAAAGATGAAAGAACATTTCTCCACCTTTAACAGTTACCATTTTTGGCAGACGGCTAGGAAGGGGGGTGCGAGAGAGTATCTATTTTAGAGGAACTATACAATGCTTCTGTTCTTTTGGAAACACTGGTTTATGGAGCAAATTTTAAAATAGACACCTCATGGTAACTAGGGATGAGCTTCGTGTTCGAGTCGAACCCATGTTCAACTCGAACATTGTCTGTTCGCCCGTTCGCGAAATTGCCAATGATATTGGCCTATCGCGCCAAATTCGTGTGGCGCGTCACGGCCCATAATTCACTGCGGCATCGCAGTGCATTGCTGGCTGATGATTGGCCAAACATGCACTATGACCCGCATGCTTGGCCAATCACAGCGCCGTCTGAACAAAGAGCTGTAATTGGCCAAAGCCAAGGAGGCTTTGGCCAATTATGGCTCAGGGGATTTAGTACATGTCCCACACTATATAAGGCCGCCTGCACGGCGGCCCTGTGTAGTATGTTTTCCGGTGTTGAGAGAGAGATAAATAGACAGAGAGACAGTGTCATTTGATTTAAGTTAGATAGATTAGGCAGGACAGTCAGTGAGTTAGCTGCACTTACAGTGTATTGTGTATATATATGCATCCCAGGTGTTGTAAATATATATATACACTGTATTCAGTTTAGCTAGATCCATTCCTGTTATCTTGCTACTGACAGGCAGGCTTGTATTGTTACAGTATTTACAGCTACCTGAAGAAAATTGCTGGTGTTCTTTTGATCCTATTAGTACCACAGTCAGGCAGCTAGACTATTTACAGTTAGTGTAGTGCGTCCTCCTCATAGTGTTCAGTTAAAGCTACAAGTTAGTTTAGTGAGACCTCTGCACAGTGTTCAGCTAAAGCTACAAGTTAGTGTACTGCGTCCTCTGAACAGTGTTCAGCTAAAGCTACAAGTTAGTGTAGTGCGTCCTCCTCACAGTGTTCAGCTAAAGCTACAAGTTAGTATAGTGCGTCCTCCTCACAGTGTTCAGCTAAAACTACAAGTTAGTGTAGTGCGACCTCTGCAAAGTGTTCAGCTAATGCTACAAGTTAGTGTAGTGTGTCCTCTGCACAGTGTTCAGCTAAAACTACAAGTTAGTGTAGTGCGACCTCTGCACAGTGTTCAGCTAAAGCTACAAGTTAGTGTAGTGCGTCCTCTGAACAGTGTTCAGCTAAAGCTGCAAGTTAGTGTAGTGCACAGTGTTCAGCTAAAGCTACAAGTTAATCTTGGTGGGCACAGAAACGGGCCCTGCTGTGAAATATTAGATCAAGAATTCTAATTACATGTCCCTGTTGAACAGGGGCTGAAAAATTGGGCCTTAGGCACTGGTGCTAGTGCCACAACACTGCAACCCCTCACAGATACTCTAGTTGGAACGCAGGAACGAGCCCTGCTGCAAAGTATTGCATCAAAAATTGTAATTACACGCCCCTGTTAAACAGGGGCTGAAAAATTGGGCCTTAGGCACTGGTGCTGGTGCAACAACACTGCAACCCCTCACAGATACTCTAGTTGGAACGCAGGAACAAGCCCTGCTGCTAAGTATTGCATCAAAAATTGTAATTACACGCCCCTGTTAAACAGGGGCTGAAAAATTGGGCCTTAAGCACTGGTGGCTGCGCCTCCTCACAGTGTTCAGCTAAAACTACAAGTTAGTGTGGTGCGACCTCTGCACAGTGTTCAGCTAAAGCTACAAGATAGTGTAGTGCATCCTCCTCACAGTGTTCAGCTAAAACTACAAGTTAGTGTAGTGCGACCTCTGCACAGTGTTCAACTAAAGCTACAAGTTAGTGTAGTGCGTCCTCCTCACAGTGTTCAGTTAAAGCTACAAGTTAGTTTAGTGAGACCTCTGCACAGTGTTCAGCTAAAGCTACAAGTTAGTGTACTGCGTCCTCTGAACAGTGTTCAGCTAAAGCTACAAGTTAGTGTAGTGCGACCTCTGAACAGTGTTCAGCTAAAGCTACAAGTTAGTGTAGTGCGTCCTCCTCACAGTGTTCAGTTAAAGCTACAAGTTAGTTTAGTGAGACCTCTGCACAGTGTTCAGCTAAAGCTACAAGTTAGTGTACTGCGTCCTCTGAACAGTGTTCAGCTAAAGCTACAAGTTAGTGTAGTGCGACCTCTGAACAGTGTTCAGCTAAAGCTACAAGTTAGTGTAGTGCACAGTGTTCAGCTAAAGCTACAGTCCTCTCTGAGACCTGCACTGAGAGGAATGAAGGTGTAGAATTAGGTGTGTCACAGCCAAGTACTTGTGGGCAATCTGCTTTCAGTACACAGATGTCAGATTGTGCCAGGCAAATTTCCCTGCCCCAGCTGCTGCACCGCCGAAAGAAGTTTGCTCCCAGCCATCCACATGCCCAGCGGTTGAATGCTAGCTTGGCAAAATTGCTAGCACTTCAACTGCTACCTTTTCAGTTGGTAGACTCTGTCCCCTTCCGTGAGTTTGTGGAATGTGCGGTTCCTCAGTGGCAGGTACCCAAATGCCACTTTTTCTCATGGAAGGTGATTCCGGCTCCCTACCGGCATGTGGAAGGCAATGTCTTGGCCTCGCTGGACAGGGCGGTCAGCGGTAAGGTGCATATTACCGCTGACTCATGGTCCAGCAGGTATGGACAAGGACGTTACCTAAGTTTCACGGCGCATTGGGTCACTCTGCTGGCAGCTGGGAAGGATGCAGGACAAGGTGCAGTAGTGTTGGAGGTTGTTCCGCCACCACATCTCCAAAATGCCACTACTAATGATGCTAACACACCTCTCTCCTCCACCCTCTCCTCTTCTTCCTCCATGGCCTCTTCCTGTGCTTTGTCCTCAGAACCAGCGGTGCTCTGTAGGCATTCAAGGGGCTACGCAAGTACGCAGGCCAAAAGATGCCATGCGGTGCTTGAGCTGGTGTGCTTGGGGGACAGGAGTCACACTGGGGCAGTGGTTCTGTCAGCTCTGCAGGGGCAGGTTCAAAGGTGGTTGATGCCACGCCAACTTAAGGCAGGAATGGTGGTTTGCGACAATGGCACCAACCTCCTCTCCACCCTCTGACAGGGACAACTGACCCATGTGCCCTATTTGGCTCACGTCCTTAACTTGGTGGTGCAGCGTTTCTTGGGCAGGTACCCGGGCTTACAGGATGTCCTGAGGCAGGCCAGGAAAGTCTGTGTGCATTTTCGCCAGTCATATAATGCCAGTGCTCGGCTGGCAGACCTCCAAAAGGAGTTTAACCTACCCAAGAACTGCCTAATCTGTGACATGCCCACCAGGTGGAGGTGGAACCTGGCACTCAGCATCAGCAGCAGTCTTTAATGGATAAGTCCCAAGAAACACGTGGACTTGTTCGTGGCTGGGAGGAGGTGGCTGCAGACCATGTCATCCTTAGTGACCCAGAGGACTCTGGACCGAATGCCTCAGCAAACCTATACTGCATGGCCTCCCTGATCCTGCAAAGCCTGCATAAGGATCCTCGTATTCGTGGTATCAAGGAGAAGGATCATTACTGGCTGGCAACCCTCCTTGATCCACGTTACAAGGGTAAGGTTGAGGACCTTATCTTGTCATCCCAGAGGGAGCAGAGGATGAAACATCTTCGGGAGGCCTTGCAGAAAGGTCTGTGCAACACGTTCCCAGAGACTGGGAGGTTACAAACTCCTGTTTCTGGACAACGTGTTGCTGAGGCTTCGGTCAGTCAAAGAAGGAGCGGTGGAGATGCGTTCAGACAATTTTTTAGTCCACACCTCCAAGGTATGATCGGTTCCAGCAACCATCGCCAGCGTCTGTTTTACATGGTGCAGGAATACCTAGGGGCAAGATCTGACTTGGACACCTTTCCCACCGAAAATCCTTTGGGTTACTGGGTCTTGAGGATGGATCACTGGCCAGAGCTTGCACAGTATGCAATTGAGCTACTGGCCTGTCCTGCATCCAACGTTCTTTCGGAACGCACATTCAGTGCTGCTGGAGGCTTTGTAACCGATCACAGGGTGCGTCTGTACACCGACTCGTTCGATCGACTGACCTTCATTAAAATGAATCAGTCTTGGATTACCACCAGCTACCAAGCACCTGATGCTGATGTAACCGAATAATTTTTTTTGAAATGTCAGATCCCTTCAAAGACTGCCTATGCTGATGCTGAGTGACTATCCTGTTATGCTGAGTAATTATCCTCTTCCTCCTCAATGATCATGCTGATAGCTTGTAAGAACATTTTTGGTTCTGGGCGCAGCCACCAGTGCTTAAGGCCCAATTTTTCAGCCCCTGTTTAACAGGGGCGTGTAATTACAATATTTGATGCAATACTTTGCAGCAGGGCTTGTTCCTGCGTTCCAACTAGAGTATCTGTGAGGGGTTGCAGTGTTGTGGCACCAGCACCAGTGCCTAAGGCCCGATTTTTCAGCCCCTGTTTAACAGGGGCGTGTAATTACAATTTTTGATGCAATACTTTGCAGCAGGGCTCGTTCCTGCGTTCCAACTAGAGTATCTGTGAGGGGTTGCAGTGTTGTGGCACTAGCACCAGTGCCTAAGGCCCAATTTTTCAGCCCCTGTTCAACAGGGACATGTAATTAGAATTCTTGATCTAATATTTCACAGCAGGGCCCGTTTCTGTGCCCACCAAGATTAACTGTAAGGACTTACAGTGTTGTGGCAGCAACACCACCACCACCACCAAAGGCCCAATTTTTCTGCCCCTGTTCAACAGGGGCATGCAATTACAATTCTTGATCGAATATTTCACAGCAGGGCCCGTTTCTGCGCCCACCAAGATTAACTGTGAGGACTTACAGTGTTGTGCCACCAGCACCAGCACCACCACCACCAAAGGCCCAATTTTTCTGGCCCTGTTCAACAGGGGCATGTAATTACAATTCTTGATTGAATATTTCACAGCAGGGCCCGTTTCTGCGCCCACCAAGATTAATTGTGAGGACTTACAGTGTTGTGGCACCAACACCACCACCACCATCAAAGGCCCAATTTTTCTGCCCCTGTTCAACATGGGCATGCAATTACAATTCTTGATCGAATATTTCACAGCAGGGCCCATTTCTGCGCCCACCAAGACTAACTGTGAGGACTTACAGTGTTGTGCCACCAGCACCACCACCACCAAAGGCCCAATTTTTCTGGCCCTGTTCAACAGGGGCATGTAATTACAATTCTTGACTGAATATTTCACAGCAGGGCACATTTCTGTGCCCACCAAGATTAACTGTAAGGACTTACAGTGTTGTGGCACCAGCACCACCACCACCCCCAAAGGCCCAATTTTTCAGCCCCTGTTCAACAGGGGCATGTAATTACAATTCTTGATTTAATATTTCACAGCAGGGCCCTGTGAGGGCTTACAGTGTTGAGGCCACAACAACTCCTAAGGCCCAAATTTCTGCTGAGTATATAGGGCAGGCCCCTACTTTCAAACATCCAACTTACAAACGACTCCTACTTGCAAACGGAAGGAGACAACAGGAAGTGAGATGAAATCTACCCCATAGGAAGGGAAATTCTCTCCTGTAAGAGTTAATATGGGAAAAGTTTTTCTCCTTTCCATGGATGCTTTATCACCAATCCTTGTTTCACTAAAAAACCCAAATTTTCAAAAAACATTTGTCATTGGGACAAAAAGTGAGGTGAAATCTTCTGAAGAGGAGCACAGACAGCAAAACAAATGTCACAGGGGTGATAACCCTTCCCTATGTTTTCCAAAAAGCTTAAAAATAGATTTTTTAGCTGGAGCTACACTTTAAAAATGTACCAGTTCAAAATTACAAACAGATTCTACTTAAGAACAAACCTACAGTCCCTGTCTTGTTTGTACCGCCTGTATACTGCTGTTCAGAGTATATAGGGCCTTGGGGCCCCACGCCTTTCCTTTTTTTAATTTGGGTGTGGGGTTCCCCTTTATATCCATACAGGACCCAAAGGTAATGGACTGGAGGGTACCCATGCCGTTTGTCTTACTGATTTTCATCCATATTGCCAGGACCCGACATTACATTAACCACTTCAGCCCCGGAAGGATTTACCCCCTTAATGACCAGAGCACTTTTTACAATTTGGCACTGCGTTGCTTTAACTGCTAATTGCGCGGTCATGCAATGCTGTACCCAAACGAAATTTGCGTCCTTTTCTTCCCACAAATAGAGCTTTCTTTTGATGGTATTTGATCACCTCTGCCAATAAACTCAATTTTAGTCATACATTTAGGCCAAAATGTATTCGCCCACATGTCTTTGGTAAAAAAAATCTCAATAAGTGTATATTTATTGGTTTGCGCAAAAGTTATAGCGCCTACAAACTAGGGTACATTTTCTGGAATTTACACAGCCTTTAATTTATGACTGCCTATGTCATTTCTTGAGGTGCTAAAATGGCAGGGCAGTACAAAACCCCCACAAATGACCCCATTTTGGAAAGTAGACACCCCAAGGAAATCGCTGAGAGGCATGTTGAGCCCATTGAATATCCATTTTTTTTGTCCCAAGTGATTGAATAATGACCAAAAAAAAAAAAAAATTACAAAAAGTTGTCACTAAATGATATATTGCTCACACAGGCCATGGGCATATGTGGAATTGCACCCCAAAATATATTCAGCTGCTTCTCCTGAGTACGGGGATACCACATGTATGGGACTTTTTGGGAGCCTAGCCGCGTACGGGGCCCCGAAATCCAATCACTGCCTTCAGGATTTCTAAGGCCGTAAATTTTTGATTTTACTCCTCACTACCTATCACAGTTTTGAAGGTCATAAAATGCCCAGATGGTATAAACCCCCCCAAATGACCCCATTTTGGAAAGTAGACAACCCAAGCTATTTGCTTTGAGGCATGTTGAGTCCATGGAATATTTTATATTTTGATACAAAATGCGGGAAAGTGACACATTTTTTTTTTTTTGCACAAAGTTGTCACTAAATGATATATTGCTCACACAGGCCATGGGCATATGTGGAATTGCACCCCAAAATATATTTAGCTGCTTCTCCTGAGTATGGGGATATCACATGTGTGGGACTTTTTAGGAGCCTAGCCGCGTACGGGGCCCCGAAAACCAATCACCGCCTTCAGGATTTCTAAGGGTGTAAATTTTTGATTTCACTCTTCACTGCCTATCCCAGTTTCGGAGGCCATGGAATGCCCAGGTGGCACAAACCCCCCCCAAATGACCCCATTTTGGAAAGTAGACACCCCAAGCTATTTGCTGAGAGGCATGGTGACTATTTTGCAGCTCTCATTTGTTTTTGAAAATGAAGGACAAGAAAAACATTTTTTTTTCTTTTTTCAATATTCAAAACTTTGTGACAAAAAGTGAGGTCTGCAAAATATTCACTATACCTCTCAGCAAATAGCTTGGGGTGTCTACTTTCCAAAATGGGGTAACCGATTCCAGGTTTGGGTCTCGCAAAATGCGATGGCATCTTGGGAGACCCTGTGAAAGTGTGCCTAGTCTGTGCAATGCTGTACCCTACGCTAATACTCAACTAATGTATGGTAGCATTCAAAACATTCACCAATGCAAAGACCAGGATTGTCAGGACAGGAGGGACAATAATAGTGGGTTTCACGCCTATATCTGCGCTTGCTGCAGACACAACATCTTTTTTGGGGGGGTTCGTTGGGTAGGGGTACTCGGGAGGACATAAAGAAAATGCCTCTCATGCAGCCGACTGCATTTGGTTGGGGATGTAAATGGGGGAAGTACGGGCACTGCAGAAGTGGTGGGTTCCCAATTAGGATTGGCGAATGCAGCAGGAAGGGCATTATGGGCACGACGGGCCTGTGTTTGTCTTCTTCTTGGTGGCAGCGGGACACTACTTGTGCTTGCCACCTCACCAGCTTGAACTGCACTTATGGGACTCGCCACGTCGCCAAGTGTTACTGCAGTGCTGGTTTGACTACGATCGGGGTGTACTAGGCTGGTGCTTGCCAGTTCACCAAAACACTACCAAAAAAACTGTTAGCGATCGCAGGGATCAGGCCTGACAACACTGCAGTTATGTGTTTAGTGTTTTGTAAGTGACAGTGATCGATCGATACTGCACTTGGCTGGGCTGGGCCGGGCGGAGGGGCAAAATGCAGGTGCTAGCAGGTATCTGGGCTGATCCCGCTAACACTGCGTTTTTGGGAACCCTAAACTGCTGGGGTCGCTAGTATAGATCTGATCAGATCAGATATTGATCTGATCAGATATTATACCACTAAGGGAGGTGTATGGTGAGTGCGTGGGTGTTAGCGGTACTGGCGCTAACCTGACGCTGCCTGGGGCTGGTGCTTGCCAGTTCACCAAAATGCTACTAAAAAAACTGTTAGCGATCGCAGGAATCAGGCCTGACTCTGCGAATGCTGCAGTTATGCGTTTAGTGTTTTGTAAGTGACAGTGATCGATCGATACTGCACTTGGGTGGGCTGGGCTGGGCCGGGCGGAGGGGCAAAACGCAGGTGCTAGCAGGTATCTGGGCTGATCCCGCTAATACTGCGTTTTTTGGAACCCTAAACTGCTGGGGACGCTAGTATAGATCTGATCGGATCAGATATTGATCTGTTCAGATACTATACCACTAAGGGAGGTGTATGCTGCGTGCGTGGGTGTTATCGGTACTGGCGCTAATCTGACGCTGCCTGGGGCGACGCATATCACCGCCGGGCGATCAGGGGGCTAAACCTTTATTCGGTAATAAATGGCAGGTGCCCTGACACTATAAAAAATAAACGAACTAACCAGCGTCACCCGTAACACTTATACGGTGATCAGTGGTGAAAGGGTTAACTAGGGGGCAATCAAGGGGTTAAAAATGTATTCGATAGTACATGGGGGTCCCTGACGCTATAAAACGCTGACGGCGAACCTAAATATTTACCTCCCTAACTAGCGTCACCAGCGACACTAATACAGCGATCAGAAAAATGATCGCTTAGCGACACTGGTGACGGGGGGTGATCAAGGGGTTAAATCTTTATTGGGGGGTTAGTGGGGTACCCTAGACCTAAAGGGGGCTAACAGTAACTGTCCTACCACAGTAACTGTCACAAACTGACACCATGCAGTAATAAAAAAAAAAAAAACTGCTTGGTGTCAGTGTGACAGGGGTGGGAGGGGTGATTGGGGGGTGATCGGGGGGCGATCGGGGGGATCGGGGGTGTAATGTGTGCCTGGCATGTTCTACTGTGTGTGTTTGTGTTTTACACTCACAGTGATGTCTTCTCTCCTCGGCGCCGGAATGGAAAATACCGAGCCGAGGAGAGATGACATCATTTCCTTTGCTGCTGTTTAGCATACAGCAGCAAAGGAAGATTCTCATTGGCTGGGAGCGATCGCGAGGGGGGGCCACAAACGGATGGTCTCCCCCTCACCTCTCATCGCTCCCAGTCACAAGCCAACCGCCTCGGGCACCGGGGGGGTCCGATCGGACCCCCCGCCCGCGGGAGGCAGATCACGTATATATACGTGATTCTGCCTGCCCGTGCCATTCTGCCGACGTATATCGTCGTTAAGCGATCGGCAAGTGGTTAAAGCTGCAAGCAGTTTTAAATGACTTTTTTTCCTTTAAAAATGTAATTTTGTGCAGGGACTGTTCTAAGCACGGGAAACACGTGCCACTTTACAGGCATACTATAGACACCCCCAGGTATGATATTTAAAGGAATATTTCACTTTTTTTTTTTTTTTACTTTAAGCATCATTAAAATCACTGCTCCCAAAAAAACGGCCGTTTTTAAAAGTTTTTTTTTGCATTGATACATGTCCCCTGGGGCAGGACCCAGGTCCCCAAACCCTTTTTAGGACAATACCATGAAAATTAGCCTTTAAAATGAGCACTTTTGATTTCGAACGTTCGAGTCCCATAGACGTCAATGGGGTTCTAACGTTCGTGCAAATTTTCGGTCCGTTCGCAGGTTCTGGTGTGAACCGAACCGGGGGGTGTTCAGCTCATCCCTAATGGTAACATAAAAAGGATCATTTTTGCAGAATAACCAGGAGCTAGCCTTAAAAAACGGTAGCAAGCTCATGGCTTCTGCTGCAGACTTGAGCTTACCTTAACCATTTAAAAGATGAACTGTTTATATCTAGCCTTTGGTTGGCAAATGGTTAAGGGTGTCGTGGGTCATACAGAATTTATGAGACATCTATTAATGAAAAAACTGAAGAAGGAGCCTTTTTAGGTGCAAACGATGATATGAAATACAGATTAATGAGAAATAAAGCGAAATAAGGGCTTTCAATAGTTAAATGTTCATTTCATGCTGAAAATTATTAATTCAACAGCTATGCAGTATATACATAGGGATGAGGTTTGGTTCATGAGCTTGAAGCAAACCTAAGTTGCTCATGGTTTTACCTCCCACCAAACAAAATATCACCTTGGTACTAGTCTTTTGGGTGCTACATGTATGAGATGACATGGCTGTACACCACAAAGCTTGGTGCGTGCAGCACCTTAAAGGAACTGTAAACCCTCGTGTTTTTTCACCTTAATGCATCCTATGCATTAAGGTGAAAAAACTTCTGTCACTGACCAGACCCCCGTTTTACTCACCTGAGCCTGTTCATTCCCACGCCGGAGATGCGCAAACCCTCTCTGGCCGGGGTCTTGGCTGTTGATTGGATAGATTGATAGCAGCGCAGCCATTGGCTCCCACTGTTGTCAATCAAATCCAATCATGCGTGCGCTGGGGGGCGGGGCGAGTCTGGCATTCTGTGTCTATGGACACCAATGCTGGACTCGGGAGCATGCCCGCACAGTAACCCCCAGGGAGAGTGCTTTTCCTAAGGGGTTTTCTGATGGGGGGAGTAGCCGCGAGCGCTGTTGGGGGACCCCAGAAGTTGAGGATCGGGGCCACTCTGTGCAAAACGAACTGCACAGTGGAGGTAAGTATGATAAGTTTTTTATTTTTTTTTTTAAACAAGGGTTTACAACCTCTTTAATGATACCAGTCAAAATTCCCTAGAGTTGTACGTGGGTGGATTAAAATTGTTGAGAACATTGTTGTCCTCTGCTGCAGACGATTGAGGTAATGAGCCCCATTTATAATTACATTTTTTGCACAATTCAAATAGAACAAATGTACATGTAGATTCACTGGCAAATTGTGATGCAGTTTTTTCTTTAATACATAGCATACTGTTTCTGCAGATGTATCTCATTTGCCAAACTTGCAATGTTTGCTGCAGGATAAATTCAGCATTTTTGCCTCCAAGTTTGCAGCCTATTCCACTGATCTGGAACCATAAATGACCCATACATGTTTTTACAGATCATCTTAGCTTTCAAATTTGTAATGCTTACTGCAGAATAGGGATGGGCGAACGGTTTGGCCTGAGCATAGGTTCGGGCCAAACTTAGGTTGTTTGGATGTTCTGCGAACACCGAACAATATGCGGTGTTCGGGGCAAATTCAAAAGCCGCCAGAACACCGTTAAAGTCTATGGGACACTAACATGAAAAATCAAAAGTGCTAATTTTAAAGGCTTATATGCAAGTTATTGTCATAGAAAGTGCTTAGGGACTTGGGTCCTGTCCCAGGGTTCATGTATCAATGCAATTTTTTTTAAACTGCAGTTTTTTCGGGAGCAGTGATTTATTTAGTGCTTAAAGAGAAACAATAAAAATTAAATATTCCTTTAAATTTCGTGCCGGGGGGGTGTCTATAGTATGCCTGTAAAGTGGCGCATTTTGCCATGTTTAGAACAGTACCACAGCAAAATAATATTTCCAAAGAAAACATTGTCATTTAAAACTAATTGCGGCTGTAATGAATTGTCGGGTCTCTGCAATAAAGATACAACTGATTGAAAAAAAGGGCATGGGTTCCCTCCCCCAGTCCATTACTAGGCCCTTTGGGTCTGGTATGAATATTATGGGGAACCCCCGAACCAAAAATATAAAAAAAAATTGTTTGGGGACCCCCCCAAAATTTATACCAGGCCCTTCAGGTCTGGAATGGAAATTAAGGGGAACCCTGCACCAAATTTAAAAAAAATGGCGTAGGGGTCCCCCCAAAATCCATACCAGACCCTTATCCAAGCATGCAACCTAGCAGGTCAGAGGAAAAGAGGGGGGATGAGAGAGTGCTCCCCCCTCCTGAACTGTACCAGGCCACATGCCCTCAACATGGGGAGGGTGCTTTGGGTCTGACCCCAAAGCACCTTTTCCCCATGTTAATGGGGACAAGGGCCTCATCCCCAAAACCCTTGCCCGGAGGTTGTGGTGGTAGGCGGGTGGGGGGATTATCGGAATCTGGAAGCCTCCTTTAACAAGGGGACCCCAGATCCTGGCCTCCCTCACAAAAAAAGTGTCAAAAATGGTAAAAAAGACAAGTGATAGCTTGAGACAAGTCCTTTATTAAAAAATAAAAATGTCCCGCGCCCCACGGACCGAAAAAGAAAAAGAAAAAAGCCATAACCATTTCGCCTCCATGGGAGGCTCCTGCCGATTGATGCTTCTTCTGTGTGACAGTTCTTAAGTAGCTGAGGGTGGGGCCACCCAGTGAAGTAAACGGATGACCCCGCCCCCTTTGATGCCATGGGGGCTTCCCTGTGGCTTCCCCATGGCGTCAGAGGGGGTGGGGTCACCCATTTTTTTTATTTTGGTACAGGGTTCCCCTTAATATCCATACCAGACCTGAAGGACCTGGTATGGATTTTGGGGGTTCCCTTTAATATTTATACCAGACCCAAAGGGCCTGGTAATAGACTGGGGGGAATCCATGCCCTATTTTTGTTTTTGAGTTTAATCTATATTGCCGAGACCTGACAATTCATTACAGCCGCGATCAGTTTTAAATGACAATTTTCCTTTAGAAATGTCATTTTGCTGTGATACTGTTCTAAACACAGGAAAAATGCGCCACTTTACAGGCATAGTATAGACACCCCCCAGGCATGATATTTAAATGAATATTTAATTTTTATTGTTTCAATTGAAGCATTAAAAAAATCACTGCTCCTGAAAAAACAGCCGTTTTTAAAACTTTTCAATTTATTCCAATGCTCCAAAGGGATGCATCCAGCAAGAGTTGAGACTTAAATGATTATTAACCACCAAAATACCTGTTTGTTAAACACTCTTCCGTCTTCCTTCTTTCCGTCCAGGCCATTTTTCAGTTTTCAGCACTGTGATTTTTTGATTTACAATTACTCACACACAATTGTCATACAAAACTGTACCCAAATGGATTTTATATCTATTATATTATATCTATTATATCTTTTTAGACAGATATAGCTTTCTTTGGTAGTAATTAATCACCCCTGTTTTTGTTTTCATTTTTTATTATATAAAGAAAAAACGACCAAAAGATTGGGGGAATTAACTTTCCCTTAGTTTCTGTTATAAAACTGAAAATTAATTATCTATCTTCATAATTATAGGTCAAAATATATTCTGCTACAGTTTTTTAGATAAAAAAAAACAACAACAGATAGATGTTTATTAACAGTCTATACGCCACTGCACTAGAACATCCTCACCATTGTGGATCAGAGTCCAAAAAAGACTTTATGCTGCTCCCAAAAACTCTAGTCTTCTGGTGAACAAAATATTGCTATCCATCCTTGTAGCTCACCAAATTAAAAGAAGGACTGACTGCATAAACATAATATTCCCATGTACAAAAAAAAATTACCATACCATGGATTAGGGCAAAAAACAGTCCACTTTGATATATATTTAAAAGTTGATACACAATAAACAATGTGGTTGATGTTCAGCTCCTAGACCAATAACCGCTACATTTGATGTGATGTGGAGACCTGACCAACCCGATCTTCTGGCCATTCAAAGCAGGAGAGTCCAGAGCAAGCAGTGGATACACCTTGAAGACTATTTGTGTGGTCCCTCTCTTGCTTTGTACCAGTTGTATGGCCAAGCACAGCACTTACATCACATCTGAGTTATGTGGCCTCCGGCAACGGCATCTCTGGTTCCTTTGGTGGTGCACGATTTTTTTGGTTCCCCAACATCCCAGGATTACATGTTGTTTTTTAGATCCTCCACTTACTCTGGGCTCCCCTGATTTGAATAACCACAAGGTCGGGTTAAGCCTCCACATCACATAAAATGCAGTGGTTCATGGTCTAAGAGCTGAGCATCAACCACATTGTTTATTGTAAATGCAGTGGTTCATGGTCTAAGAGCTGAGCATCAACCACATTGTTTATTGTGTTGTAGCTTTTAAATATACTGTATATTAATGTGGACTATTTTTTTGCCTTAATCCATGGTATGATGAATACATGGGATTATTATGTTTAGTAACATTTTAAGTCTGCCTGTGAAATGATTGAGGGACTTATGAATGCGGATAATTTTGTGTGTGTGTGCACATGTATGGTGGGGGTTTACATAGTTACATAGTTACAAAGACACTAGTCCATCCAGTTTAACCAATTAAAAAAAAAAAACACAAATAGAAAACTTCCAAATACACTATCCTATACCCATAGTTGATCCAGAGGAAGGCAAAAAAAAACCAATAAAGCATGGTCCAATTCACTCCAGTGGGGGAGAAAATCCTTCCTGATCCCCCCAAGAGGCAATCGGATATTCCCTGGATCAATTACCCCTTGTGTTATTACCTCTAAAAAGTAGTATCCTGTTATATTTTGTGCATTAAGGAATGCATCCAGCTCTTTTTTAAAACAATCTACTGAGGGGGTCTATTATACATTTTCACAGCTCTTGTGAAAATGCCTTTCTTAATGTGAAGGTTAAAATTTACAAGATGTAAAGACTGTCCCTTTCTCTTCTGTAATGACCTGAAAGTAAATAGCTCTACACCAAGTTCACTATATAGACAACTTAAGTATTTTTACTTGTTGATCCTATTCCCTTTTAATCATCTCTTCTCAAAAAAGAATACATTTAGTTCAGCTAATCTTTCCTCATAGCTGAACTCTTCCATCCCTCTTATCAGTTTTGTTGCCCTACTCTGCACCTTCTCCATTTCCCTGATATAATTTTTGTATACCGGTGCCCAAAACTAAATTGCATATTTCAAAAGAGGTTTTACTAATCATTGGTACAGCGTAAAAACTATGGGGGTTATTTATAAAAGGTAAATCCACTTTGCACTACAAGTGCAAACTACAAGTGCAAAGTACACTTGAAATTGCACTGAAAGTGTACTTGGAAGTGCAGTCGCTGTAAATCTGAGGCGTAGCTCTGAAATGAGTGGAAGCTATGCTGATTTTATCATCTAATCATGTTCAAGCTAAAATGCTGTTTTTTATTCTCCTTGCATGTCCCACTCGGATCTACAGTGACTGCACTTCCAAGTGCACTTTAAGTGCAATTTCAAGTGCACTTTGCACTTGTAGTTTGCACTTGTAGTGCAAAGTGGATTTGCCTTTCGTAAATAACCCCCTATGTTTCTCTCTGGAGTCTATACCTCTTTTAACTGCTTCCCACCTTGCCTATAGTCAAATGACGGCCAAGCGGGAGCTCTCCCATCTTGGGTGGACATCATATGAAGCATCCTGTAAGGACAGAATTGCCCTGCATTGCTTGGCATCCTCTGCAAACACTGAATTGGTACTTTTAATCCCAGACTTTATATAATTTATAAATATGTTAAAAAGTAAAGGTCCCAACACTGAATATTGGGTTACACCAATAATAACGGTAGACCATTAAGAGTACAAATCGATTAAGCTTCTGATAATGCATATTTTGCAAAATGCATTGAGGCTGCACTGTGGCCATCATTGATGTCACTTCCGGTGGGGATTCCTGTGCCACTTCTGGGTGTTGGAACACACGTTGGCTCTATCAAACGGGGGGGGGGGGGGGGGGGCAGGTGCAATCCCAGAGCTGTTTGTGTTGGTGCTAATTAAAGCACCAAAAAATGTAAGTGCAACTTTGATATGTTTTTTACCCGCTTTTTAATAAAGTACTACACTATTATTACCCAATATCCTCTTTCAGATCTTGGTACAACAGAGTGAGAAAGCTATATTTGGAGTGGCTGCTGGTTTTGGATCCATCTTATTACCATCTGATGGCCATCTGAAAATCAATTCAAACATTTCTATTGTACTATCATCTTAAATGTTTGAGGCTTGTTAAAGGCTCATGGTTGGTGAGTGTGCATTTTATTCACACCATGGTGGAGAACCTATACAAATTAACCACTTGAGCCCCAGAAGAATTTACCCCCTTCCTGACCAGGCCATTTTTTGCGATACGGCACTGCGTCGCTTTAACTGACAATTTGTACCCAATCAAAATTTATGTCGTGTTTTCCCACAAATAGAGCTTTTGGTGGTATTTGATCACCTCTGCGGTTTTTATTTTTTGCGCTATAAACAAAAGAAGAGTGATAATTTTGAAAAAAACATAATATTTTTTACTTTTAGCTATAATAAATATTCCAATTAAAAAAAAAAAAATCTTCATCAGTTTAGGCCAACATGTATTCTAATAGATATTTTTGGTAACAAAAATCCCAAGTGTATATTGATTGGTTTGTGCAAAAGTTATAGTGTCTACAAAATAGGGGATAGATTTATGGCATTTTTATTTTTTTTCTTTCTACTAGTAATGGCGGCGACCATCAATTTTTATCGGGACTATGACATTGCAGCGGACAGATCAGACACTTTTGACACTTTTTTGGGTCCATTGACATTTATACAGCGATCAGAGATAAAAATAGCCACGGATTACTGTATGCTGTAAATGTCACTGGCAGGGAAGGGGTTAACACTAAGGGCGACCAAGGGGTCAAATGTGTTCTGTAGATGTGTTTCTAACTATGAGGGGATGGGAGTGACTAGAGGAGGATCCAGATCGTTGTTCCTACTTAGTAGGAACAGACAATCTGTTTCTCCTCCCCTGTCAGAACAGGGATTTGTGTGTTTACACACACAAATCCTCATTCTGGCTCTTGTGCTATCGTGCCTGCCGGCCACAGGTCCCCCGCCGCACAGCGGGCACTCATGTCGCCTGCTATGGCTCTTAAAGTGCCGCCGTACATATACAGCGATTCACGCAGGAGAGCCATCCTATTGGCGTATATGTACAGGAGCCGATCAGGAAGTGGTTAAGAAATCACTATACATTCTTAAGCACGGTGATTGGAGGACTTATAAAAGGACTGCTTTACATTGATGAACACTGATGTTTTTTGTTTTGTAAGATTTGAATTTGTTTTCATGATTCCAGTAAATATTCTGAGGTAAAGGCAGGCGGCAATCAGGAAAGAGTAGTCAGAAATCCAAGAAGAGGTCAGCAACATACAAACCAAGACAAGTGGGCAGCTCAGGGACTAGCAGTATTTTAAATAAAGTACCATAGAATTAGCAGCCTGAGATAATATCTCTCCACCTTATTTCCAAACTGTCATCAAATCTTACCCACCTCAGAAAGCATATCAGAGTTTCCAAACCAAACTTCAACAACTCATCACACCATTAATTGAGAATATACTGTATACACAAATGATAAAGAATCTGAAATTCTATGGACAATTTATGTCAATGCAAATCATAGCATATCTTTTACTTTTAGAGCTTATTATAAAAAACCTTGACAACTGCATGTGAGTCCCACAATAATGTTATTGTGTATTAATGATTCTAAAGCCCCATACACACTATCAGATTTTCTGCTGAGTTTTTCCTTCAGATTTACCAAAACTATATAATATGAGGTCAAACCTTAGGAGTTTCAATGTGTATGCAATCAGGCAGGCCCTTGCACTACATGGTTTTGGTAAATCTGAAGGAAAAACTCAGCAGAAAACCTGATAGTGTGTATGGGGCTTAATATCATCCTCCAAAATATATCCACAGTACTGTATATTTAGTATAAAAAATATTCTGATGATATCACTGCCATTCTCCCCTAGAAAGTATGGGAACCTTAATCATATGTACTCAAAATGTTTAGCAACAGTGGGCAATCTATGGATCTGGAAACACACACTGAAGCTGGTGTAGGAATAAAATGTGTGTATTGGATATAAGTATACAATATATATTTATGTATTTATATTTGCATATGTATGTACTCTGTATACTGTATTTAATGTGTACATAGGTATATGAGGCTAGCACACATGATTGACTACATAAGCTGTATTTAACACATCAAGTAATGTCTCTCTAGCTATGTTAATGTTATGCAAGAGGCAAATTCCTTATCTTGGCATTTACATGAGTTCTCCCTAATGTTACATCAATAGTGGGCCGCCCCCAGGAGTCTGATGTTAATTTATTTAAAAATTTGCAGGAAGGGCAAGGGGGGCAAGGGGGGCAAGGGGGGCTCGAGACCCCTAACAATTACCGGTAGAGTAAAGGATTTTCCTTCTCTACTGCAGCTACTTTGACACCTCCCACTTTTATTCCTTTTAAGTACCTCCTGTATCTTATTAAATTATTATTAATATTATTATTATCCAGGATTTATATACAGTAGACCCAACAGTTTCCTCCTGCAAAAGATCTGTCTCATTTTTTTATCTCACTAAAAGGCGCCCAAGACTGCTTGCTAGGCCTTCTTCTGTTTTCTGGTTAATTTTGTACCACTTCTACAGCTGGCAATACTATATAGTGTATATCAGAATCACTTTCTTTAAAAAGTCACTGGAAGGTGGATTTGTCAAGTGTGTTGGATGAGAATGGACAGGTGGTAAGTGGAAAGGAGAGGTTGGGAGGGGAAATCTGGAAGTTTTATTCCGATTTATATATGGAAAAGAAGAGGGATGAGAGGGTTGAGAAGGAAGTGTTGGAGCAGGTGGAGATGTGTCTGGATATGGAGGATAAGAGTATGTTAGGGGAGAAGGTGAGTAAAGGTGAAGTTGATGAATGTCTTGGGAGTTTGAAGAAAGGTAAGATGCCTGGGAGTGATGGTTTGCCAGTTGAGTTTTATTGTACGTTTTGGGAGGTGATTGGTGATTGCGTGTATGTTTTATTATATAAAAAAGGTGTGGTTTTGTGTGTGCACATGTATGGTGGGGGTTTACATAGTTACATAGTTACAAAGACACTAGTCCATCCAGTTTAACCAATTAAAAAAAAAAAACACAAATAGAAAACTTCCAAATACACTATCCTATACCCTTAGTTGATTCAGAGGAAGGCAAAAAAAACCCAATAAAGCATGGTCCAATTCACTCCAGTGGGGGAGAAAATCCTTCCTGATCCCCCCAAGAGGCAATCGGATATTCCCTGGATCAATTACCCCTTGTGTTATTACCTCTAAAAAGTAGTATCCCGTTATATTTTGTGCATTAAGGAATGCATCCAGCTCTTTTTTAAAACAATCTACTGAGGGGGTCTATTATACATTTTCACAGCTCTTGTGAAAATGCCTTTCTTAATGTGAAGGTTAAAATTTACAAGATGTAAAGACTGTCCCTTTCTCTTCTGTAATGACCTGAAAGTAAATAGCTCTACACCAAGTTCACTATATAGACAACTTAAGTATTTTTACTTGTTGATCCTATTCCCTTTTAATCATCTCTTCTCAAAAAAGAATACATTTAGTTCAGCTAATCTTTCCTCATAGCTGAGCTCTTCCATCCCTCTTATCAGTTTTGTTGCCCTACTCTGCACCCTCTCCATTTCCCTGATATACTTTTTGTATACCGGTGCCCAAAACTAAATTGCATATTTCAAAAGAGGTTTTACTAATCATTGGTACAGCGTAAAAACTATGGGGGTTATTTATGAAAGGTAAATCCACTTTGCACTACAAGTGCAAACTACAAGTGCAAAGTACACTTGAAATTGCACTGAAAGTGTACTTGGAAGTGCAGTCGCTGTAAATCTGAGGCGTAGCTCTGAAATGAGTGGAAGCTATGCTGATTTTATCATCTAATCATGTTCAAGCTAAAATGCTGTTTTTTATTCTCCTTGCATGTCCCCTTCGGATCTACAGTGACTGCACTTCCAAGTGCACTTTAAGTGCAATTTCAAGTGCACTTTGCACTTGTAGTTTGCACTTGTAGTGCAAAGTGGATTTGCCTTTCGTAAATAACCCCCTATGTTTCTCTCTGGAGTCTATACCTCTTTTAACTGCTTCCCACCTTGCCTATAGTCAAATGACGGCCAAGCGGGAGCTCTCCCATCTTGGGTGGACATCATATGAAGCATCCTGTAAGGACAGAATTGCCCTGCATTGCTTGGCATCATCTGCAAACACTGAATTGGTACTTTTAATCCCAGACTTTATATAATTTATAAATATGTTAAAAAGTAAAGGTCCCAACACTGAATATTGGGTTACACCAATAATAACGGTAGACCATTAAGAGTACAAATCGATTAAGCTTCTGATAATGCATATTTTGCAAAATGCATTGAGGCTGCACTGTGGCCATCATTGATGTCACTTCCGGTGGGGATTCCTGTGCCACTTCTGGGTGTTGGAACACACGCTAGCTCTATCAAACGGGGGGGGGGGGGGGGCAGGTGCAATCCCAGAGCTGTTTGTGTTGGTGCTAATTAAAGCACCAAAAATGTAAGTGCAACTTTGATATGTTTTTTACCCGCTTTTTAATAAAGTACTACACTATTATTACTGTCAGGAGCCAGGGAGCATCTCTGCTCGCCGGGCTCCGGTGCGCATGCGCACAGGACAAGCGCTTCGCCGCACACCCGTCCGCGGCCTGATGGTGCGGCGCGCGCGGGTGCACGGCGGTCCCCGTGTGCGCGCCGTAGCCCGTGCGGGTGCCCAGTAGCGCGTCACACTGACGCGCTCGCCGGGCAGGGGGGCTATATCTGACGGCTCCAGCACCCAGTCGGGTTGCTGGTTTGTCGTCAGCTCTCCCCAGTTCTCTGAGCCCGTGTTTCCTTGTACCTCTGCCTGATCTGTGTACCGAACCTCTGCTAGTCTGATTAACCACTACTCTCCCGGATTGTCCCTAAGTACCTTTGCCTGATCTGTGTACCAAACCTCTGCTGACTGTTAACCATTACTCTCCCGGATTGTCCCTTGTACCTCTGCCTGATCTGTGTACCGAACCCTGGCCTGTTTAACTACTACTCTGCTGGACAATACTATCAATAACCTGCCTGATCTGTGTACCAAACCCCTAGCCTGTTTAACCACTACTCTGCTGGACTATCTTGATTTAACCTGCCAGACCCGTGCACCGAACCCTGGACTGCTTAACCACCGCGCTGTTGGATCTTGTGACACCCTGATTATTACCTGCCTGTTCCCTAACCTCTGCTTGTGTTTCCAGCCCTGCTCCCTGCGGATCCCAGGACACCCGCTTCCAGCTTCTGAACCCACTATCCTTCCGGAAGCCCGTGCCTCCGCGTGCCCTCAGCCTCCTGTACCCATTTCGGGGGTCTGGGTGCGCGTGGTCGTAAGGGCGAGCCGCTCTCGGCATCTCGGCCTCGGTGAGTACTTGCCCGTGACAGTACAAACCAGCCAGATGTCTGAGGCCGACAGAGCGCGCTCTCCTCTGGAGATCCTGTGCCAACAAGTGTCTACCCTTGCGGACTCCGTACAGAAGTTACAAGAAGGTTATACACAAATTGATAACCGTCTGCAGCAGATCTCCGGGTTACTACCCTCCGCAGCCGCAGCTCCTGCACCCAGCAGTGGGGGTCCGCTTCCCCAAGCTCCGGCCAACCCCACTGTGGTCATGGCTCTTCCTGAGCCCAGGGTCCCTATACCTGAACGGTTCTCGGGAGACCGAAAGAAGTTTAGGGCGTTTAAAAACGCATGTTCCCTCTACTTCGCCCTACAGCCAAGAACCTTCTCCTCAGAAATCGTCAAGGTGGGGTTTGTCATTTCCCTGCTATCTGAAGAACCCCAGGCTTGGGCCCACAGCCTGATGGAACAGAGCAGCCCTGCCCTGAACACTATCGAGGCCTTCTTTGAGAGCATGACCCAGCTCTATGATGATCCGCAACGCATGGCCACCGCCGAAGCTATCTTGCACCATTTGTCCCAAGGAAGAAGACCTATTGAGGACTATACAGTGGAGTTCCGTAAGTGGGCGGCCGACACCAACTGGAATGAGCCGGCCCTGCGTTATCAATACCGTCAAGGCTTGTCTGAATTACTCAAAGATGAGTTAGCTAGGATGGAGACCCCTGCTTCCCTAGAGGAACTCATTCAAGCAGCTACTAAGCTCGATCGGCGTCTTCGGGAGCGGCGCTCAGAACGGTTTCAGCTGCCTCGCCCTGCCTGGGCGTCGCCAAGACCTCACTCTACGGTACCCTCAACTTCATCTTCAGTTACCACTGCATCGGTCCCTGAGGTCGAACCAATGCAGCTCGGTTTGGTCCGAGGTCCGTTGACCTCCGAGGAGAAACAGCGCAGACGGCAGTCTAACCTTTGCCTCTACTGCGGAGGAACCGGACACTTCCTGCGCAGCTGTCCGATCAGGCCTAGTAAGTTTCCTCAGTCAAACATATTGAACTTTCCTAACAATAACATTCCCAAGGCTTATGTGATGTTGTTTGTTTCTCTGCAGCTTCCGGAAAGGGAGACTCGCCTGCAGGCCATCGTTGATTCCGGGGCCTGCAGTTGTTTCATAGATTCCACCTTGGCACACAGATTGAAGATCCCTCTACAAACCAAAGAGCAGGATCTACAAATACATCTGGCCGACGGATCCCTTCCTTGCTCTGGTCCCATCACCCAGGAGACCCAACCTATTTCAGTAGTCACAGACTCCGGCCACCGGGAGTTCTTACGGCTTGACCTAATTCGTTCACCAATCTTTCCCATCATACTTGGCTTACCATGGTTACAAGCTCACGATCCACTAATCAAATGGAGTACCAAGTCAGTATCCTTCTCTTCTCAGTATTGCTCTCAACACTGCCTGCTTCCGGATTCCAAGGTTTGCGCCACAATGGCGGTACCGCCAAACAACCTCCAACACGTCCCCTCCGAGTATCTCGAGTTTCAAGAGGTTTTCAGTAAACAAATGGCTGACCGCCTACCACCTCACAGGGCCTACGACTGTCCAATTGACCTTCTTCCTGGTTCCGAGATTCCATTTGGCCGGATATTTCCCCTTTCTGAAACCGAGCTGGAGGCTCTAAAGCAGTACATAGACGAAAATCTTGAGAAAGGTTTCATCGCCCTTCATCCTCACCCACCGGAGCGGGTATCTTTTTCGTTGGGAAGAAAGATGGTACCCTAAGACCCTGCGTAGACTATCGACAACTTAACAACATCACAATTAAGAACCGGTACCCGTTGCCGCTCATTCCTGAGTTATTCCAGAGGTTCCGATCGGCCAAGGTGTTCTCTAAACTCGACCTCCGAGGGGCCTACAATCTCGTCAGGATCAGGGCTGGAGACGAATGGAAGACGGCCTTTAGATCCAGATTCGGTCACTTTGAATATTTAGTGATGCCATTCGGCCTCTGCAATGCTCCAGCCACCTTCCAGCATCTAGTGAACGACATATTTCGACAATATCTAGATGACTTCCTTGTGGTATATCTGGACGATATCCTCATCTTTTCCCCCACGCTAGAGATGCACAGGAGGCACGTTAAAACGGTTCTTGCTATTCTTCTGCAACACAAGCTATACTTAAAAGCCGAAAAGTGTGAGTTTGAGAGATCAACCATACAATTCTTGGGATTCATACTCTCCACCAATGGGGTTGCAATGGACCCCCAGAAGGTTCAGGCAATTCAGGAGTGGCCAGCTCCATCTAATAAAAAAGGAGTACAGAGGTTTATAGGATTCGCCAATTTCTATCGGAAATTTATCGTGGGATTCTCAGCCATTGTGGCACCTAATACCCAACTAACTCGGCAGCATCATTCTTTCCAGTGGTCCGCAGCTGCTCAAGAGGCTTTCCTTAAGTTAAAAGAACTATTCAGTTCCGCTCCAATCCTCTGCCATCCTGACCCGACTCAACCCTTCGTACTGGAGGTAGACGCATCGGAAATCGCAACCGGAGCAATTCTTTCCCAGAGACAGGGACCAAAGGCCATCCTACATCCAGTAGCTTTCGCTTCACGGAGACTCAGCCCACCGGAACTCAATTACGACGTGGGTGACAGAGAGCTGTTGGCTATAAAGTTTGCTTTGGAGGAATGGAGGTATCTGCTGGAGGGGGCAGTTCATCCGGTGATGATCTTTACGGATCACAAAAATCTCGAGTACCTCAGAACAGCAAGACGGTTAAAACCCCGCCAAGCCCGTTGGGCCCTATTCTTCTCTCGCTTTAATTTCCACATAGCATACAGACCTGGGGCAAAGAACGGGAAGGCTGATGCCCTTTCACGGATGTTTTCCGCAGATTCCCAAATACCAACACCCAGCACGATTCTCTCTCCTCAAAATTTCCTCGGACTAACTCAAGCAGACTTAATATCCTCCATCAAATCTTCATCAGGCGCATGTACGGAACCAGCTGTGCATTCCCTGAAAAGATATGAAGATCTTTTCTGGATTAAAGGAAAAATATTTGTACCACAAGTGACTCGGCCCTTAGCCCTTCAGATGTGTCATGATCACAAGATGGCAGGACATTTTGGGAATAAGAAGACGGCTGAGCTCCTTTCTCGTTCTTTTTGGTGGCCAGGTTGGAGAAGGGATTGTAGGGAATATGTGGCATCCTGTCCCCTGTGCCGGAGAAACAAGGGCCAAAACACCAAATCCTGGGGTCTGCTCAGACCTTTGCCCATTCCGGAACGACCATGGGCTGATGTGTCCATGGACTTCATCGTTGACCTACCCAACTCAGAGAGTTTCTCCACCATCCTTGTTGTTGTCGACCGCCTTTCCAAAATGGCCCACTTTCTGCCCATGAGGGGTACTCCCTCTGCCGTAGACACGGCCAACATCTTTCTAAAGGAGGTTGTTAGGCTCCATGGGATACCAAGGAGCATTGTGTCGGACAGAGGCGTCCAGTTCACGTCCAAATTCTGGAGGGAACTATGCAAGGCTTTGGGTATCAACATTTGTCTTTCTTCAGCTTATCACCCCCAAAGCAATGGCCAGACAGAGAGGACCAATCAGACGCTAGAGCAGTACCTCCGATGCTTCTGCTCGGGTTCTCAGGATGATTGGGCGAGCCTCCTCCCCTACGCTGAATTTGCGTACAATAACTCTATCCATGCCTCCACCAACCAGACTCCTTTCTGGACCAATTGCGGGTTCCATCCCACATCCTTCGCTAACAACATCCCCGAAACGGCAGTTCCTGCAGTCCAGGATAGGATAACTTCGTTACAATCCAACTTTCAAAAAATTCAAGACACATTACGCAGAACCCAGGAGGACTACAAGAAACAGTACGACCGGGGCAGAAAAGCGAACCCAAGATTTGACATAGGAGACGAGGTCTGGCTGTCCACCGTTAATCTGAGATTACCGCTGCCATCTCGAAAGCTCGGGCCTAAATTCATTGGGCCTTTCCAAGTCAGGAGGATTATCAACCCGGTGGCTGTGGAATTGACACTTCCCAAGACATATCGGATTCACCCCGTTTTCCACGTGTCGCTATTGAAGCCTGTGGTACCCAGCCCTTTTCCAGGAAGAAAAGAACCTCCTCCTCCGCCAGTCAGAATCGATGGCGAGAATGAATTCGAAGTGGAATCCATTCTTGGTTGCCGGAAGAGGGGCAGACAGTTACAGTACCTGATTCAATGGAAGGGGTACCCCCCCGAAGATAATTCCTGGGAGCCCGCCAGGAATCTGCACGCTCCACAGTTAATTCGAGCGTTTCATCAAGACCATCCGGAACTAATGGCCAGCCTAGGCGTCCAGTGTCCGCCCTTAGGAGGGGGGCACTGTCAGGAGCCAGGGAGCGTCTCCGCTCGCCGGGCTCCGGTGCGCATGCGCACAGGACGAGCGCTTCGCCGCACACCTGTCCGCGGCCTGATGGTGCGGCGCGCGCGGGTGCACGGCGGTCCCCGTGTGCGCGCCGTAGCCCGTGCGGGTGCCCGGTAGTGCGTCACACTGACGCGCTCGCCGGGCAGGGGGGCTATATCTGACGGCTCCAGCACCCAGTCGGGTTGCTGGTTTGTCGTCAGCTCTCCCCAGTTCTCTGAGCCCGTGTTTCCTTGTACCTCTGCCTGATCTGTGTACCGAACCTCTGCTAGTCTGATTAACCACTACTCTCCCGGATTGTCCCTAAGTACCTTTGCCTGATCTGTGTACCAAACCTCTGCTGACTGTTAACCATTACTCTCCCGGATTGTCCCTTGTACCTCTGCCTGATCTGTGTACCGAACCCTGGCCTGTTTAACTACTACTCTGCTGGACAATACTATCAATAACCTGCCTGATCTGTGTACCAAACCCCTAGCCTGTTTAACCGCTACTCTGCTGGACTATCTTGATTTAACCTGCCAGACCCGTGCACCGAACCCTGGACTGCTTAACCACCGCGCTGTTGGATCTTGTGACACCCTGATTATTACCTGCCTGTTCCCTAACCTCTGCTTGTGTTTCCAGCCCTGCTCCCTGCGGATCCCAGGACACCCGCTTCCAGCTTCTGAACCCACTATCCTTCCGGAAGCCCGTGCCTCCGCGTGCCCTCAGCCTCCTGTACCCATTTCGGGGGTCTGGGTGCGCGTGGTCGTAAGGGCGAGCCGCTCTCGGCATCTCGGCCTCGGTGAGTACTTGCCCGTGACAATTACCCAATATCCTCTTTCAGATCTTGGTACAACAGAGTGAGAAAGCTATATTTGGAGTGGCTGCTGGTTTTGGATCCATCTTATTACCATCTGATGGCCATCTGAAAATCAATTCAAACATTTCTATTGTACTATCATCTTAAATGTTTGAGGCTTGTTAAAGGCTCATGGTTGGTGAGTGTGCATTTTATTCACATCATGGTGGAGAACCTATACAAATTAACCACTTGAGCCCCAGAAGAATTTACCCCCTTCCTGACCAGGCCATTTTTTGCGATACGGCACTGCGTCGCTTTAACTGACAATTTGTACCCAATCAAAATTTATGTCGTGTTTTCCCACAAATAGAGCTTTTGGTGGTATTTGATCACCTCTGCGGTTTTTATTTTTTGCGCTATAAACAAAAGAAGAGTGATAATTTTGAAAAAAAACATAATATTTTTTACTTTTAGCTATAATAAATATTCCAATTAAAAAAAAAAAAAATCTTCATCAGTTTAGGCCAACATGTATTCTAATAGATATTTTTGGTAACAAAAATCCCAAGTGTATATTGATTGGTTTGTGCAAAAGTTATAGTGTCTACAAAATAGGGGATAGATTTATGGCATTTTTATTATTTTTTCTTTCTACTAGTAATGGCGGCGATCATCAATTTTTATCGGGACTATGACATTGCAGCGGACAGATCAGACACTTTTGACACTTTTTTGGGTCCATTGACATTTATACAGCGATCAGAGATAAAAATAGCCACGGATTACTGTATGCTGTAAATGTCACTGGCAGGGAAGGGGTTAACACTAAGGGCGACCAAGGGGTCAAATGTGTTCTGTAGATGTGTTTCTAACTATGAGGGGATGGGAGTGACTAGAGGAGGAGCCAGATCGTTGTTCCTACTTAGTAGGAACAGACAATCTGTTTCTCCTCCCCTGTCAGAACAGGGATTTGTGTGTTTACACACACAAATCCTCATTCTGGCTCTTGTGCGATCGTGCCTGCCGGCCACAGGTCCCCCGCCGCACAGCGGGCACTCATGTCGCCTGCTATGGCTCTTAAAGTGCCGCCGTACATATACAGCGATTCACGCAGGAGAGCCATCCTATTGGCGTATATGTACAGGAGCCGATCAGGAAGTGGTTAAGAAATCACTATACATTCTTAAGCACGGTGATTGGAGGACTTATAAAAGGACTGCTTTACATTGATGAACACTGATGTTTTTTGTTTTGTAAGATTTGAATTTGTTTTCATGATTCCAGTAAATATTCTGAGGTAAAGGCAGGCGGCAATCAGGAAAGAGTAGTCAGAAATCCAAGAAGAGGTCAGCAACATACAAACCAAGACAAGTGGGCAGCTCAGGGACTAGCAGTATTTTAAATAAAGTACCATAGAATTAGCAGCCTGAGATAATATCTCTCCACCTTATTTCCAAACTGTCATCAAATCTTACCCACCTCAGAAAGCATATCAGAGTTTCCAAACCAAACTTCAACAACTCATCACACCATTAATTGAGAATATACTGTATACACAAATGATAAAGAATCTGAAATTCTATGGACAATTTATGTCAATGCAAATCATAGCATATCTTTTACTTTTAGAGCTTATTATAAAAAACCTTGACAACTGCATGTGAGTCCCACAATAATGTTATTGTGTATTAATGATTCTAAAGCCCCATACACACTATCAGATTTTCTGCTGAGTTTTTCCTTCAGATTTACCAAAACTATATAATATGAGGTCAAACCTTAGGAGTTTCAATGTGTATGCAATCAGGCAGGCCCTTGCACTACATGGTTTTGGTAAATCTGAAGGAAAAACTCAGCAGAAAACCTGATAGTGTGTATGGGGCTTAATATCATCCTCCAAAATATATCCACAGTACTGTATATTTAGTATAAAAAATATTCTGATGATATCACTGCCATTCTCCCCTAGAAAGTATGGGAACCTTAATCATATGTACTCAAAATGTTTAGCAACAGTGGGCAATCTATGGATCTGGAAACACACACTGAAGCTGGTGTAGGAATAAAATGTGTGTATTGGATATAAGTATACAATATATATTTATGTATTTATATTTGCATATGTATGTACTCTGTATACTGTATTTAATGTGTACATAGGTATATGAGGCTAGCACACATGATTGACTACATAAGCTGTATTTAACACATCAAGTAATGTCTCTCTAGCTATGTTAATGTTATGCAAGAGGCAAATTCCTTATCTTGGCATTTACATGAGTTCTCCCTAATGTTACATCAATAGTGGGCCGCCCCCAGGAGTCTGATGTTAATTTATTTAAAAATTTGCAGGAAGGGCAAGGGGGGCAAGGGGGGCAAGGGGGGCTCGAGACCCCTAACAATTACCGGTAGAGGGTAGTAAAGGATTTTCCTTCTCTACTGCAGCTACTTTGACACCTCCCACTTTTATTCCTTTTAAGTACCTCCTGTATCTTATTAAATTATTATTAATATTATTATTATCCAGGATTTATATACAGTAGACCCAACAGTTTCCTCCTGCAAAAGATCTGTCTCATTTTTTTATCTCACTAAAAGGCGCCCAAGGCTGCTTGCTAGGCCTTCTTCTGTTTTCTGGTTAATTTTGTACCACTTCTACAGCTGGCAATACTATATAGTGTATATCAGAATCACTTTCTTTAAAAAGTCACTGGAAGGTGGATTTGTCAAGTGTGTTGGATGAGAATAGACAGGTGGTAAGTGGAAAGGAGAGGTTGGGAGGGGAAATCTGGAAGTTTTATTCCGATTTATATATGGAAAAGAAGAGGGATGAGAGGGTTGAGAAGGAAGTGTTGGAGCAGGTGGAGATGTGTCTGGATATGGAGGATAAGAGTATGTTAGGGGAGAAGGTGAGTAAAGGTGAAGTTGATGAATGTCTTGGGAGTTTGAAGAAAGGTAAGATGCCTGGGAGTGATGGTTTGCCAGTTGAGTTTTATTGTACGTTTTGGGAGGTGATTGGTGATTGCGTGTATGTTTTATTATATAAAAAAGGTGACAAGCGAGAGTTGAAAAATTGGAGGCCTATATCATTGTTGAATGTAGATTATAAGGTGGTGGCGAAGGTGTTGGCAAATAGGTTACGTGCGGTGATGGAGAAATTGGTGGGAGAGGAGCAAGCATGTGCGGTGCCTGGGAGATCTATTACAGAAAGTTTGGTGAGCTTGAGGGATGTGTTATGGTTTTGTAAGGAGAGGAAGCAGGAAGTGGCAGTGTTGGCTGTGGATTTTGAAAAAGCGTATGACAGAGTGTCGCATGATTTTATGTTTAAAGTGTTGAGGAGAATGGGGTTACCTGAGGTGTTGATTGGGTAGATTAAGTGTTTGTACAGAGGTATGGTAAGTAAGGTGTTGGTGAATGGGTGGATGACGAGTGATATAAGCATTAGGTCGGGTGTGAGACAGGGTTGCCCGTTATCACCCCTGTTGTTTATTTGTGTGATTGAACCTTTGTTGAGAATGTTGATGAAAGATAAGTGTGTGAGAGGGGTGGAGGTGCCAGGGAGTGGTGGCAGGGTTTTGAAAGTAATAGGATATATGGATGATGTTACAGTGGTTTGTAGAGATATGGCAGGGCTAAAAAGAGTGAAATTGTTGATTGAGATTTTTTGTATGGCGAGTGGTTTTTGTGTGAATATGGGGAAAAGTGAGTGTGAATTGTTTGGTGTATGGAGGGGGATTGAACAATGTGGTTGGAAGTTTTGTGAGGGAGGAGTGAGGATTTTAGGTGTCAAGTTTGATTCTGATTTGTATGCGAGAGAGTTGGCAAGATGCGTTAGTGAAAGTGAAAAAGAAAGTTTATTTTTGGTCTTTAAGGACTTTGTCGTTGGAAGGGAAGGTGTTGATTGTGAAGGCTGTTGTGATTGCGATTTTGTTATTTTTATATTATGTGTTTCCAGCTCCAGATAGAGTGATGAAACAAATTGTGAGAGTGTGTTTTTCCTTTTTTTGGTCAACTAAGATGGAGAAGTTGAAACGAGAGAAGGTTATGAAAGGAGTAATGAATGGCGGGAAAGGTATGGTGAGTATTGAGAAATTTCTGGTGGTGAAGTATGTAAGTATGTGTGTGAGATTAAGTGAGAAAGAGAATGTTGCAGGGTGTATGGTAAAGTATGCGTGTGGGAGTGTGTTACAGAAATATAAGTTGTGTGAAGTTGATTTGAGGAAACCTGTATGTTTTATTGCGCCTTGGTTTTATGTGAGGATTGAAAGGTGTATGAGGAGGTATGGGTTGCAAGATGTGATGCAAGATAAATGGTGTGAGAGTAAGTAGGTAATGCAGATACTGAAAGAAAGGGAGGAGATGGAAGGAATAGGTGGTTTAAGAGTAGCCGAATGTAAGAAAGTCTGGAAAAATGTGTGCTGTAAAGGAGTGGATAATAGACAGAAGGATATTGCGTGGATGGGGGTGCATGGGTGTTTGCCTACAAGGGAGTTTCAGAGGAGGAGAAGGTTTGTGGACAGTGAGGTGTGTCCGAGACTGGGGTGTGGGGGGGTTGAGAGGGTGGTACATGTGTTTTGGGAGTGTCACTATGTGAAGAAAATATGGAAAAGGATGGAGAAGATGGTTGAGTGATTGACTGGTGTGAATAGTGTAAAGTATGAGATGGTGTTATATGGTTTGTGTGATTTAGGGAGGAATGAGGAGAGGTTGTTATGGATTGTTGTGAATTGTATTAAAGAGTGTTTGTGGGATGTTCGGAATATTTTGATTTTTAGGCAGGAAGTGGTTAAAGTGAAAGAATGCGTGGCCATGGTCCGAGGAAAGATTTACAATTATGCATATTATGATTATAAGAAGTTAGGAGGAAAGAATGCTAGGAAGTTATGGAAATTGGAGGAGTGGAAACAATGGTGTATATAATTTAAATATTGGGATTATGCTATTGATGTTTATTTTTTGAACGATTAACCTTTTTATTTTTTGTTTTTCAGGGTGAGTGCAGGTGGTGACAAAGGGACAGTGTGAAGAAAGTGTATAGGAGTGTTTTTTGTTTGTGTAGGGATAGGGTGGAGGGATAGTATATAATAGGGATAGTTTGTCTTTTTTTCGCTAATAAAGGGTGGGAATGGGTTGTTTTGTTAATGTTCTTGTTATCTTTATTGTTGCTTTGAAATATTCTTGATATATTTATTGTTGTGAAATGTCCTTATTATCTTTATTGTTGTTATGTACTTTTGGGTTTTGTGGGTGGGTTTTTTGGGAGGGAGGTGGGAGGATTATGTAAATACTGTAAATACTTGTTTGTGCTTCTAAAAAATATATTTTGTATAAATGTTATGTTATTTTATTGTTTAAACATATTCTTTTGGATTTATGTTATCTATGTATTTTATTTGTGAAATTTTAAATAAAAGAATTAAAAAAATATATCAGAATCACTAATAGCACATATGTTTTTTTTTTTTTTTTTTAAAGGTGTACACAGTTAAGGAAGGAGAACAGGTGATTTCTATTTAAAGCAATATTAAACCACAAACCAAAAATGTAATATATTGCAGGTTACCAATCATTAAGTGGGGTGGTTACATTAGTTTTCTTTTTTACCTCTGTTTTCACCTGGTGATACTGCCAGTAATACACCTCATATATTAGTGTGCCTACACTCTGGATGAAGGCAAAAAGTGACACATTTGGATAGAGGCACTGTCAGTCTGGGGGGGGGGGAGTGTTATATTCGCTAGCAGATTTTAATACACCTGCTGCAACCCACCTGGATTTACATGAGGACAGTTACGAAGTTCACCCTGAAATGTTATAAAAATTACTGTGCTTGCAAAAGTAGCGGCCAGCACTACAATCGAACAGAAATTGCATAATGAATAGAAGTAAAAAGTGCAGCGCTATGTGTAACAGAAAATTAAAATGAAGCATATAAACATAATAAAGTGCATTGTACAATGATAAGACCTTCCATATATGAAACTAGAAAGACTTAAATAGTATGGCCACAATGTAATCAGATAGTCCAAATAGTGAGTGAAAAACAAAAGTTTATTCCAATGATGCTTATGAAGAACAATCAGGATGGTAGTCACATAAACGGTATCTATGGGAAAGACATCAAAGTTCTTCACAACAACATACCCACTTGTCAAATCATAGACTCCAATGTCCATAGAAAACAAGAGACCTCCACATAGTGTAAAACCATTTAGCAATGGATTTTACAAAAAAGTAGAAAACTTACACGAATTCCGGAATAAAAGGGAACGATAAAATATCTCTTTGATGTGATCACATAGACTAATCCAAAACTGACATGTTTCGTCCACAAAGACTTCAACCCCAGTTGAAGTGGGAGTCTATGATTTGACAAGTGGGTCTGTTGCTGTGAAGAACTTTGATGTCTTACCCTTGGATACTGTCTCTGTGAGTACCATCCTGATTAGGGATGGGCCGAACACCCCCCGGTTCGGTTTGCACCAGAACATCTCGAACAGGCAAAAAGTTCTAGCGAACATGCAAACTCTATTAAAGTCTATGGGACACGAACATGAAAAATAAAAGTCCTCATTTTAAAGGCTTATATGAAAGTTATTGCCATAAAAAAAATGTATAGGGACCTGGGTACTGCCCTAGGGGACATGTATCAATGCAAAGAAAAAAGTTTTTAAAACAATTGTTTTTAAGGGGGCAGTGATGCTTAAAGTGAAACAATAAAAATTTAATATTTCTCTGAATATCGTGCCTGGGGTTCCTCTTCATCTGCCTGTAAAGTGGTACAGCTGTGTGATGTATAGAACATGCTGCAGCAATAATGACATTTCTAAAGGAAAAAATGTTATCTAAACTTGCTCGTGGCTGTAATGTATTTCCGGCTACCTGAAATATAGATGAAAAAAATTAAAAAACGTTGTGGGGTCCCCCCATATCATACCAGGCCCTTCATGTCTGGTATTGATTTTAAGGGGAACCCCACACCAAAATTAAAAAATATTGGCGCGGGGTCCCCCCAAAACCCATACCAGACCCTTATCCGTGCTTGCAGCATGGCAGGTCAGGAAAAGGGGGGGACTGGCGAGCGCCCCCCCTCCTGAACCATACCAGGCCACATGCAAAGTACCTTGTCCCCATGTTGATGAAGGGCCTCTTCCTGACAACTCTGTATGGTGGTTGTCGGGGTCTGCAGGTGGGGGGGCTTATTGAAATCTGGAACAATATTTAACAAGGGGCCCCCCAGATCCTGGCCCCCAATGTGAATGGGTATTGGTTGACATCACATGATGTCAGAAGGGTGTGGGGGTCAGCAGGTTACGTCACCGGGTGGCCCCACCCTTGCCTATATAAGAGCTGTCAAAGCAAAGAAAGAGCAGTTGGTGGGAGGCCTCCCATGGAGGCGGAGCATTTTAATTTTTTGCTATTTTTCGGGTCCGTTGGGCAGCATGATTGACGATGGATTTACATTGCAGAACACTTTTTTTTATTAAAGGATTTGTCTCTCCGCGGTGGGCGAACGTCCCGCGAGCGCCCCATATGTTTGATTGTTCTACGAACAAACGAACACCCACTTACGTTCAACTCGAACATCGGGCCCATCTCTAATCCTGATCATTATTACTACATGCTCGGTTGATGCTGTCCTTTGGTAAGCATAGTCACTCTTCTCTCCTGGATGGTGAATGCATTTGCCGGTGACTCCTTAAGCCATTTTTTGATTATTCTTCATAATCATCATTGGAATGAACTTTTGTTTTTCACTCACTATTTGGACTATCTGATTACAGAATGGTCATACTATGTAAGTCTTTCAATTTGCATAAATAGAAGGTCTTATTATTGCACAATGCACTTCATAATGTTTATATGCTAATGTCACTATTCAGTTGTGTTGATGTTTTGTTACACATAGCGCTGCACTTTTTACTTCTACAAAGTTCATCCTGCCCTCACAGAGGGTGCAAAAGATGAAACACTCAGAGTGTGCTGCCGAGGAACCTATTAACCTCCTTCCCAGATGCTGGCAGTAAACTGTCTTATGGACAATGTGGCGTGGAGCCTGCTGCCATTGAAAAGAAGAGCAGGGGTGGGCTGTCCAGTGCCAGCGGCTATTGACAGCTGCATCAAATGGTGGGGCATTACATAAGGACAAGGGTTGATGTTGATATCTTTCAAACAGACGACCCACTAAATTATTAGATAATGAGGATGGACCACAGGCCAGAGCTTGACCAGTATGTATATCTTTTCTGAATATACTTTAAAGTGTTTGATACCCAAACACTTCATATTCCTGATATGTGCATGCTGTACAATGTACTTGTATGAGAAAGTATGTATAGGACTACACACTTAATAAAGGTAGTAATAGAGCAGGTGGTCCTATTGGGTGTTGAGATTCTGATATTAAACCAATTAGAGTGTAAATCAGGGCAAGAGTGGGTATTTAGGGTGTACGAGCCAGGGGTTTCACTTTTTAAGGCATGCAGAAACTTGCAGGTGGGCCCTGGCATAAATTCCATTAGACAGTGGTTGTTTAGTGATAGTAACACTTCTGTGATAGAAGGGGGTCTTAGAAACTTCCAGTTTCTATTGACAGCCCGACGTGTGGCAATAGGTATGTGGGATAGGATGGTGTGGGCAGTTGGTGGCCAGGGAGAGAATAGAGGAGAGAAATCTTGTAAGTGTAGACCACAAGGGCTTTAGTTTGGGGCAAGTCCACCAGATGTGTAGAGGTGTTCCAAGATGTCCACAGTTCCTCCAACAGGCATTCCATGTGAAAGGGTATATCTTCGCCATTTTGGAAAGCGTAAGGTACCAGTTGTTGAGAATTTTCTGTACAGTTTCCCAGTGTAGTATACAACTGGAGATTTTTAGCAGTCTTTGAAGGGCACAATGACATTGTTGTGGTGTGTAGTTGCAGTTTAAAAGATTTTCCCAGGGTAGCATGGCAGACGTTTTAGTCACCAGTGTATGGTCAGTGATGAGCTTATAGATGTAGGAGATGCCTCTCTGATGGGGCTTCTCCGTGTTATAAAATTTCAGAAGGTGTCCAAAAAGAGATCCGCCGACCATGGTTCACATGAGAGGGCTGAGCGAAATCTGAGATACTTGAAAAAGTCTTTAGAAGGGAAGTGGTGGTTCGTTAGTAGGTTTTGGAAGGAAAGGAGTAAGGATTTCTTCTAGAGATCTCTGATTATTTTGATGCCTGTAGGCTACCAGTTTGATATTGGGATATCAAGCATGATAGTTTGCATGCTGATAGGTATAAAGTTTAGTATTCTGTGGGGTATGCCTCCATTGTATTGATAGGCTGCTTGCCATGTTCTGATAGTAGCATTGACAGTGCTAAGATAACATTACTGCCCATGGTGCTGTAGAAGTTAAGCACTAAGAAGCATCTTAAGGCAGGTCACTAAGGCTGTTGCTTCTATTTGGAGCCAAGTCAAGCTTGGTCAAGGATGGTTGCTCTAAAGTATGCTGAGATGTTTGGTGCTCCCATTCCACCTGCAGACGTTGGTGAACATAGAGTAGAGCATTCACTGCTGAGGTGTTTCCCATTCCATATAAAGGAGGTCAATATGGCCTGTAATTCGTTGACGTGTGGACATAAGAAGAGGCCAGGTGAGGGGCGCATGCGCGGAGCCACTCGAGGCAGTCTGACTAGAGAGTCGCATCTACTGGGACTAAAACAGCTGATAGAAGCCGTGATCCGAACAGCAGCCTCCACACATCCCCTAAACCCACCGGACAGCGCTACTGTGGTTTTTAATGGGACCAAGCCAAAAACCAAGCCAAAATCTATCAAAGAAGTGCTGGGGAGCGCTACTCCTAAGATGGCGCCACCGCACGCCTCCAGGTCAGTCACATAGCACACGCTATACTCACAGAAAGGGACGAGGCTCCCAGCAGCTGCAGTGAGTTTTGAGTCAGATCACGAATATGACATGACTCCTATAGCCCTGCAACACAATGACACAGCCAGATGTACTAACCCGAATTGAGAAAATTCTCACCAGAGCTCTCAAAAACACCTCAGACACCATTACAGAAAAACTGACCCGTGAAATCAGAGAAGTGAGCAGGCGCACTACAGTCCTAGAGCAAAGAATGGATGACCTAGATATCCTCACACACAACCATGCTGAAGATATTGGGACCCTCTGTGAGGAAAAAAGTCACCCTCCAGGCTTGCCCGCATGACTTTGAAAACAGAACCAGGAGATCTAATGTCTGCATTAGGGGGATCCCTGAGACTGTTGAAGATCTTCAATCCACCATCACTGCGCATCACCATCACATTTTGGCATGTAAAAAAACGAGTGGCAAATGCTGCAAAACGCAAAACGCACAGTAAAAAACACTCAACTCACAAAATGACAACATGTCCCATAAGCCACATATATCACATCCCATTTAAATCAACAGGCTGCCCTATGTGTGTCACAGTAAAAACGAGACACAAAACGTTTGCTCCCACTATGCTAGATGTAAATGGGGCCTGAAAGTGAAATTGGTGCAATAACACAAGAACAATGAGGCTCCATTCACATCTGTGCATTTCCTTGCATTTCAGAAATGCGCTGCACCAAAAATCACAGTAAAAAATGCACCAAGCTCCACTCTAAAAAAAAGTTCTGAAGCTTCTTTGGGGCGATTGCTGCGTGTAGGGCAGCCCATTCAGGTGGATGGGTTGCTCTATGTGCGATGAGTGAAAATACTCCAAAACACCTCCCCACCTCGCTAAAAAAAATAAAAAACGCATATGGGAATGCAAGTTCCCGTTATGCAGAGATGTGAATGGGGCTTGACAGCTGAGTGTTTCTGTCCACTTCCTCCTATGTACTTGTATAAAGATGACCATATGGGAGAGACGTGTGCGAGCTAAGCTCCTTATACCCAGCACCAATCTAGTGCCATCCGCTGCATTTCTCCACATTGCCGCAGCCACAGAATATATATTTCTGTTCCTGGACCCCTACTGCTCTGATCCCAGTGCTTATTTGGGATTTTTGCCGGCCAGATCCCCTTCTGTATCGAGGTTTCCTCCATGTCACCGAGGCCCTCCGCCATCTTGGGGCCTACAGATTCTCTGGCGGTTCCGACAACCTGAACCCACGATCTGGAGGGTGGACAGATAATCTACACACACCGGACAACCGACCCACCTCCGGGGAACACACAGAACGGCTCATCAGCTCGGGGAAGCCACAGGAGTTCCTCCGATGGCCAGCTCCGGCATCCCGTGGCCTACCACTCTGTCGCGGCCTGCAGACTTAATTACAGACGCTCTCCTGGGACACAGTGAGTAGTGCATACTACACAATCACCTGCAGTCGAGTCCCCAGGAGGCGTTAGACTACTCGATCCTCTATCTCTGCCTTTCCCAGAGGGGTTCTAGGGACTGGAAACGGCTGCATTCACCCACCTGGCAGCTGTCTCTTAGGCTCGTACGTGGCTTCAGCCTACCTCTGGAAGAAGGTGGTCATCTTGCTACTCCAGGGACACTCTCTCTCACTTACTCCCACTACTTCTGCTACATGGCACTCCTTCATTTATCAAAGCTGAGTATATCATCTGAATCACCACTCAATCTCTACAGTAATATTGTCAGTCTCAGATAATTATTAGCCCTGCATCATAATCGCTACTGTACCGATCATCAGTTTTTAAAGGGACAGTCCCCCCTTACAATTCCCTTTACTCATGTCCTCACAGTCTCTGAACATGTCAAACAAGTAAAAACGGGACTCAGTCTCTAACCATTTCTCCAAGACCCCCGCTGACGAATTTATAGCTACAATACACATGAGGGTCACCCCTTTAGCTTTCTGTGGTAGCCGTATATCCCATGGACAAAATTGGGGATCAAAGGCACATCTACTCTACAACCCTTAAACCCCAAACCTCTTCTACGATTTTTTAAGCAGACTATCATCCACGGCTTCAGGAGCCCGAGAAGACATGCAGACCGTACTGGAGCAATCAGACCTAAACACCGGTACTCTTTTTGACATTACTCCAAATCCTGCGCCAGGTCCTTCCCCTCCACTGACAGCGGAAGTTCTAGATGTTAAACTACAATCCTTGCTCCAGGCTATTACCCACAACATCGCACACAAAGTTGGAAAACTAGCCAAAGAATTAAGAGGGGAAATCGACCAACTAGGAAAAAGCACTGATTCTCTGGAATATAAATTCGATGAGATGGTGCAGTATGTTCAGGTGCTGGAGGAGGACAATGCCACCATAAAAAATACGGTCACTCAGCTCCAGGCCCAGCAGGAAGACTTAGAAAACAGGGAACTCAGGCACAATTTGAGATTCAGAGGTATTCCTGAGACCGTGGAGGATAAAGATCTCTGTTCCTACCTCTTACATCTTTTCAATGTGGTTTCCCCCAATCCAGAACTAAATTCAAAGGTTCCAAGATCCAAATTTTCAGCGATCTTTCGCCTATTACTCTAGCTAGGAGGAGAAATCTTTGCTCACTAACCCTGCACCTTCAATCCCACAAAGTAATATATCGATGGGACTTTCCTATTCGCCTCTCACGATAGCGTACAATATTCCTTACGAGATCTACAAGAAGTGACACATTTCTACGTAACCTTGGGATACCACCCCTTTCTGATGAGGATCCACCGCCGCTTCCAAATACTCCTAAACCACTGAAGGCCCCAAGTCGCATCTGGACCCCAGTGAGACAGAAACCAGTCAAATCAAATTTCACCTCAGAGTACCTCAGAAGTGCCAGTCCTCAAGACTTCCAACCTGAACACTCTCTTCACTGGCTGAGGCTACATACATCATTATCAGTAACTCCCAGTTACTGTGTTTTTTTTTTTTTTGAGTGGTCAATTACTGTACCCCTTAGTGGGTTCATGCACCCCCCAGTCCGGGTGTTGTGCAGCTAGTTACACTACAGCTGCCCTGAATTAAAGGTTTGTTAACAGTTCATTTTTTTTGTTTTTGGATTCCAGGCAACTTTTTCCTTGGAGAATGGTGGGAGACCCTTCCGGTCCCTACGTTCAGAGACTCCCATGCTCCTTTTTCCGACCCATGGCTCTGACCTGGGCTTCCTGGTGGCACCCGGCCTTCCAGGTTTCTACTTGATAGACATTAAGTTTTTTTTTCCTTTTTGACTTTTGTTTTCCTTTTTTTGTCTTCTTCATCTTGCTTGTACTCTCTGGTTATTTTTTTTTTTTTAACCTGGGACTGTTAATCTTCGCTACACCAATACTTTTCAGTCACTTTGCTGCCACTGCCGCACAGATTCCTGTGATACTTGATATGTTTTTCTTTTATAATGCATCAGAAATTTTATGCCCTATGGTGTACGGTATAAAATGTCTAACGCTTTTTCTTTTGTATAGGTTGTTATGGCACTGAAATTTTTGACATATAATGTTAAAGGTTTAAACTCCATTAAAAAAAGATGGCTGGCTTTGAAGGAGTTTAAAGCTTCCAAGGCAGACATAATCCTAGTTCAGAAGACCCATTTCCGCCCTGGGGGATCCCTCAAATTCGCCAGCAAACATTTCCGACGTCTTTTTTGGCTTCCGACCCATCTGGTAAAGCGGGTCAAATCTTCCCACCTGGACCCCCAGGGCAGATATATCATCCTAGATTGCTCATATCTCACTCAGTCCCTCACTATTGTTAATGTATATGCTCCTAATTCTGGTCAGATTAGCTTTCTATCTTCCATGTTTGACACTATAGATAAGTTCTCCCAACCCTTTATGGTGATTGGAGGAGATTTCAATGTCCCCGGATAAAGATAGATGTACATTGTTTTCACCTGCTACATCCACTACGGCCAACCATTTCTCTAAATAATTTCATAAACTAATAAGAGCTAAAAATCTCCTAGACATTTGGAGGATCAAACACCCCACTCACAAGCAATACACGTTCTACTCACACCCCCACGAACTCTATTCTAGACTGGATCATTTTTTCATTTCTACACCTCTCTTGACATCTACGGTTTCCTCTGAAATAAATCCCATAACTTGGTCGGACCATTCATCCGTCCATCTCAACATTCATCTCTCCAATGCTTCCCCTAAAACATGTCACTGGAGACGTTTCTTTGCACCCCTGAACCCAAAGACCTACTGTTAAATGGCCTGAAGGAATATTTTCAACTTAATGTAGGCACGGTCTCAGAGCCCTCCATTCTGTGAGAGGTGCATAAAGCAGTTTTCCGGGGACAATGTATAGCTATAGGTTCCCGTCTCAAAAAAGACAACGCATTACAATACTCGGCTATTATGTCTTAACTCCAGTCAGCTGAGAAACTGTTGTTAACCTTCCCCACAGTGGCTGGACTCCGGACTGTAGTATCATTACGCAACCAACTTAGATCCTTGACGATGAGCAAAATAGATAAATCCCTTTTATGGTCTAAACAAAAATTCTATAAGTATTCCAATAAACCCCATAAAATATTGGTAAACAAGTTGAAACCTTGTCCCTTCCAATCTTTCCCTGATTTTCTCAGACAAACTGATGGAACTCCCACCTACTGCCCCCTTACTATGACTAAACTTTTTGGGAAATTTTATCAACAATTATATAATTGTCTACAGACAGATCCTAACTATAGTTTTACACAGGAGAAATTCGATCAATTCTTTGAACACCTACACCTACCAAAAATTACACCCAAACACCTTGCATCTCTGAATTCGGCAGTTACACCAGAAGAGTTGAAAGAGGTAGTTAAACATCTCCCCACCCAGAAAGCTCCCGGTCCGGACGGCCTGCCCTACTCTTATTACAAAGCTTTCCTACCAATTCTAAGACCCAACATAATTTCACTATATGCTTCTTGCATACACATCCACAATTCCTCCATGCCCATATTTCCGTGATCCCAAAGCCTGGCAAAGATCCCTCCCTCCCTTCCCGATAACTACAGGCCCATTGCATTACTTAAATCTGACTACAAGATATTCACGAAAGTGCTGGCGAACAGGCTTTCTCATATAATCCCTAGACTTATACATAAGGATCAGGTGGGCTTTGTACAAGCCAGACATGCAGGAGACAATACAAGACGCACAGTTGATCTCATAGATCTCTTAAACAAGACTTCCTGCCCAGCCATAGTTTTAAGTCTTGACGCGCAAAAAGCCTTTGACCGGCTTAGCTGGCCATATATGTTTGCTACCCTCTCCAATTATGGATTTGAAGGCCCTTTCATAGCAGCCCTAAGTGCCCTATACTCCCATCCCTCATCCCAAGTCCAAATAGCTTCTTATTTATCACCACTTTTCTCATTAAGTAATGGAACCAGACAGGGTTGCCCTTTATCCCCCCTCCTTTTTGTTCTCTGTCTGGAACCACTAGCTGCAGCCATTCGCACCCACTCTGATATAAAGGGAGTCCTACTACTCCAAAAAGAATATAAGTTGTCTTTGTTTGCGGATGATGTCCTTTTAACTCTGACTAGGCCTCATATCTCTCTCCCTAATCTCATGGCCTTGTTGAAAGACTTCAGCTCTATATCAGGATACAAAATCAATACAGGCAGAACGGAAGCTTTACCACTACACATTCAGCCTTCAGATCTCATTAATCTCAAACAAAACTACTCTTTTCATTGGTGCCCATACTCCCTTAAATATTTAGGTGTAAACATAACCTCCTTGTATTCAACATTGTATCAAGCTAATTATCCCCCACTCTTTAGAGATATTGACCGAATCCTGCGACAATGGGATATATATCCCATTTCCCTCTTGGATCGCATCAATGTCCTAAAGATGTCTATTAGGCCAAGACTCCTTTACGTATTTGACACACTCCCAATCTTCATTCCAATGTCACAACTTAAAGCTATGCAGAGAACATTTCTTACCTTCATCTGGCACTATAAAACACACAGGATAGCGAGCTCAGTAATGTTTGCCCCCAAATCACGGGGCGGGATGAGGGCCCCAGATCTTATTAAGTATTATTTTGCTACACATCTTAAGACAATCATCACTTGGTCCTCCAGAATGGCACCTAACATATGGGCAGAAATTGAAATGAGCATCACTAGACCGGTCCACCCCTGTGCCATGATATGGGCAGATTTGAACTCCTCCATGTGTCAACTTAGAAACATATGCCTAGGCCCAATGCTATTCTCCCTTGCCATATGGAAGAAATGTTCACATCAATTCCCTCTCGCATCCCCATGTCCTCCGTTGTTAAATGTACTGTTCAATCCTGATCTACCGGACAGCCTATCATACCATAGAATGCTCCCATGGACACAGACAGGCATTTTCCAGCTCCAAAACCTCGTACATCCCCTTACTTATACACTTTTGTCTTTTGAAGAACTGCAAAAGAAACATCAGATACCTAAACAATTATTCTATTCCTACCTTCAGATTAGGCATTACTTTGCCTTTAAATCTCATTACTGACATTTACAAACTCCTACATAACGCAACCCCTATTACTAACATATCCCATTCTTACATGCAGAAATGGTCTCAGCTGATATCTCGCTCTATTTCTCTCCCTCAATGGCAGAAGATTTGGGAAGCTATTTCTAAATCATCACAATGTGTGGAACATAAAGAGACGTCTTATAAAATATTATTTTTCTGGTATAGAACCCCTGAAATTTTACATAGGTACGATTCCAAGAATTCTCAGTTGTGTTGGAGGTGCCGGGATGACACTGACTCACATTTCCACATCTTTTGGGATTGCCCTTTGATACACCCATTTTGGATAGCCATTCAGGCCTTTATACAAGATTTGTTTAAAATTTCACTCTCACTAGACCCTACCCACTTTCTGTTAGGTCTACCGATCCCTGGACTCTCCAAACATGCCCAAAAATTAGCCACCTTTATTTTGCTTGCTGCAAAAAGGGCTATACCCTTGAGATGGCTGTCCCCCTCCTAACCTACTCTTCCACAGGTATTACAAACATTGGAGCAGATATGTAGAATGGAACGCCTTACTGCAATAATACATGATTCCCTCCCGCAATTCTCCAAAACATGGGACCTATGGGATCATTCGAACCTTAACCCTGATGTTAGTTCCCTTACACCCCCTGAAGTACTACCCCTCTGAAATGCACATCCATTGATTGCCCATTTATTGGCCTACTGCCTTTTTATTATATCATTAATGTCTCGGTTTCTTTTTTTTACTTTTGTTTCTTACCTGACCCTGTCCATCCACTTATACCTTCGTTGAATATATAGCTTAAATCTAATTGCTTGCTGTATTGGTAGCATCGAGACTGTTATTGCAACAATTTCTTTCTCTTTTCTCGAAATATGTTATATGTTGTATACAAACTTGAACATTTTTACATATGCTTTTGTTTGTATGGATAATTTTTCTTTATGCTTTCTTCAATAAAAATTACAATTTAAAAAAAAAAAAAAAGATGGCCATACACTATGCAGTCTGATTGTATATTGCGTATTTAGTGAGAAGGGTAATCACTGATTGATTGCATTTCATTTAAAAACATGCAGCTGGAAATGGGTGGGTGAATGATGCAGGGTGTGAGCTAATGAGGTCAGCTGGTCAACCCCTTCCTGTGTCATGATTTTTACATCTGTAAGGATGTAAAACAGAAGCAATAGATATGTTTGGAATCATGGATGGTAAACAGTAAGGTACGTGTCTCTAGATTTTATGGAAGGCTTTGATATTTTTGCAAAAAAAAAAATACATGAATGCTATATAGGGGAGCTGGAATTTAGAAAAAAAAAGGTGAACTTAGCCTTTAAACATTCTAACTTTAAACATACAGGGTCTCAGCTCCCCAACCAAACGTACCAAAGCCCTTCTTTCATTCTTCGCGCTCTCAGCCCATGTGGTTTGCCTTCAGGAGACACATTTTTCTACCCACTCTACATCTAAATTCTTTGGTAAACAATACCCACAGGTGTACACAGCCTCGGGATCTACTAAGCAACGGGGAGTACTGGTGGCATTCCAACATACAACTCCATTACACACCAGGCAGAGACCAGAGATCCAGAAGGACGCTATCTTATTCTCTCTACTACTAGATAGCGAAACCACAATAGTCTCGTACTATGCCCCCAATAAGAAACCCCTGTCATTCCTCTCCCACTTATTGTCAGTCATAGCCTCACATACTCGAGGTACCCTACGAATGTGTGGAGACTCTAACCAGGTCATCTACCCTCTCTTAGATAAGTCCCTGGCCCCGACCACTGCTCAACGCATCACCTATCAACAGCTCCTAAACCAGTACTCCCTCCTTGACTCCTGGCGAGAACAGAACCCAGCAAAATGGCAAAACATCCACTACTCCCATCCTCACAAGCAATTCTCTCATATAGATCACATCCTGGTCAGTGTTGGCACTTCCCTTTTGATCCTGACCTCAGATATTGTACCCTGCGCCTAGTCAGACCAGAAGGCAGTTATCATCTCCTTCTCTTCCCTAATTCCTAGATCAAACAGCCATACTTGGTACATCATTGACAGATAACCTCACCCTTGATCTCCTCCCCAAACGTGCTGGAAACCCTATCTCAATTTGGTAAAGCATCTGGACTAAACGCTAATCCCCAAAAATTGACCGCTTTAAACATCTCCTTTTTAGGACTACCTATACAAGTCCCATCCTTTTACTTACGTATTCTCCTTTTACTTACGTATTCTCCAACACAGAACCTTGAATTACATCTGGAATAAAACCAAGCCTCGCTTACCTAAACCAACTCTAATACACCCAGAATAAGAGCGTGCCCAACAAAATACTACCACGCTGCACGACTTGCACAACTCCCCAAATACTATGCAATGAAGGAAATACCACTATGGGTAGCAATTGAAACGGTGGCTAGCGACCATCTCTCTATGGCTAACATCCTATTGTTGGCCCCGCCACAGCGTTGATCCATCACTAACCCTATCACTAAACACAATCTCACAATTTGGGATAGATTTAAAACCTATTTTGGCCTTCAATCCTCTCATAATCCCCTCCTTGCCTTCCTCCACAATCCTTCTTTTTACCCAGCCTGGACAGAGCTATCCTCCTTCTCCACTTGGACCAATACTGGACTAATCAGAGCCCACCACTTATTTGCCTTACAAATCATCATACATTTTCCAACGCTTCGCGAAACATTTAACCTGCCCCCAGCAGAAATCTTTAGATATCTCCAACTCAAGCACTTCTTCTCTCAAAATTTACCCCCTACCCAAACTACCCTGAACCTCACATCCTTCGAGAGAGCCTGCAACACTGACCCCCATAGACGAGGACTTATCTCAGACTGATCACAAATCTGGCAGACCACTAAATCTGCCTCCCTGAGCACTGTAGCTCTTGAGAGATATTACAGAGTTCTCACTAGATGGTACCTGGTCCGGGATCTCCAAATTCCTCCCCAGTTACTCCCCCAACTGCTTCTGAGGTTGTGATACACCAGGGACCCACGTACATATTTGGTGGGAATGCCCCAAAGTTCGTACATTCTGGACAGAAGTATTCAAAATCCTATCAACCTTGTTTGATTCATCCCTATGACCTGATCCAGCAGTTGCACTCCTAAATAGCAAACCACAGGCTTTAACATATCGCCAGTTTAAACTCTTACTCTATGTCACGACAGAAGCTAAACAAACCATAGCAAAAGCATGGAAGATCTCTTCATTATGTCTTCTGGTCATGAAACATAGAATCACTCTACGGGCGATCACATCATTTCCTGTCATCGCGTTTGGAGAATTTACCTCTGGAACCGCTGTGTCCAGTACATACTGTTTTTTTTTTTTTTTTCTTTGCTATCTCAGTGAATCTTATAAGAGACTTAATCCACCTTGTTAGTGTCATCCATGTCCCTTCAACTTTTCACGTCATTGTAGCTTTATTAGCAAATATACAAAACGTTTATTATCCAAAAAAGGAAACATAAAACATTATTAAGAAAGGTGAAGAGATTCATACTAGAGGTCTATACCTTTCTCTTTTTACCTCGGCATACCCCATATACTCCCAAAAACCCTACCCCTTCACCATTACCCCCTACACCCACCCTCCCACTCTCCCCCCCCCCTTGTCTGTGCATCTATGGTTAATTTTAATCTCATTACTTAAATCTAATTTTCAATCCCTCGGTTATACTCCACTGTTTTTTAAATTTCTTCCAGCACTGCCAGTTGTTATTCTCTTCCATTATATCGCCATCCCTCCCGTAACTCTCTTCTTCCATCAGGCGAATACCTTCCACTTCATTGACCCAATCCCATATTGATGGACTTTCTACCATCTGCCACTTTTTTGGTATAGTTTTTTTAGCCGCATTCAGCAAATGAGGGACCAAAGACTTTTTATACTTTTTAACCTCCCCTCCTATACCGTGATGTAGTACCCTCCAGGGGTCTGCTTTTATTTCTATCTTTGTTATTTCCTTGATAAACACTAATATTTTTTCCCAGAACCTTTTAATTTCTGGGCAGTTCCACCATATGTGGGCCATATTGCCCACCCCCTTACATCCCCTCCAACACTCCGATGTCTTATCACTTTGGTATTTACAAACCTTGTCAGGGGTAACATACCAACCTGCCAAGATTTTGTAATTCATTTCAGCAACACTGGTGTCGATCGACGAACGATGGGCCAGTTGCAATATTTTCTTTAAAGTATTGCTATCTATCTGCATTCCTAGTTCCCTTTCCCATTTTATAATGTATGGAGGTACCTCCCACCTACCCGCCTTCAGCCCCATTTTGTAAATTTTGGATATTATACCCTTAGTGTTACTCGCCAAACACAGCCTTTCCAACTCCGAGAGCTCTTTCTTAGACCTTATTGGCCACGGCAGGCGGTCAACAAAATGGCTTAACTGGAGGTATCTCCATCCATCTATCACCCAAGCTTCTCTATTGTGTTTTAAATCGTGAAACGGAGCAATCTTTCCTTCTTTTATTATGTCTCCTAACTGTGCATTTTCCTTCTTAATCCAGTTGCCACCTATTTTTATTTTCCCCGGTGCAAAATAATCATTTTCCCTCAGTGAAATTAGAGGAGAATTAAATGTCTTGTTTATTTGTTTATATATTGTGTCCCACGCTCTAATAACCACCTTCGTCAGTGTATGTGTACCTCTGTCTAAAAATCTATAATGTGGAGGGTTCCAAATTATGTGTCCTAATTGTGTCTTACTTAATTTATTTTCTATATTCACCCATCTCTTGTGTTTATTATCCCTGACCCACTCAATCGCCCTCGACACCAATATTGCCCTGTAATAACCCTGAATGTCAGGAACCGCCAAAACTCCTTTTTTTTTTTTCCTGTTTAATAATATCGAAAGAGACTCTTGCCCTTCTTCCCTTCCAAACTATTTTCATTATGATTGAATTAAGTTTCTTTAAGTAAAACTGAGGTATTGCCAATGGGAGGATCTGTAGCTTATAGATGATTTTTGGTAACAGAATCATTTTTATAGCATTAATGCGACCAAACCACGATAGTGGTTTACCCATTATCCTTTTACTCTCAGCTTTTAATTCATTAAGTAGTGGAATGAAATTTGATTTATAGATCTTCCCTAATGAGTTTGCTAGTTTTATACCCAAATAATTTATTTCTTTTTTCCATATAAATTGGAATTCTTTTTTCAACTTACTTTCTTCTTTTTTAATGTTCAGTATTTCGGATTTTGCCAAATTTATCTTAAAATTAGACACCTCCGCATACTGTCCAAGTACTTTCAACACATTTGGCAATGTAATTCTCGGGTTGGCTATGAAGAGCAGCACGTCATCAGCAAAAGCTGCGACCCTGTGCTCTTCATCTCCAACCCAAAATCCGCCTATATCCGGGTCTTCTCTAATCACCGAGAGCAGCGGCTCCAAGGAGAGCACAAAGAGCAGGGGAGACAGGGGGCACCCCTGTCTTGTCCCATTTTCCATTTCGAAAGTGGCCGATGAGGACCCGTTGATTTTTATCGAGGCCGTAGGGTGGTTATACAAGGCACGTATCCATCTCATCATCCTCGGACCCAATCCCAGATGTTTAAGGGTTTGAACAGGAACCCCCAGTCTACTCTGTCAAACGCTTTTTCTGCGTCTATGGACAAGAGTAGACCTGGGGGCCCCCTATCTTTAATGTTCTGCAGAAGAAGAAGAGTACGCACCCCATTGTCCCTCCCCTCTCTTTTTGGGACAAACCCCACTTGGTCTGGGTGTATCCATTCACTCATCCTTTCTTTCAACCGATTGGCTAGAATTCTAGCAAATAGTTTTACGTCTGTATTAATCAACGATATTGGCCTATAGCTAGAGCAGATCGTAACATTTTTCCCTTCTTTTGGTATAACCGTGATCTCGGCTTTAAGCGCTTCCCTGCTTAGCTCAAAATCCTTGCCCAACCCATTCATATATTTGCAAAGTCTAGGGGTTAGTATGTCTTTGAATTTTTTATAATAAAGGGAGGTGAATCCATCAGGACCCAGACTTTTCCCTGAAGCGGACTCCTCTAGTGCTATATTAATCTCTTCTATCGTTATGGGGCTTTCTAAGTTATCCTTACAGTTCTCCGTAATCTTAGGGAGGTTTGCTTTTTTCAAGAATTCTCTTATCTTTGTTTTATGGGATCTGTCCTGAGTCTTATTTTTCCCTACTGTATATAAATCCTTAAAGTAATTCCTAAAGGATTCACCTATTTCTTTTGTTGCATAGACCATACCTCCTTTGCTATTTTGAATTCTTTCTATATAATTTCTAGCTTTCTTTCTCCGCAGGATTTTGGCTAACAGTCGGCTGCTCTTATTCCTACTCTGATATCTTTCTTTCGCCACTTTATCAAATACCTTTTCTGTTTCTCTATCTATCCGATTTTTTAGTTCTTCTCTTTTTAGAATTAATTTTTGGTACACCCTCTTATCTTGGCCTAGCCCTTTCTTGTGCTCCTTCTCCAATTCATGTTTCTTTTGTTAATTTCTTAATTTCTTCCCTTGTTTCTCTTTTCCTCTTTGCTCCCAGTTTTATTAAAATCCCCCTAATATAGGCCTTATGGGCCTCCCACAGGGAGGACCCAGAGATCTCTCCTGTGTCGTTTATTAGAAAGTATTGTTTTAACTCTTGTTCTACTATTCTTAGGTTTGTTTTGTCCTGTATTAGGTCTTCATTTAATCTCCAAGTTACTGGAACTCTTTGGATATTGGCAACATACAATTTCATACTAACTGGAGCATGGTCCGACAGTGTTATGGTTCCTATCTTGGATTCTACGGCTCTATCCAGGAGTGAATGCTCAATCCAAATATAATCAATCCTCGAGTACGTCCCGTGCACTGGGGAGTAGAACGAGAAATCCTTCACATTGGGATTCATAATCCTCCATAGATCTACCAACTGACCGGAATGGAACTTCCGTTATAGCTTTTTCAGATTCCCGTTCATCTTCCCCAGCGCACGCGACGTACTATCCAACTCTGGATCAATACAGAGGTTTAAATCCCTCATCAAGATTAGACCCCCCTTTTTAAATTCCATTAATTTTTCCAATGTATTTACCAAAAATCCACCAGCTTCTTTGTTTGGCGCATACACATTGGCCAATGTACATTCCCATCCCTCAAGGGAGCCTTTCAAGAAGAGATACCTACCCCCTGGGTCCGTTAATCTTCCCTCTTCTTTAAATTTCACCTCCTTTGCTAATCCTATTGCCACTCCTCTTGCCCTTTTGATTAATGTATCCCCATAGAACCAGTTTGGAAAGTCTTTTGACCACAGCTTAGTGTTAGAGCTATATGTCAAGTGGGTTTCTTGAAGAAACACCACATCTGCTTTATATCTCCCCAATTCCTCCAAAATCTTATGTCGTTTCCTGGGCGTATTAAGGCCTCTAACATTATAGGTCATAAAATTTAGCTTCCTCATCTCATTACATATTTCTTGGATTGAACTTGCTTTACTGTGTTAACCTTAGATTTTTTTACCCCTGTGCACAGACTCCCTTCACTCCCCCCTCCCATCCCTCCCTCCCATCCCTCCCCCCCATCCCTCCCCCCAGCCACCTTTTGGCCCCCCATTCGCCAAACACTATGGATACCATAGGGTGTAGCGAATCTCCTATTTTGAGGTGGGACTTCGAGCGTGCCCCCCACCCCTTCCTATATGATGATATTTACAGGAAGGGGTAAATACATACTGTTTTAATCATCTTTTCATGTAAGTGCATTACCTTCATTAAATCCTGGTAAAAAAGGTTTTACACTATTGTGGTGTTTGTCTGTCACTTGGGGTATATGAAACCTTTCTTTTACACGGTTGGAGTAAATGAAACCTGATATCTTCCCCGGCGGTGGTTTCTGTTTCTGTCTTTACAGATGTGGAGTTTGCAGACATACAAGCCAATGTTGACCCCCCATAATAGGTGGTCAACACTCTTTGGTAGGGTGAAGGAAGTTGGTGACACAACATTCAAACTTTCACTATTGTGTCACGTTTGTGACTCTTGGACTCACTTGTTTATATCATTTATTCACTGTTTATTTAATTTAAGTGCAACATACTTGTTCATCTATTGGAATCACTCAAGCCACGATCCACGCCAAAACAGAGGCAGTCATACAGGATAAAGTAGCCAAATATGAAAACCTATGGAGACCTTTAGATTACCCATTTCTTACCCCCAGACCTGGATGACTCCCTCATACTTCCCTAGGCATATTGATACACCCCCCACCTGAGATAAGAATGGGCATCGGGACAAGGGTAATGAGATCCTCTTTAGGGAACCCCTCTTCTCCCCGATTCTTTCCCACCTGTGACTCCTTTACCCACTGCTTTTCAGGCTGATTAGTTAATTCTGCTCCTCCACCACTTCCCGTATCTGTGGTGGTGGAGGTTCTTTTTTTATCCCTTCTTTACTACTTTACCAAAGGGATATGAAAACCTATGGAGACCTTTAGATTACCCATTTCTTACCCCCAGACCTGGATGACTCCCTCATACTTCCCTAGGCATATTGATACACCCCCCACCTGAGATAAGAATGGGCATCGGGACAAGGGTAATGAGATCCTCTTTAGGGAACCCCTCTTCTCCCCGATTCTTTCCCACCTGTGACTCCTTTACCCACTGCTTTTCAGGCTGATTAGTTAATTCTGCTCCTCCACCACTTCCCGTATCTGTGGTGGTGGAGGTTCTTTTTTTATCCCTTCTTTACTACTTTACCAAAGGGATGAACAATAGGATATATCTTCCCACAGAACTTATCCTCATGGTAAAATTTCCCATTATCTTAAGGACAAGGTTACACTACTCCCCGGCTACACTATAAAGAGGAGCCTTTCTGAACAAATACTGAGCACACCCTCAGGACCAATTCTCTCACTGTTGTTTACAAGTTGCCCCCCCCATGATCCTTTACTGACTTCCATGCCGATGACATTTTTTCTGCTTGCATATAAGTTTCCTAAAAAACGTTCTCCTTCCTTAAAGGTCATGTATATTCTTGTTATCATATACTTATTACTGTTTGCTTATGACTTACTTATCACAAAATGTATTACTTTCTCAATGTAAAATACTGAACTGTTTCATCAATAAAATATTTGAACAAGAAAGAAGAGGACATGCAAAGTTCAAAATACATATAGTATATGAGGTAGAAGTTACAGCTTGGTTAGTGCAATGCATCCAGCCCATGAGGTTTGGATAGTTTGTAGATCCCATGTTGTTTTTTGTATTTTGGATACTAGATGTGAAAAGTTAAGTAGAGGTAAATGAGAGGTAGGAGTTTTCAGGCGAATCCCTAGATATGAAAGGGTAGAGTCATGGGCCCACAAAAAAGAGGTGTGTTGAGAAATGTTATGTTTGGTATTCAGGTCAATATTTGCTCTAATCATACATGACTTTGAATAGTTGATCTTGTACAAGGATGCTTTGCTAAAAAGGTCCAGGGTAAGATTGATATGAGGGAATGATTGTGTGGGGTTGGTTATAGAAATGATCACATCGTCGGCATAGAGGCCAATTTTGTGGTTGAGGTCGCCAACCTCAATGCCAGAAATAGAGGGGTTGGTGTGAATGGAGTGGCTCGTGGTTCCATAACAAGGGTAAAAGTTAGTGGGGACAGAGGACAGCCCTGACAGATTTCATTGGTTACATGGAAGGGGTCAGAGGTTATAACTTTAGCTCAAGGGGAGGAAAAAAGTGCCATTATTGCTTTAAGTATCAGACCAGAGAAACCAAATTTTATTAGAACTGCTTTCAAAAAGTTCCAGTCCACTCCATCGAACGCCTTCTCTATATCTAGGGGGATGAACAGAGAAGGTGTTCGATGATGTTCTACCCATTGTAGCAGGTCGGTATATTGAGGGGTGCCTACCAGCCACAGACCCTAAAGTCGTGTGGCCAAAAGTTATGCATAGAGTTTTGTGACAGTTCATTAACCACTTCAGCCCCGGAAGGATTTACCCCCTTAATGACCAGAGCACTTTTTACAATTTGGCACTGCGTCGCTTTAACTGCTAATTGCGCGGTCATGCAATGCTGTACCCAAACGAAATTTGCGTCCTTTTCTTCCCACAAATAGAGCTTTCTTTCGATGGTATTTGATCACCTCTACCATTTTTATTTTTTGTGCTATAAACGGAAAAAGACCGAAGATTTTGAAAAAAAATTATATTTTCTACTTTTTGTTATAAAAAAATCCAATAAACTCAATTTTAGTCATACATTTAGGCCAAAATGTATTCGGCCACATGTCTTTGGTAAAAAAAATATCAATAAGTGTATATTTATTGGTTTGCGCAAAAGTTATAGCGCCTACAAACTAGGGTACATTTTCTGGAATGTACACAGCCTTTAATTTATGACTGCCTATGTCATTTCTTGAGGTGCTAAAATGGCAGGGCAGTACAAAACCCCCACAAATGACCCCATTTTGGAAAGTAGACACCCCAAGGAAATTGCTGAGAGGCATGTTGAGCCCATTGAATATTATTTTTTTTTGTCCCAAGTGATTGAATAATGACAAAAAAAAAAAAAAATTACAAAAAGTTGTCACTAAATGATATATTGCTCACACAGGCCATGGGCATATGTGGAATTGCACCCCAAAATATATTCAGCTGCTTCTCCTGAGTACGGGGATACCACATGTGTGGGACTTTTTGGGAGCCTAGCCGCTGACGGGGCCCCGAAAACCAATCACTGCCTTCAGGATTTCTAAGGGCGTAAATTTTTGATTTTACTCCTCACTACCTATCACAGTTTTGAAAGCCATAAAATGCCCAGATGGCATAAACCCCCCCCCCAAATGACCCCATTTTGGAAAGTAGACACCCCAAGCTATTTGCTTTGAGGCATGTTGAGTTCATGGAATATTTTATATTTTGACACAAAATGCGGGAAAGTGACCAATTTTTTTTTTTTTGCACAAAGTTGTCACTAAATGATATATTGCTCACACAGGCCATGGGCATATGTGGAATTGCACCCCAAAATACATTTAGCTGCTTCTCCTGAGTATGGGGATACCACATGTGTGGGACTTTTTAGGAGCCTAGCCGCGACCAATCACCGCCTTCAGGGTTTCTAAGGGTGTAAATTTTTGATTTCACTCTTCACTGCCTATCACAGTTTCGGAGGCCATGGAATAACCAGGTGGCACAAACCCCCACAAATGACCCCATTTTTGAAAGTAGACACCCCAAGCTATTTGCTGAGAGGCATGGTGAGTATTTTGCAGCTCTCATTTGTTTTTGAAAATGAAGAAAGATAAGAAAAAATTTTTTTTTTTTCTTTTTTCAATTTTCAAAACTTTGTGACAGAAAATGAGGTCTGCAAAATACGCACTATACCTCTCAGCAAATAGCTTGGAGGGTCTACTTTCCAAAATGGGGTCATTTGGGGGGGTTTTGTGCCACCTGGGCATTCCATGGCCTCCGAAACTGTGATAGGCAGTGAAGAGTGAAATCAAAATTTTACGCCCTTAGAAAGCCTGAAGGCGGTGCTTGGTTTTCGGGGTCCTGTACGAGGCTAGGCTCCAAAAAAGTCTCACACATGTGGTATCCCCATACTCAGGAGAAGCAACAAAATGTATTTTGGGGTGTAATTTCACATATTCCCATGGCATGTTTGAGCAATATATCATTTAGTAACAACTTTTGTGCAAAAAAAAAAAAAAATTTGTCTCTTTCCCGCAACTTGTGTCACAATATAAAATATTCCATGGACTCGACATGCCTCTCAACAAATATCTTGGGGTGTCTACTTTCCAAAATGGGGTCATTTGGGGGGGTTTTGAACTGTCCTGGCATTTTATGCACAACATTTAGAAGCTTATGTCACACATCACCCACTCTTCTAACCACTTGAAGACAAAGCCCTTTCTGACACTTTTTGTTTACATATTTTTTTTTGCAAGAAAATTACTTTGAACCCCCAAACATTATATATTTTTTTAAAGCAAATGCCCTACAGATTAAAATGGTGGATGTTTCATTTTTTTTTTTTCACACAGTATTTGCGCAGCGATTTTTCAAACGCATTTTTTGGGGAAAAAACACACTTTTTTAAATTTTAATGCACTAAAACACACTATATTTCCCAAATGTTTGATGAAATAAAAAAGATGATCTTAGGCCGAGTACATGGATACCAAACATGACATGCTTTAATTTTGCACACAAACGTGCAGTGGCAACAAAATAAATACATTTTTAAAAGCCTTTAAAAGCCTTTACAGGTTACCACTTTAAATTTACAGAGGAGGTCTACAGCTAAAATTACTGCCCTCGATCTTACCTTCGCGGTGATACCTCACATGCATGGTGCAATTGCTGTTTACATTTGACGCCAGACCAACGCTTGCGTTCGCGAGAGCAGGGGGGGACAGGGGTGCTTTTTTTTTTTTCTTTATTTTTTTTTGCTTTTTTATCTTATTTTTAAACTGTTCCTTTCATTTTTTTTTTAAATCATTTTTATTGTTATCTCAGGGAATGTAAATATCCCCTATGATAGCAATAGGTAGTGACAGCTACTCTTTTTTGAAAAAATTGGGGTCTATTAGACCCTAGATTTCTCCTCTGCCCTCAAAGCATCTGACCACACCAAGATCGGTGTGATAAAATGCTTCCCCAATTTCCTAATGGCATTGTTTACATCCGGCGAAATCTAAGTAATAAAATGCTCTTAGCTTCCGGTTTCTTAGGCCATAGAGATGTTTGGAGCCACTCTGATTTCTGATCAGCTCTATGGTCAGCTGGCTGAATCACCAGCTGCATTCTCAGGTTCCCTGTTGAGACAGGAGAGCCAGAGAAAAACACGGAAGACGCTGGGGGGCATTCCCTCCCACTGCTTGTAAAAGCAGTCTAGAGGCTAATTAGCTGCTAGGATTGCTTTTACATGAATTTTACCGCTGGCTGAAAAGAATGATACCAAGATGATACCTAAACCTGCAGGCATCATTCTGGTATAACCACTCAAAGTCGTGAATGGCGTATCTGAAGACAAAAAAATGGTTAACAATAAAACACAGTAAACGGTAAAGTATAAAAAATTGCATACCTGAAAAGCAAACATGATAAAACATAATAACAATAAAACATTGCAGAATAGAATACAGTAAAAAAGAGCAGAACAATAGAGAGAGAATAGAGAGAGAGAGAACAATAAAACGACAACTATTTTTTTTTATTTTATATTTTTGTTTGTGTTTTTTTTTTATTTTACAATTTTTTTGTAACTGTAACTTTTATAACTGTAACCGGTTCCAGGTTCGAGTCTCTTAAAATGCGATGGCATCTTGGGTGACCCTGTGAAAGTGTGCCTAGTCTGTGCAATACTGTACCCTATGCTAATACTCAACTAGTGTATGGTAGCGTTCAAAACATTCACCAATGCAAAGACCAGGATTGTCAGGACAGGAGGGACAATAATAGCGGGTGTCACGCCTATATCCGCGCTTGCTGCAGGCACGACATCTTTTTGGGGGGGTTCGTTGGGTAGGGGTACTCGGGAGGACATTAAAATGCCTCTCATGCAGCCGACTGCATTTGGTTGGGTATGTGAATGGGGGAAGTATGGGTGCTGCAGAAGTGGTGGGTTCCCAATTAGGATTGGCGAATGCAGCAGTAAGGACATTATGGGCATGACGGGCCTGTGTTCATCTTCTTGGTGGCAGCAGGACACTACTTGTGCTTGCAACCTCACCAGCTTGAACTGCACTTATGGGACTCGCCATGTCACCAAGTGTTACTGCAGTACTGGTTTGACTATGACCGGGGTGTACTAGGCCGCTGGTGCTTGCCAGTTCACCAAAACGCTACCAAAAAAACTGTTAGCGATCGCAGGGATCAGGCCTGACTCTGTGAACGCTGCAGTTATGTGTTTAGTGTTTTGTAAGTGACAGTGATCGATCGATACTGCACTTGGGTGGGCTGGGCTGGGCCGGGCGGAGGGGCAAAACGCAGGTGCTAGCAGGTATCTGGGCTGATCCCACTAACACTGCGTTTTTGGGAACCATAAACTGCTGGGGATGCTAGTATAGATCTGATCGGATCAGATATTGATCCGTTCAGATACTATACCACTAAGGGAGGTGTACGGTGCGTGCGTGGGTGTTATCGGTACTGGCGCTAATCTGACGCTGCCTGGGGCGACGCATATCACCGCCGGGTGATCAGGGGGCTAAACCTTTATTCGGTAATAAACGGCGGGTGCCCTGACACTATAAAAAATAAACGAACTAACCAGCGTCACCCGTAACAGTTATAGGGTGATCAGTGGTGAAAGGGTTAACTAGGGGGCAATCAAGGGGTTAAAACATTTATTAGATAGTATATGGGGGTCCCTGATGCTATAAAATGCTGACGGCGAACCTAAATATTTACCTCCCTAACTAGCGTCACCAGCGACACTAATACAGCGATCAGAAAAATGATCGCTTAGCGACACTGGCGACGGGGGTGATCAAGGGGTTAAAACTTTATTAGGGGGGGTTAGGGGGGTATCCTAGACCTAAAGGGGGCTAACACTAACTGCCCTACCACACTAAATGTCACAAACTGACACCATGCAGTAATAAAAAAAAAAAAAACTGCTTGGTGTCAGTGTGACGGGAGGAGGGGTGATTGGGGGGGGTCGGGGGGCGATCGGGGGGGGGATCAGGGGTGTAATGTGTGCCTGGCATATTCTACTGACTGTGTGTGTGTGTTTTTCACTCACAGTGATGTCTTCTCTCCTCGACGCCAGAACGTAAAATACCAAGCCGAGGAGAGATGACATCATTTCCTTTGCTGCTGTTTAGCATACAGCAGCAAAGGAAGATTCTCATTGGCTGGGAGCGATCGCGAGGGGGGGCCACGAACGGATGGTCTCCCCCTCACCTCTCATCGCTCCCAGTCACAAGCCAACTGCCCCGGCACCGGGGGGGGTCCGGTCGGACCCCCCGCCCGCGGGAGGCAGATCAAGTATATGTACGTGATTCTGCCTGCTCGTGCCATTCTGCCGATGTATATCGTCGTTAGGTGGTCGGCAAGTGGTTAATAGTGAAATGGTCCTTTGTTATTTGTTTTTCTGGCTGAAATAAAGTCGACTCTCTGCCTGCAAATGTGCCTCCTAATTAAAAGAACAAGGTCAAATGTGTGCCATTTTTAAAACCTGTGTCCTAAAGTAATGGTTCTCAACTCACTTTGGGAATTTCTATTAGATAAAATAGCTGTCCAAAATACCAAGCCATTGACTCTCATTTAACCACTTGCCACCTGCCATATAGCAGAATGACGGCGGCAAAGTGGTTGTGATATCCTGACCGGACCTCATATGACATGATTAGGATAGCACAGCCGGCGTGCCCACAGGGGCGCACAACACGGCGATCGGAGGTGCTGTGTGTCAGTCTGACACTCCGCAACCCTGAACGTGGTATGAAGCCTCTGACAGAGGCTTCTTACCATGTGATCAGCTGTGATCAATCACAACTGATCACAGTGTGAACCAGGAAGTGCCGGTAAACGGCTTTCTTCAGTTCACGCTGACAGGGAGAGCCAATCGGCGGCTCTCCCTGTCGGGGGGGTCTGCGCTGATAATCAGCACATTGATTATCAGCACAGCCCCCATCAAAAGGTGCCAATCAGTGCCTAACACCTGCCAGCCTGTCCCCATAATAAATGCCTGTCAGTGCCCATAACAGTGCCAATCAGTGCCCAAAAAAGTGCCAATCAGTGCCCCATTAGTAATGCCTGTCAGTGCCCCATCAAAGTGCTAATTAGTGCCACTCTGTAATGCCTGTCAGTAGCTCCTCATCAGTGCTGCCTATCCAGTGCCACCTATCAGTGCCCATAAGTGCCGCCTATCAGTGCTGTCAGTGCCGCCTATCAGTGCCGTCAGTGCTGCCTATCAGTGCCCATCATTTTTTTTTTAATTGGCGGTCTTTTTTTGTTTATAGTGCAAAAATTAAAAACTGCAGTGGTGATCAAATACCACGAAAAGAAAGCTATATTTGTGGGAAGAAAGTGATAAAAATGTAGTTTGGGTACAGTGTTGCATGACCTCGCAATTGTCATTCAAAGTGTGATAGCGCTGAAATCTAAAAATTGTCCTGGGCAGGAAGGGGGGAATGTGCCTGGTATTGAAGTGGTTAAAGCACCTGTGCAAGATAAAGGAAAACCTGCAAACATGGCCTGTTGGGGGTACTTGAGGACAATGTTGAGAATCACTGTCTTAAAGGATACGTTTTTCGGGCAGAATTTCACTTTTCATAATTAATAGAAGCATTTTCCAGTGCCATTTCTTGCCCAGTCATCCCAACGTGCTTTTCTCTCACTTACCTTGTCCACAAGAGGTTTAAAATCTTGTCAGTGTATTTGAATGTTTAAAATAATTTTCAGATTCCGTCACTTCCTATAGATCATCTCAGCATTCACTTCCCTTTAGGTCATCTCCCAGAAGCCTTCACTTCCATGTGATATCACAGAAGAGGGCATGATAGGGTGTGTTCACCACTCTGGACCACACCGCCCTCATTACAATACCACCTTCCACCCACATTATATACATGAAAGTAAAAAACTTTTCTGAGCAGCAGCCCCCCCCCCCAGTTTTCTAATACTCACCGATCCTCCTTTGGCACTGTGCATGGCACATCTCTCCTAGGACTCTCTCTCCTTATTGGCTGAGACAGCAGTGCAAACCATTGGCAATCACAGCCAGGGAGGCAATGGGGAGGGATTGAAGCGGGGTCGAGCTGCGTTCAGTGTGTGAATGAACACACAGAGCAGTGGCTCAGGAGCGAGCCTGCTCAAGTGCCCTCATAGAAAGCTGCATGCTATGGGGGAACTCAGCAGAGGGGAGGGGGGAGGGGCCAGGAGCACTGGTGGAGGACCCCAGAAGAGGAGGATTGAGGCTAATATGTGCAAAACCATTGTACAGAGCAGGTACATTTAACATGTTTGTTATTTTAAAAAAAAATCTTTAATATCACTATAATAATTGTGGTACTAAACTGTACATTTTTTTCCCCTCCTCAGTCCCACTCAGTCAAATCTTCAGCCTTTTCTGCAGTGGTATGGACTTGGATGGTTGGACTTTGGTATGGACCTGCAGGTTGGACTTTGAATGCCCTACTTCCCAATTTATTTGCCTGCTTGAAAAAACTTGAATGCCACTGCAAGCTGCCGTTTTATCTACACTTTTTCCAATGCTGTCTCTTTCTTCAGTTTGGATTCCTTCCAGAGCATGAAGGACATGCTCTAGCGGAACCAACTGACACCCACCAGTCAGGGGATACCATGAGGTTGGAGGGTGGATTCTAGCCTCTGTATCAGGATATGCTATTATTCCATGTTTGGTTTGTGAGCATATATTTTTTGAATCTTTTATCTTACAATAAAGTACTTGAGGTAATGCACTAGGCGTTTGTGCCCTTCTGTTCTTTGTTGTTTGTCCAGTACAAGACTCTCCGATCTGAGGAGGGCAGCACCATCACAATCATCCAGCTTGAGCTATACAGTAGTTATGGCATTTGCACAATTTATGGCAAGCTTCTCTGTGGAATTTTGAGCACTGAAGTGTCATGTTTCTCTGGTTTTTCTGTGCAAGAATTGAAAATCAGCCAGTTTATAAACTTTCTTTCTATGAATGGGCAGACTGGTTGTACACAAGTCAACCTATCGGTTGACTTGTGTACAACCAGCCTATTAGTTTTTTTCCTGAATGATTAGCATCCCTGGTTATAGACAGAAACACTTATCTTTGTATTCTGGTGGCCAGAAAGGCTCGCCACTGACCGAATACAATACCACAGCAGGAAGGGTTGCTCCCTCTGCATTGAATGTGTGGATGGGGGAATCAAGGCATTTCCCTTTGTTCAACCTGCTGGTTGAATGAAAAAAAATGCATAATGTATGAGCTGTCTTAGTAGTCAGAAGCAATGCCAACATTTAATGAAATTTGTCTGTTAAAGGTTTCCTTTAAGGTGCCCATATAGGGATGGAAATTTGGCCGGTTCAGATGAGACCGTCCAAATTTCAATCTATGTATGGACATGCTTAGACTGAGTCAGAGTTTAAATCTTGTAGTGATTTTGAAGAGTGTCCTTTTGTGATGTGCATTCAGTGATATACTTTCTTGTGAAACGCAGAAATGTCTGGCATAGTGACCCCATTCAATACTTAACTAACCTCTCCCCATCCCGTGTATAGTCAAATGACGGCCGCAAGATGTCTCTCTTGTCACATGATGTCCTCTGCTTCCTGGCAACTAGGAGGCATGCACGCGTGCCCGCCGCGTCACTCATGAGCCGATGTGCGTGCCTGGCGGCCGCGATGTCTGTCAGGCACCCACAATTGCCGGTCACAGAGCAGGGACATGGACGTGTCTGTGTAAACACACACAGATCCACATCCTGTCAGGGAAGAGGAGACCGATCGTGTGTTCCCAATACAGAGGAACACCAATCGGTCACCTCCTCCAGTCAGTCTCCTCCCCCCACAGTTAGAATCACTCCCTAGGGGACACATTTAACCCCTTGATCACCCCCTAGTGTTAACCCATTCCCTGCCTGTGACATTTATACAGTAATCAGTGTATTTCTTTATAGCACTGATCACTGTATAAATGTGAATGGTCCCAAAATAGTGTCAAAAATGTCTGATTTGTCCACCGCAATATCACAGTCCTGACAAAAATTACCTGCCACCATTACTAGTAAAAAAAAAAAATGCCATAAATCTATCCCCTATTTTGTAGGTGCTATAACTTTTGTGCAAACCAATCAATATACGCTTATTACATTTTTTTTACCAAAAATATGTAGAAGAATACATATCGGCCTAAACCGAGGAAACAAAATGGGTTTTTTTTGTTTTTTTTTTTAAATTGGGATATTTATTATAGCAAAAAGTAAAAAATTAGTGTTTTTTTCAAAATTGTCAGTCTTTTTTGCAGAGGTGAACAAATAACACCAAAAGAAATTTCTATTTGTGGGAAAAAAAATATCAAAATGTCATGTGGGTACAGTGTTGTATGACCGCGCAATTGTCATTCAAAGCGTGACAGCACTGAAAGCTGAAAATTGGCCTGGGCAGGAAGGGGGTGAAGATGCCCTGTATGGAAGTGGTTAAAGAATAGAAAAAGACAAATTTTACCCATTCTTATTTTTCCTAAGTTCTTATCACTTTATTTTGCTATTGCACACTTTGCTATTAGTACTACTAAATTAATTTTAGCTTGAATAAAAGAAAATGGACAGGAAATGTAATTTGAATAGTCCAAAGGAAGCTTTTATATGGTAGGTACTATTTTCTTCAGTTGGTGTTATGGGAAATTTGGAAGCTAAAATAACAAGGGAATAAAAGAGGAGAATTTTGGCACAAAATTCTTACAAATAGTTAAAAAATCAGTTAAGGCCCCTTTCACACGGGACGGATCCGTGTTGATCCGCCCCGTGTTTATCCGCTGCTCAGTGGGGATCGCTCCGTTTTCCCCAGCTGAGCAGGCAGATGACAGGGCGGGACCCGCACACTGTGCAGGTCCCGCCCTGTCAGATCTCCGCTCTCCCCTATGGGGGATCGGAGGAGCACGGACCGTTTGTCCGTGTTCATCCGATCCGCTCTGCAGACGGATAGAAAAATAGGATTTTCTTCCGTCCGCAGAATCGGACGAGAGAGCGGAGCCGGACAACATCGGGTGTTTGCGGATGTACATCCGCTGACACCCGCTATCCCATAGGGATGCATGTATGTCCGTATTTCATCCGAAAACGGATGGATGAAATACGGACATACTGTCCGCATGTGTGAAAGGGGCCTAACAATAGTTTGAACTAAAAGGAAGGAACAGAAAAGCTAAACAATAAATTCATCAAATGGTATATACTGCATACATTTTTTAATACATTGCTTTAATTTATTAAGGAACACTAACAGTATTTATTTGTGAAACCATAAATTCAAACTACTTGTTGTGTTGTTTCAGATGAAGTCTCTTCTATATCTGAGACTTGAGATGAACCACTGAACAGAGGAGGCCCTAATGACTGCTGTTCCTTCAGAATATAATTAGCCTTCAGAGAGACTAATGGACCCTTCCAAGAAATTGAAAACTCAATTAATACACATTCAATCAATACTGGTTTTGTTTCATTTTTATGTTAAAGATTGTAAAATCCATAAAATTCAAAATACAATAGCCTGTGATATAATTGTAGTATGCTACATATCCATTTACTTCAAGGGATAGCATTCTCAATACAGAGTGTAGATAGGGCTTGTGGCGCTCCCTTATGGGGGGTATATAAGTGAATACAGTGAATAGTAAATACCATACGCAAAGAGTAAATTAGTGCAATAAATCTTGATGCTCATAAATTGATTAATACCATCAAAAAAATTGAAAAAAATGAAAAAAATGAAAAAATCATCCCATTCGCATGTAATGGGCAAGTGTGAGATATTAATCAGTTGCAGGTGCTAACCAATAAGTGCTAATAATATATATAGTGCATGTGCAATTCTGTAATTAGTCCAACGTGTCCCAAAAGTAAATGACAAATGCAAGCCAATAGGAGAAATAAATATAAAAGGAAAAAATGAGATAAAAAATCCAAATGGGATAAAAAATACAAAAAGTCTAATCAAAGGTGATATATTCAAAAATATATATATCATAACAAAGTTCCAACTGCATTGGTGACTGTGGTGCCCACAGAGAAGGATATCCGTGACTTCTGTGCTCCCCCTTTTGGCTCCCCACTCACCGGCTCCCAATACCCCTGCAGGGGTGACAGGCACTATAAGATTCCAATGCCGTCCTCTTGGTTGGTATCCCGTGGTTGCTAAAATATCCTCTGTCCCAGGGTTCCCAGGTCAGTCATCCATAACACCTTACACCACCACGTCCAAGAAGGGGAATCGCCAGAGAAATCCTCATAAGAAAAGATGTCACTTCATAGTGTAGTATAATTTAAAAAGCTTTATTAAAATATACTGATCCCCTAGTGGGAACAAGAATAAAAACCGCAAACACTACACCATGGGTGAAGCCGAAACCAGGAAGAGCTTTCCCGCAGCGTGCGGTCCAGCTGCGTTCCAAGCTCACTAGCTCCGTACCTGGAAATGACGTAAGTGCGTTGCCCCGCCTTACGCGTTTCGTCATCAACGTTATCAAAGGCCTTGGTGTAGTGTTTGCGGTTTTTATTCTTGTTCCCACTCGGGGATCAGTATATTTTAATAAAGCTTTTTAAATTATACTACACTATGAAGTGACATCTTTTCTTATGAGGATTTCTCTGGCGATTCCCCTTCTTGGACGTGGTGGTGTAAGGTGTTATGGATGACTGACCTGGGAACCCTGGGACAGAGGATATTTTAGCAACCACGGGATACCAACCAAGAGGACGGCATTGGAATCTTATAGTGCCTGTCACCCCTGCAGGGGTATTGGGAGCCGGTGAGTGGGGAGCCAAAAGGGGAGCACAGAAGTCACGGATATCCTTCTCTGTGGGCACCACAGTCACCAATGCAGTTGGAACTTTGTTATGATATATATATTTTTGAATATATCACCTTTGATTAGACTTTTTGTATTTTTTATCCCATTTGGATTTTTTATCTAATTTTTTCCTTTTATATTTATTTCTCCTATTGGCTTGCATCTGTCATTTACTTTTGGAACACGTTGGACTAATTACAGAATTGCACATGCACTATATATATTATTAGCACTTATTGGTTAGCACCTGCAACTGATTAATATCTCACACTTGCCCATTACATGCGAATGGGATGATTTTTTCATTTTTTTCACTTTTTTCAATTTTTTTGATGGTATTCATCAATTTATGAGCATCAAGATTTATTGCACTAATTTACTCTTTGCGTATGGTATTTACTATTCACTGTATTCACTTATATACCCCCCATAAGGGAGCGCCACAACCCCTATCTACACTCTGTTACATTCGTTAGCCCTTTGAGGGCCTAACTAGGGGAGGCAGCACACCTTTTCCTTAGCCCTTCCTCTCTTTTCTTTAATATTTCTCCTCCCTGTCCTCTTTTCCCCTATCTTTCCTCTCTATAGAGGGTTCTACTTTCCCTTCGCCTTGTTTCTTTCATCCCCACCTTCCCCCCTCTTTTCTCTCCTTTTTTCTCTTTTTTCTCTGTCCTAAGCGCAGAGATTTTGTGGTTTTTATAATAGCATTCTCAATACCTTTTTATGTATCTATATGACTTAAATCTTAAAATGTAAGTACTCTTTACATAGACTTTCAGTAGCATTGAGCATCAGGCATGTACTGGCTATCGGGACTACCGGGAGTGCCAATTGTGATCGTAATTTCATTCCTGTCACCAAGGAGCAGCTGCCGACACTTGCTGGAGAGAGGATTATGGCGCGTACACACGATCAGAATTTCCGACAACAAATCTTCGATGGGAGCTTGTTGTCGGAAATTCCGACCATGTGTAAGCTCCATCGGACATTTTCTGTCGGAATTTCCAACAACAAAATCTGTTATCGGAAATTCCGATCGTGTGTACACAAGTCTGACGCACAAAATTCGACGCATGCTCGGAATCAAGCAGAAGAGTCGCACTGGCTATTGAACTTCCTTTTTCTAGTCCCGTTGTACGTGTTGTATGTCAGCACGTTCTTGCCAATTGGAATTTCCGAAAACATTTGTGCGACCGTGTGTATGCAAGACAAGTTTCAGCCAACATTCGTCAGAAGTAAATCCACGGTTTGGTTGTCGGAAATTCCGATTGTCTGTACGTAGCATTAGGCTTTCTGCTTCCTCCAGCCTGCAGGGGAAGATAGACAGCTGGCAGACTTTCCTTCCTCTCTCCCCTTATCACTTGTCACTTATCACATGACTGGAGAGAAGAACGAGAAGCTGCCTTCAGAACTGTGAGTACACATGGGAGGGGGAGGAGAGGGAGGACACTCTGATGTGAAGGGGGCTCCTGATGGGGACACTCTGATATAAGGGGGTGCTGATGAGGGCACTTTGATGTAAGGGGGTGCTGATGGGGACACTCTGATGTAAGGGAGTGCTGATGGGGACACCCTGATGTAAGGGGACTCGTGATGGGAGAACTCTGATGTGAAGGGGGCTGCTCATGGGGACACTCTGATGTGAAGGGGGCTGCTGATGGGATACTCTGATGTGAAAGGGGCTGCTGATGGGACACTCTGATGTTAGGGGGTGCTAATGGGGACACTCTGATTTAAAGGGGCTGCTGATGGGGATACTCTGATGTAAGGGGGTGCTGTTGGGGACACTCTGATGTAAGGGGGATGCTGTTGGGGACACTCTGATGTAAGGGGGGTGCTGATAGGGACACTCAAAATTAAAGTGGGCCGTCTGGATGAAGTTCAGGGCTAAATTTTTGTCCCAGTCCAGCCCTGCTGAGCATCGCATAAGAAAGACTTAGTGCAAACTTTCAGAGCACATATACAATTTACATGTAACAGCCTCTACTGCATTGGGGTGCCATTTATTTTAAATGACATACACATGCACTAAGGAAATGCACCTGCATTGTAGCATGCCACAATGCCCAGCAGTGCACAGTAGGGTTACAAAATAATACACATGTGACATAATATTACAAAAAGGGTCATATATGACTTTTACCATGTTATGGTGCCTAGGCATCCTATTTATTTTCAATGGGTTGCCTTTAAACAATGCACATGGAATAATGCTATTAAAGCGGAGTTCCACCCAGAAATGGAACTTCTGCTAATCGGATTCCTCCCCCCTTCCGGTGCCACATTTGGCACCTTTCAGGGGGGAGAGGGGAGCAGATACCTGTAAAATCCAGGTATCTGCTCCCACTTCCGGGCATTTCTACGCAATGTGTCGCCCCCTCCCGCTGTCTTCTGGGAGACACACAGGTCCCAGAAGACAGCAGGGACCATTCAGATAGCACAGCGCGACTTGCGCATGCGCAGTAGGAAACAGGCTATGAAGCTGCAAGGAGTAAGGATGTTGGCACCTGCACCTGGAGCAGGGGGGCGGTCGGCTTTGGGTAAAGACATCGCAGTATACAAAAGATACGCTGTGCTAAGGTGAAAATATCAATCTGGAGATTATTAATGCATATGAGGTATACTGAAAAGCGGCTTATCCAGCCACAGCAAGGCACAAAGGATATATATAAAAAAACAAGTGATTTTAAGGTGCAATGTGTAAATAATATACTAGATGTATACCATTAGAATGAGAGTAGCGATGACTAAACTACTAACTGTATATATTATGAATGAAAAATTATTTATATAATCTGAAATTTACCGTGTAAAAAATATATAAATATATCGCAGTGATAAGTGCAAAAATACAACAAAGTGCCAAGTGTCACACAATGAGTGTGAATGTCAAATCCAAGATGTGATACGTGGTTATTAAAGTCCAATTTATGAAAGAAATGCACATAAAGTCCATAAAAACAGTTCATAAAAAATCCAACGTGCGTGTATTAATCTTAGTGCTTAGTGCTCAGAATTCCATGCTCAAGTGCCATCCAGTGACTCCCCGGGGACAGCCGCTCACCTCAGAGCGTGCGACTCAGCTGTGAGACTGAGTCTAAACATGTTTATGAGCCATCCCATGGCTCAGTGATGGAATCCAGATACACATTTTTCAGCAGCAACTCCACAGTTAGGTATAAAGGAAAAGAAAAACTGGATAGTGTGATATTGTTTATAAATGTTTATTAGAATAAAAGCTCCCCACATTAGGGTACTCACATTTGCAAGGTGCGTGAGTGCACCAATCTGATAACAGTCTCCAAAGTTTGCCTCAAAGTTTGCCTGTAAGGAGGGATACGCTGTGCATTGCATCTCAGTGGAGTGAAAGGCTCTGTGCTCCGTCCTGGCCCCTCCCCTATGCGTGTTTGACACAGGGTCACGTGTCTTCATCAGGGGGATGTGATTGGACGGACGCTCTGCAGCCTTAATATAGTCATCGCTGCCATTTTGCCATGGATTTGCAGACACTCTAGTGCCAGGCTCCATGTGTTATTGCTCAGTGTATTGAACAACGCCGCAGAAAGCAACAAGCATCTGCGAAACTAGGATTTATAGCTGTGTATATGGGGAACGAGTTAATAAAGTCCAACTCATAGCCCAAAGGAAATATCCACATATATAGAAATATATAAACAGCCAATGTGATGTTTGTGCAGAACGGAGACCGATGTTCAGCACCAGTGCTACTGTATGACCTATGACAAGGAAATCAAACAGTAAATATCCACAATCAAATCTCATGTGTAATGGATGACTTCTAAGCATATCCCTAATACCATGTTGAGTATATGTAGTGTCACTTAACCACTTGACGACCGCCTCACGCCGATTTACGTCGGCAAGGTGGCACGGACAGGCAAAATCACGTACATATACGTGATTTGCCTTCCGCGGGTGGGGGGTCCGATCGGAACCCCCCCGGTGCCCGAGGCGGTCGTCTTTTGTCCAGCGGCGATCAGAGGTGAGGGGGAGGCCATCTGTTCGTGGCCCCCGCCTCGCGATCGCCGCTGGCCAATCACATCATTCCATTCCTTGTATGCTAAACAGCAGCAAAGGAAATTATGTCATCTCTCCTCGGCTCGGTAATTTCCGTTCCGGCCCGAGGAGAGAAGACAGGTATGTGAGTGCACAACACTACACACACACAGTAGAACATGCCAAGCACACTAAACACCCCGATCCCCCCCCGATCGCCCCCCGATCCCCCCCCAATCACCCCCCCCCCTGTCACAAACTGACCCCAGCAGTTTTTTTGTTTTTTTTTTGTTTTTCTGATTACTGCATTGGTGTCAGTTTGTGACAGTTACAGTGTTGGGACAGTTAGTATTACCCCCCTTTAGGTCTAGGATACCCCCCTAACCCCCCTAATAAAGTTTTAACCCCTTGATCACCCCCTGTCACCAGTGTCGCTAAGCGATCATTTTTCTGATCGCTGTATTAGTGTCGCTGGTGACGCTAGTTAGGGACCTAAATATTTAGGTTCGCCGTCAGCGTTTTATAGCGACAGGGACCCCCATATACTACCGAATAAATGTTTTAACCCCTTGATTGCCCCCTAGTTAACCCTTTCACCACTGATCACCGTATAACTGTTACGGGTGACGCTGGTTAGTTTGTTTATTTTTTATAGTGTCAGGCCACCCGCCGTTTATTACCGAATAAAGGTTTAGCCCCCTGATCGCCCAGCGGTGATATGCGGCGCCCCAGGCAGCGTCAGATTAGCGTCAGTACCGCTAACACCCACACACGCAGCATACACCTCCCTTAGTGGTATAGTATCTGTACGGATCAATATCTGATCCGATCAGATCTATACTAGCGTCCCCAGCAGTTTAGGGTTCCCAAAAACGCAGTGTTAGCGGGATCAGCCCAGATACCTGCTAGCACCTGCGTTTTGCCCCTCCGCCCAGCCCACCCAAGTGCAGTATCGATCGATCACTGTCACTTACAAAACACTAAACGCATAACTGCAGCGTTCGCAGAGTCAGGCCTGATCCCTGCGATCGCTAACAGTTTTTTTGGTAGCATTTTGGTGAACTGGCAAGCACCAGCCCCAGGCAGCGTCAGGTTAGCGCCAGTAGCGCTAACACCCACGCACGCACCGTACAGCTCCCTTAGTGGTATAGTATCTGATCGGATCAATATCTGATTCGATCAGATCTATACTGGCGTCCCCAGCAGTTTAGGGTTCCCAAAAACGCAGTGTTAGCGGGATCAGCCCAGATACCTGCTAGCACCTGCTTTTTGCCCCTCCGCCCGGCCCGGCCCAGCCCAGCCCAGCCCAGCCCACCCAAGTGCAGTATCGATCGATCACTGACACTTACAAAACACTAAATGCATAACTGCAGCGTTCGCAGAGTCAGGCCTGATCCCTGCGATCGCTAACAGTTTTTTTGGTAGTATTTTGGTGAACTGGCAAGCACCAGCCCCAAGCAGCGTCAGATTAGCGCCAGTACCGCTAACACCCACGCACGCACCGTACACCTCCCTTAGTGGTATAGTATCTGAACGGATCAATATCTGATCCGATCAGATCTATACTGGCGTCCCCAGCAGTTTAGGGTTCCCAAAAACGCAGTGTTAGCGGGATCAGCCCAGATACCTGCTAGCACCTGCATTTTGCCCCTCCGCCCGGCCCAGCCCACCCAAGTGCAGTATCGATCGATCACTGTCACTTACAAAACACTTAACGCATAACTGCAGCGTTCGCAGAGTCAGGCCTGATCCCTGTGATTGCTAACAGTTTTTTTGGTAGCTTTTTATTGAACTGGCAAGCGCCAGCGGCCTAGTACACCCCGGTCGTAGTCAAACCAGCACTGCAGTAACACTTGGTGACGTGGCGAGTCCCATAAGTGCAGTTCAAGCTGGTGAGGTGGCAAGCACAAGTAGTGTCCCGCTGCCACCAAGAAGACAAACACAGGCCCGTCGTGCCCATAGTGCCCTTCCTGCTGCATTCGCCAATCCTAATTGGGAACCCACCGCTTCTGCAGCGCCCGTACTTCCCCCATTCACATCCCCAACCAAATGCAGTCGGCTGCATGAGAGGCATTTTCTTTATGTCCTCCCGAGTACCCCTACCCAACGAACCCCCAAAAAAGATGTCGTGTCTGCAGCAAGCGCGAATATAGGCGTGACCCCCGCTATTATTGTCCCTCCTGTCCTGACAATCCTGGTCTTTGCATTGGTGAATGTTTTGAACGCTACCATTCATTAGTTGAGTATTAGCGTAGGGTACAGCATTGCACAGACTAGGCACACTTTCACAGGGTCTCCCAAGATGCCATCGCATTTTGAGAGACCCGAACCTGGAACCGGTTACAGTTATAAAAGTTAGTTACAAAAAAAGTGTAAAAAAAAAAAAATATATATAAAATAAAAAAAAATAGTTGTCGTTTTATTGTTCTCTCTCTCTCTATTCTCTCTCTCTTGTTCTGCTCTTTTTTACTGTATTCTATTCTGCAATGTTTTATTGTTATTATGTTTTATCATGTTTGCTTTTCAGGTATGCAATTTTTTATACTTTACCGTTTACTGTGCTTTATTGTTAACCATTTTTTTGTCTTCAGGTACGCCATTCACGACTTTGAATGGTTATACCAGAATGATGCCTGCAGGTTTAGGTATCATCTTGGTATCATTCTTTTCAGCCAGCGGTCGGCTTTCATGTAAAAGCAATCCTAGTGGCTAATTAGCCTCTAGACTGCTTTTACAAGCCGTGGGAGGGAAAGCCCCCCCCCACCGTCTTCCGTGTTTTTCTCTGGCTCTCCTGTCTCAACAGGGAACCTGAGAATGCAGCCGGTGATTCAGCCAGCTGACCATAGAGCTGATCAGAGACCAGAGTGGCTCCAAACATCTCTATGGCCTAAGAAACCGGAAGCTACGAGCATTTTATGACTTAGATTTCGCCGGATGTAAATAGCGCCATTGGGAAATTGGGGAAGCATTTTATCACACCGATCTTGGTGTCATCAGATGCTTTGAGGGCAGAGGAGAGATCTAGGGTCTAATAGACCCCAATTTTTTCAAAAAAGAGTACCTGTCACTACCTATTGCTATCATAGGGGATATTTACATTCCCCGAGATAACAATAAAAATGATTAAAAAAAAAAAAAATGAAAGGAACAGTTTAAAAATAAGATAAAAAAGCAAAAAAAATAATAAAGAAAAAAAAAAAAAAAAAAGCACCCCTGTCGCCCCCTGCTCTCGCGCTAAGGCGAACGCAAGCGGCGGTCTGTCGTCAAACGTAAACAGCAATTCCACCATGCATGTGAGGTATCACCGTGAAGGTCAGATCGAGGGCAGTAATTTTTGCAGTAGACCTCCTCTGTAAATCTAAAGTGGTAACCTGTAAAGGCTTTTAAAGGCTTTTAAAAATGTATTTATTTTGTTGCCACTGCACGTTTGTGCGCAATTTTAAAGCATGTCATGTTTGGTATCCATGTACTCGGCCTAAGATCATCTTTTTTATTTCATCAAACATTTGGGCAATATAGTGTGTTTTAGTGCATTAAAATTTAAAAAAGTGTGTTTTTTCCCCCAAAAATGCGTTTGAAAAATCGCTGCGCAAATACTGTGTGAAAAAAAAAAAAATGAAACACCCACCATTTTAATCTGTAGGGCATTTGCTTTAAAAAAATATATAATGTTTGGGGGTTCAAAGTAATTTTTTTGCAAAAAAAAATAACTTTTTCATGTAAACAGTGAGTGTCAGAAAGGGCTTTGTCTTCAAGTGGTTAGAAGAGTTGGTGATGTGTGACATAAGCTTCTAAATGTTGTGCATAAAATGCCAGGACGGTTCAAACCCCCCCAAATGACCCCATTTTGGAAAGTAGACACCCCAAGCTATTTGCTGAGAGGCATGTCGAGTCCATGGAATATTTTATATTGCGACACAAGTTGCAGGAAAGAGACAAATCTTTTTTTTTTTTTTTTTTTTTGCACAAAGTTGTCACTAAATGATATATTGCTCAAACATGCCATGGGAATATGTGAAATTACACCCCAAAATACATTCTGCTGCTTCTCCTGAGTACGGGGATACCACATGTGTGAGACTTTTTGGGAGCCTAGCCGCGTACGGGACCCCGAAAACCAAGCACCGCCTTCAGGCTTTCTAAGGGCGTGAATTTTTGATTTCACTCTTCACTGCCTATCACAGTTTCGGAGGCCATGGAAAGCCCAGGTGGCACAAAACCCCCCCAAATGACCCCATTTTGGAAAGTAGACACCCAAAGCTATTTGCTGAGAGGTATAGTGAGTATTTTGCAGACCTCACTTTTTGTCACAAAGTTTTGAAAATTGAAAAAAGAAAAAAAAAAAAGTTTTTTCTTGTCTTTCTTCATTTTCAAAAACAAATGAGAGCTGCAAAATACTCACCATGCCTCTCAGCAAATAGCTTGGGGTGTCTACTTTCCAAAATGGGGTCATTTGGGGGGGGTTTGTGCCACCTGGGCATTCCATGGCCTCCGAAACTGTGATAGGCAGTGAAGAGTGAAATCAAAAATTTTCACCCTTAGAAATCCTGAAGGCGGTGCTTGGTTTTCGGGGCCCCGTACGCGGCTAGGCTCCCAAAAAGTCCCACACATGTGGTATCCCCATACTCAGGAGAAGCAGCTAAATGTATTTTGGGGTGCAATTCCACATATGCCCATGGCCTGTGTGAGCAATATATCATTTAGTGACAACTTTGTGCAAAAAAAAAAAAAAAAAAGTGTCACTTTCCCGCAACTTGTGTCAAAATATAAAATATTCCATGGACTCAATATGCCTCTCAGCAAATAGCTTGGGGTGTCTACTTTCCAAAATGGGGTCATTTGGGGGGGTTTTGTGCCACCTGGGCATTCCATGGCCTCCGAAACTGTGATAGGCAGTGAAGAGTGAAATCAAAAATTTACACCCTTAGAAATCCTGAAGGCGGTGCTTGGTTTTCGGGGCCCCGTACGCAGCTAAGCTCCCAAAAAGTCCCACACATGTGGTATCCCCATACTCAGGAGAAGCAGCTGAATGTATTTTGGGGTGCAATTCCACATAGGCCCATGGCCTGTGTGAGCAATATATCATTTAGTGACAACTTTTTGTAAATATTTTTTTTTTTTTTTTTGTCATTATTCAATCACTTGGGACAAAAAAATAAATATTCAATGGGTTCAACATGCCTCTCAGCAATTTCCTTGGGGTGTCTACTTTCCAAAATGGGGTCATTTGGGGGGGTTTTGTACTGCCCTGCCATTTTAGCACCTCAAGAAATGACATAGGCAGTCATAAACTAAAAGCTGTGTAAATTACAGAAAATGTACCCTAGTTTGTAGACGCTATAACTTTTGCGCAAACCAATAAATATATGCTTATTGACATTTTTTTTACCAAAGACATGTGGCCGAATACATTTTGGCCTAAATGTATGACTAAAATTTAGTTTATTGGATTTTTTTTTATAACAAAAAGTAGAAAATATCATTTTTTTTCAAAATTTTCGGTCTTTTTCCGTTTATAGCGCAAAAAATAAAAACTGCAGAGGTGATCAAATACCATCAAAAGAAAGCTCTATTTGTGGGAAGAAAAGGACGCAAATTTCGTTTGGGTACAGCATTGCATGACCGCGCAATTAGCAGTTAAAGCGACGCAGTGCCAAATTGGAAAAAGACCTCTGGTCCTTAGGCAGTATAATGGTCCGGGGCTCAAGTGGTTAATAATAGTGTGTACTATGGATATATTTAAAATCAACAACCTAATGTGGTAGCAACAATCTGTTACAAAATGAGAACATCCCCAAGTACAAAGACCTATATGCACCCCCAAAATACATTAGAGATGAATATGACATAAAATTGAGGATAACATTAGATCCAAAATAGAGATTAAAATATGTATAAAACACATGTATACATGTGTGTGTATGGGTACGCACACATACATATAAAATTCTATAGAGGCACTAAATTTCATAGAGATACCACTACAAGCTGTGTCCTACAAGCATTTGAATAAAATTTTAAATACCGTATTTATCGGCGTATAACACGTACAGGCGTATAACACGCACATTCATTTTCAGAGGGAAGTTTCAGGAAAAAAACTTAAATTTTAAATAAGGAACTTTGAAGCAAAATAAGAGTCAGTGCCCATCTGCAGCCTCACCATTGCCTTCAATGCAGCCTGATCAATTCCCACCTGCAGCCTCACAAGTGCCATCAATGCAGCCTCATCAGTCCACATCAATGCAGCAGCCTCACCATTGCCATCAGTGCAGCCTGATCGATGCCCATCTGCAGCCTAGAGGGGACAGGGAGAGGGGTGGGATGAGCGCCGACAGATTACATACAGTGAGAATCTCCTATGATAGACAGAACAGTGGTCCAATGGCGGCCCAGGAGACGGGACTTCCTATTACAGGGGCCACCAAGTAAACAGGAGTTTCTCACTGTATGTAATCTGATGCCACTCGTCCTGCCCCCTTCCCTGTCCCCTCCGAGGCAGCTAAAATTGAAGTATTGGCGTATAACATGCACACGCTATTTGCACCCAATTTTTCATGGTGAAAAAGTGAGTGTTATACGCCAATAAATACAGTATATATAAAACGCATATATACCTGCGTGTGTATAGGTACGCACACATATATATAAAATTCTATAGAGGCACTAAATTTCATAGAGATACCACTACAAGCTGTGTCCTACAAGCATTTGAATAAAACTTGAATATAATTTAAAATATATATATAAAACGCATATAAACATGCATGTATATAGGTACGCACACATATATATATAAAATTCTATAGAGGCACTGAATTTCATAGAGATACCACTACAAGCTGTATCCTACAAGCATTTGAAATAAAATGTAAAATATATATATGTATGAAATGCAATGTTATTTTATAATAAAAATAAAATGTTAAAAAGATTTTTTTAAATTAAAAAATATATATAATATCAGAGCCGTAAACTAGGATACAGTGATAGGAGCTTATGTATATATGTGTACTCTTCGATCTGTTTGATCTCATTGCAGAAAAAAAAGAGAACGGAATTTGTGTTTTTTTTACAGTTGAATAAACGCAGGGTCACTCGTTGCTTAAAATACATTAGTAATTGCTTAAAAAACATTTTTAATCAAAATCTTTGTTCAATCCCCCAGGTGCTAGTGAACCCAATTGGTGTATCCACCAAGATTCACGCTTGCTGATGTCCCTAACATAATTGGAGCCCCTCCAATGGCGTTTAGGTGCCTCAATGCCCCAAAAACGCATACCAGCTGTACTTTGGTTATGCACATCGCCTTCCTAAAGACATCGCAGGCTCCCTGGACAGATAAGTGTCCTTATATTAAAAGTCAGCAGCTGCAATAGTTGTAGCTGCTGACTTTGCATTTTTTTTTCCCAGGCATAACTCCGCTTTAATGCACTATTTACTAATTTCCATTTCTGTATGTATATACAGATGCACATTGTAATTATGGGTGGGCGAACGGTTCGGCCCGAGCGTAATTTCGGGCCGAACTTTGGTTGTTCGGACGTTAGGCAAACAGCGAACATTATGCGGTGTTCACGGCAAATTCGAAATCTGCGGAACCCCGTTAAAGTCTATGGGACACTAACATGAAAAAACAAAAGTGCTCATTTAGAAGGCTTATATGCAAGTTATTGTCATAAAAAGTGTTTGGGGACCAGGGTCCTGCCCCAGAGGACATGTATCAATGCAAAAATACGTTTTAAAAATGGACAATTTTTCGAGAGCAGTGATTTTAAAAGAATTAAAGTGAAACAAAAAAAATGAAATATTCCTTTAACCACTTCAGCCCCAGAAGGTTTTACCCCCTTCCTGACCAGAGCACTTTTTACAATTTGGTACTGGGTCGCTTTAACTGCTAATTGCGTGGTCATGCAATGTTGTACCCAAACGAAATTTGCGTCCTTTTCTTCCCACAAATAGAGCTTTCTTTTGATGGTATTTAATCACCTCTGCGGTTTTTATTTTTTGTGCTATAAACGGAAAAAGAAGGAAAATTTTGAAAAAAAAAATGATATTTACAACTTTTTGTTATTAAAAAAATACAATAAACTCAATTTTAGTCATAAATTTAGGCCAAAATGTATTCAGCCACATGTCTTTGGTAAAAAAAAAGTCAATAAGCGTATATTTATTGGTTTGTGCAAAAGTTATAGCGTCTACAAACTAGGGTACATTTTCTGGAATTTACACAGCTCTTAGTTTATGACTGCCTATCTCATTTCTTGAGGTTCTAAAATGGCAGGACAGTACAACCCCCCCAAATGACCTCATTTTGGAAAGTAGGTACCCCAAGGAAATTGCTGAGAGGCATGTTTTTTTGTCCCAAGTGATTGAATAATGACAAAAAAATATATTTTACAAAAAGTTGTCACTAAATGATATATTGCTCACACATGCCATGGTAATATGCAGAATTGCACCACAAAATACATCTTGCTGCTTCTCCTGAGTACGGAGATACCACATGTGTGGGACTCCTTGGGAGCCTAGCCGCGTACGGGGCCCCTAAAACCAAGCACCCACTTCAGGATTTCTAAGGGTGTAAATTTTTGATTTCACTCCTCACTACCTATCACAGTTTTGAAGGCCATAAAATGCTAAGATGGCACAAAACCCCCAAATGACCCAATTTTGGAAAGTAGACACTCCAAGCTATTTGCTGAGAGGCATGTTGAGTCCATGGAATATTTTATATTTTGCCACAAGTTGCGGGAAAATGACAAACTTTTTTTTTTTGCACAAAGTTGTCACTAAATGATATATTGCTCAAACATTCCATGGGCATATGTGGAATTGCACCCCAAAATACATTCTGCTGCTTCTCCTGAGTATGAGGATACCACATGTGTGGGACTTCTTGGGAGCCTAGCTGTGTACGGGGCCCCGAAATCCAAGCACCGCCTCAGGATTTCTAAGGGTGTAAATTTTTGATTTCACTCCTCACTACCTATCACAGTTTTGAAGGCCATAAAATGCTAAGATGTTACAAACCCCCCCCCCCCCCCCCCAAATAACCCCATTTTGGAAAGTAGACACCACAAGCTATTTGCTGAGAGGCATGTTGAGTCCATGGAATATTTTATATTTTGCCACAAGTTGCGGGAAAATGACAACCTTTTTTTTTTTTTTGCACAAAGTTGTGACTAAATGATATATTGCTCAAACATGCCATGGGCATATGTGGAATTACACCCAAAATACATTCTGTTGCTTCTCCTGAGTACGAGGATACCACATGTGTGGGACTTCTTGGGAGCCCAGCTGCGTACGGGGCCCCGAAAACCAAGCACCACCTTCAGGATTTCTAAGGGTGTAAATTTTTGATTTCACTCCTCACTACCTATCACAGTTTTGAAGGCCATAAAATGCTAATATGGCACAACCACCCCCCCAAATTACCCCATTTTGGAAAGTAGACACCCCAAGCTATTTGCTGAGAGGCATGGTGAGTATTTTGCAGCCCTCATTTGTTTTTGAAAATGAAGTAAGAAAAGAAAAATGTAATTGTTTTTTATCTTTTTTCAATTTTCAAAACTTTGTGACAAAAAGCGAGGTCTGCAAAATACTCACCATACCGCTCAGAAAATAGCTTGGGATGTCTACTTTCCAAAATGGGGTAATTTGGGGGGGTTGTGCCATCTGGGCATTTCATGGCCTCCGAAACTGTGATAGGCAGTGAGGAGTGGAATCAAAAATTTACTCCCTTAGAAACCCGGAAGGTGGTGCTTGGTTTTCGGGGTCCCGTATGCAGCTAGGCTTCAAAAAAGTCTCACACATGTGGTATCCCTGTACTCAGAAGAAGCAACAGAATGTATTTTTGGGGTGTAATTTCACATATGCCCATGGCACGTTTGAGCAATATATAATTTAGTGACAACTTTGTGCAAAAAAAAAAAAAATTCTTTTTCCCGCAACTTGTGTCACAATATAAAATATTCCATGGACTCGACATGCCTCTCAGCAAATAGCTTGGGGTGTCTACTTTCCAAAATGGGGTCATTTGGGAGGTTTTGAACTGTCCTGGCATTTTACGCACAACATTTAGAAGCTTATGTCACACATCACCCACTCTTCTAACCACTTGAAGACAAAGCCCTTTCTGACACTTTTTGTTTACATGAAAAAATATTTTTTTTTGCAAGAAAATTACTTTGAACCCCCAAACATTATATATTTTTTAAAAGCAAAGGCCCTACAGATTAAAATGGTGGGTGTTTCATTTTTTTTTTTTGCACACAGTATTTGCACAGCGATTTTTCAAACGCATTTTTTTGGAAAAAAAAAACACACTTATTTTAATTTTAATGCACTAAAACACACTATATTGCCCAAATGTTTGATGAAATAAAAAAGATCATCTTAGGCCAAGTACATGGATACCAAACACGACATGCTTTAAAATTGCGCACAAACGTGCAGTGGCGACAAACTACATACATTTTTAAAAGCCTTTACAGGTTACCACTTTAGATTTACAGAGGAGGTCTACTGCTAAAATCACTTCCTTTGATCTGACCTTCGTGGTGATACCTCACATGCATGGTGCAATTGCTGTTTACATACAGACCGACGCTTGCGTTCGCCTTTGCGCGAGAGCAGGGGGGAACAGGGGTGCTTTTTTTTTTGCTTTTTTTTCTTTTTTTATCTTATTTTTAAACTGTTCCTTTCATTTTATTTTTTTTTTATCATTTGTATTGTTATCTCAGGGAATGTAAATATCCCCTATGATAGCAATAGGTAGTGACAGGTACTTTTTTTTTTAAAAAATTGGGGTCTATTAGAATCTATATCTCTTCTCTGCCCTCAAAGCATCTGACCACACCAAGATCAGTGTGATAAAATCTTTTCCCAATTTCCCAATGGCGCTGTTTACATCTGGCAAAATCTAAGTCATGAAATTCTCATAGCTTCTGGTTTCTTAGGCCATAGAGATGATTGGAGCCATTCTGGTCTCTGATCAGCTCTATGGTCAGCTGACTGAATCATTGGCTGCATTCTCGGGTTCCCTGTTGGAACAGGAGAGCCAGAGAAAACCATGGAAGATGGTGGGAGGGGGGGACATTCCCTCCCACTGCTTGTAAAAGCAGTCTAGAGGCTAATTAACCACTAGGATTGCTTTTACTTGAAAGCCGACAGCTGGCTGAAAAGAATGATACCTCAAGATGATACCTAAACCTGCAGGCATCATTCTGGTATAACCACTCAAAGTTCAGCAACATACCAGTACGTTGCTGGTCCTTGTTGGGCATATATTGTAATCTTTTTTTCCATGCAGCCTGTGGGCTGAACAAAAAAAAGAGATTGATCAGATTGATCAGTGGGTATGCCCACCTTCGAATGATGGGCATACATGCACCATTTATATATGCCTAAGCATGGGGGCATCCGCCCCAAAAGTTAGGAGCAAATCGCTCCTCCGCCCCTGCTGCCCCCATGCTTCGGCATATATGCTCTTTTTTTTAACTGTGGTGGTGAAATCACCTCTGACAGCGCTGGAGTCATGGCTTTATGTATCGTGGAAGCAAACGATGTTGCTGTCAAGATAAATAAATCTGCGCTGCAACTGAATGGTGTACCTGCTAAGCAAATGATGGTTAACAATAAAACAAAGTAACATTACAGTATAACAGTAAGACTTACCATACCTGCAAAGCAAATACAAAAAAAAAAAAGTCAAAAATAAAACATTTTTAACTCAACCTGTGCCTAAAATATATATATGCCGAAGCATGGGGGCATCCACCCGCAAAAGGTTGGAGCAAATCCCTCCTCCGCCCCTGCTGCCCCCATGCTTCGGCATATATCCTGAAGTATGTAACTGTGGTGGTGAAATCACCTCCGACAGCGCTGGAGGCACGGCTTTATGTATCGTGGGAGCAAATGCTGTTGCTGTCAAGATAAATAAATCCGCGCTGCAGCTGAATGGCGTACCTGAAAACAAAAAAATGGTTAACAATAAAACACAGTAAACAGTAAAGTATAAAAAAATTACATACCTGAAAAGCAAACATGACCAAACATAACAACAATAAAACATTGCAGAATAGAATACAGTAAAAAAGAGCAGAGCAATAGAGAGAGAATAGAGAGAGAGAGAACAATAAAACAACAACTATTTTTTTTTTTTTTTGTGTATTTTTTTTTTTTTACTTTTTTTTTATAACTGTAACTTTTGTAACTGTAACCGGTTCCAGGTTTGGGTCTCTCAAAATGCGATGGCATTTTGGGAGACCCTGTGAAAGTGTGCCTAGTCTGTGCAATGCTGTACCCTACGCTAAAACTCAACTAGTGTATGGTAGCGCTCAAAACATTCACCAATGCAAAGACCAGGATTGTCAGGACAGGAGGGACAATAATAGTGGGTGTCACGCCTACATCCATGCTTTCTGCAGACATGACATTTTTTGGGGGGGGCTCGTTGGGTAGGGGTATGTCAGAGGAAAATGCCTCTCATGCAGCTGGCTTACTACATTTGGATTGGGAAGGTGAGGTGGAGCACTGTCTGGAAACAGAAGGGCTCTGACGATCTCTTCCTGGAATTTAAGGAAGGATCCAGTCAGTCCTGAAGCTCTGTATAGCACATGAGCGTTCAGCAAAGCCAATTGAAATAAGTATACAAACACTTTTTTATACCAGCGTCTGGCCTTACAGGCAACTAGGTACAGCGCCAACAACTGGTCATTGAGGTCCACCCCTCCCATATTTTGGTTATATTCATGGACACAGAGGGGTTTCTCCACAACACCAGTCGCCGTAGTAATTTGGACCGTCGTGTCTGCATGAAGGGAGGTAAGAACAAAAACATTCTTATTATCCCTCCACTTCATAGCGAGCAAATTATTACACTGCAAGCAGGCTCTCTCTCCCAGCCTAAGACAGGAATCTACAAGCCGCTGGGGAAAGCCCCGGCGATTAGGTCGCACGGTGCCACATGCTCCAATCTGATGATCAAAAAGGTGACTAAAAAGTGGCACGCTCGTGTAATAATTGTCCATATATAAATGGTACCCCTTTCCGAATAAGGGTGACACCAAGTCCCACACAATTAGGGCAGTTTGTCGGCTCTACGTGGCTATCTTTTCCCTCGTAAACCATAAAACTACATGTATAGCCTGTGGCCCTGTCACAGAGCTTATACATCTTGACCCCATATCTGGCACGCTTGCTGGGAAGGTACTGTTTGAATGACAAGCAGCCAGAAAACTTAATCAGGGACTCATCAATGCAGACAACTTGATGGGGAGTAAACAAGTCTGCAAAACGTTGGTTGAAGTGGTTTATGAGGGGGCAAATTTTGTAGAGCTGATCGTATCCAGGGTCTCCACGAGGACGACAGAGTTCATCATTGTTGAAGTGCATGAACTGCAAAATCTGCTTGTATCGTGCCCTGGTCATGGAGGCAGAGAACATGGGCATATGGTGAATTGGGTCAGTGGACCAATATGACCGCAACCCACTCTTTTTGGTTATGCCCATGTTGAGGGAAAGGCCCAGAAAGATCTTAAATTCGGAAACCGTAATTGGTTTCCAATCTCTGGCAAGGGAGGACTGGGGAATAGTGGCGATGTGGTGACCAGCATAAAAATAGCTTTGGTCAACAATAGATCTATAAAGATCTTCGGTGAAAAACAGCGAATAAAAATCAAGTGGCGTAAAATCAACTGTTTCCACATGAATGCCGGGTTGGCCAGTGAATGGGGGAAGTACGGGTGCTGCAGAAGTGGGGAGTTCCCAAATAGGATTGGCGAATGCAGCAGGAAGGGCACTATGGGCATGACGGGCCTGTGTTCGTCTTCTTGGTGGCAGCGGGATACTACTTGTGCTTGCCACCTCGCCAGCTTGAACTGCACTTACGGGACTCGCCACGTCACCAAGTGTTACTGCAGTGCTGGATGTATGACCAGGGTGTACTAGGCAGCTGGTGCTTGCCAGTTCACCAGAAAGAATAGCAGCGCTAGTACTTCTCTGCTCCATAAGAGAGCCCTGCGGTTCTTGCACCTCAACAGCAGAAGAAGAAGATTGGAGTCTGGTACGCCTGACCTTGGCAGGGACCACAACTCCATTGTCAGAGCTATATGTCATGGAGCCACTGCTGTCTACAGGTTTGTATTCTGAGCCTGAATCTAACAGATGAGTGACTTCCTCTTCACTATCTGTCATGCTCAGAAACGTTTAGGCCTCTTCACTAGTGTACCTTCGATTTGCTATTTTGGGCTCTAAATTTAGTGGTACACTAGTGAGACTCACAGGCAAAAAATCTCCTGACTGTTAGCGACTGTATCAAAACGCTACCAAAAAACTGTTAGCGATCGCAGGGATCAGGCCTGACTCTGTGAACACTGCAGCTTAGTGTTTCGTAAGTGACAGTGATCGATCGATACTGCACTTGGGTGGGCTGGGCTGGGCGGAGGGTCAAAATGCAGGTGCTAGCAGGTATCTGGGCTGATCCCCCTAACACTGCATTTTTGGGAACCCTAAACTGCTGGGGACGCTAGTATAGATCTATTCGGATCAGGTATTGATCCGTTCAGATACTATACCACTAAGGGAGGTGTATGCTGCGTGCATGGATGTTAGCGGTACTGGCACTAACCTGACGCTGCCTGGGGCGACGCAGACCCTATCTGAACCTAAAACTTAACTTATATCACCGCCGGGCGTTTAGGGGGTTAAACCTTTATTAGGTAATAAATGGCGGGTGCCCTGAAACTATAAAAAACAAACTAACTAACCAGGGTCACCTATAATGCCCCGTACACAAGGTCAGACTTTGTTCGGACATTCCGACAACAAAATCCTAGGATTTTTTCCGACGGATGTTGGCTCAAACTTGTCTTGCATACACACGGTCACACAAAGTTGTCGGAAAATCCGATCGTTCTGAACGCGGTGACGTAAAACACGTACGTCGGGACTATAAACGGGGCAGTGGCCAATAGCTTTCATCTCTTTATTTATTCTGAGCATGCGTGGCACTTTGTCCGTCGGATTTGTGTACACGGAATTTCCGACAACAGATTTTGTTGTCGGAAAATGTTATATCTTGCTCTCAAACTTTGTGTGTCGGAAAATCCGATGGAAAATGTGTGATGGAGCCTACACACGGTCAGAATTTCCGACAACAAGTTCCTATCACACATTTTCCGTCGGAAAATCCGTGCGTACGGGACATTACAGTTATACGGTGATCACTGGTGAAAGGGTTAACTAGGGGGCAATCAGGAGGTTAAAATCTTTATTAGTTAGTATATGGGGGTCCCTGATGCTATAAAAAGCTGACGGCGAACCTAAATACTTACCTCACTAACTAGCGTCACCTCTGACACTAATACAGCGATCAGAAAAACAATCGCTTAGTGACACTGGCGATGGGGGGTGATCACGGGGTTAAAACTCTATTAGGGGGGGTTAGGGGGGTACCCTAGACCTAAAGGGAGCTAACACTAACTGCCCTACCACTTATAACTGTCACAAACTGACACCAATGCAATAATCAGAAAAAAAAAACTGCTATTGGTGTCACTGTGACAGGGGGTACAGGAGGGTGATCGAGGGGTGACGAAAAGACCGGCTTACATTACAGAAGCCGAGGAAGCTTGTCATTCACCAGGAGTGATCGTGAGGGAGTGGCCACGAGTGAGTGGCCTCCCCCTCACCTCGGATCGCTCCTGACGAGAATCCGACTGCCGCAGGCACCGGGGGGGTCCGAATGGACCCCCGGCCCGTGGGCAGGCAGGGACGTACAGGTAAGCCCTTATGCCTGCCTGTGCCATTGTGCCGACGTACATCAGCGTGCGGCGGCCGGCAGCTGGTTAAATATTGTACCTGGAGGGTGTCTATAGTGTGCCTGTAAAGTGGCTCAGTTTTCCCATGTTTAGAACAGTACCACAGCAAAATGACATTTCTAAAGGAAAAAAAGTCATTTAAAACTGATCATGGCTATAATGAATTGTCGGGTTTTGGCAATATGGATAAAACTCATTGAAAAAAACAGCATGGGTCCCCCCCACCCAACCCCAGTCCATTACCAGGCCAGTTGGGTCTTGTATGAATATTAAGGGGAACCCCGAACCAAAATTTTAAAAAAAAATTGCGTAGGGGTCGTTTTTTTCAATGAGTTTTATCTATATTGCCGAGACCTGACAATTCATTACAGCCGCGATCAGTTTTAAATTACTTTTTTCCTTTAGAAATATCATTAATTGTATTTTTTTAATTATGTTTTGTGGTTGGCATTGTTATGACCTAAGTCACTCCAAAATAGGAATGGTAACAAGAATAACTATGTTTTTTTGTTTCTTTTTATCAAGATTTATAATCATGTAATTTAGGTCATTGGAGGCAGTTTTAAAAACTTTTTTGTTGGCAGGGGGGATTCTTTTTTATGGGTGTCTTTCTGGTAATTTTTTGTATGTTTTAATATTTTTTGGGGGGTGTTTATTATTTGTAATCTATTGTATTTATATATTTGTAGTCTTCACTTGGAAATGCGATAACCCTAACTACCAAGACCTGAGGTTTGCCTTGGCCTGGCTGGTCAGTATGCCTAAAAGAGGCCATACCCTGAATGAATATGTATGAAATGTAGATGAAATGATGAAAGTATGGGGGAACGTGTGGGTGGAACCCAGAAATGAGCCGACAAAGGATCTGAAGGAGGAGGAGGAGGGATATAAAGCCCTCAGACTCCTCCTACAAATTCAGGCTAGCCTGCGGCCAGCCTTCCAACTTGTAATCAGAGTCTTCATTTGGACAAATATCCAGAAAAGGGGTTTAGGATTCGAGCCTAGTTTGTCAAGTAACCTGGACATGAGAACAAACTGTTTGTAGTGAGAGGATGCATGGGGAGAGGGAGAAAGAGCAGTCCCAAGGAATGTTGCAGAGAAGGACAAATACTTTAAACCAACATCGTTACTGTGGTACAGTAATATAACCACAAACTCCTGGCTTATCTATCTATTCTAATGAAGGGGAAGTTGTAAGCATGGTAAAAGAGAACTGCCTAGAGCACTAACTGGGAACTGCACCAAGGGTATAATATAGGAAGACTGAAACACCACGAAAACCTGGCCGGAAACTGGTAGCCGTGCCAAAGAGAACATCCCTGACTTCCCTGAATACCCTTGACAGCTTAGAGAGGGTGAGCTGCAAAAAAATGGACAGACTGACAGGAGTTTGTAGGTCCAGAAATGCTGGTCACCTGATAGATACTTGATAGCGTTGGTAGACGAGGCCAAATTGCCGAGGCAATATGCAGTGAAAGCCGGAGACATGAACCTATGAAACTTTCACACCCTTGGTAGAAAATGCTACAAATGAAGTGGTGTGACAGGGAAATGCTGTGACATGAAAATGTTGCGACAGGGAAAACGCTACAACCAGAAAACGCTATGAATGAAATGCTATGACAGGGAATTCTGCGACAGGGAAATGCTGCGACAGGAAAAAAAAACGCTACAACCGGAAAACGCTACGAATGAAATGCTACGACAGTAAAATGCTACAAATGAAATGCTGCGACAGGGAAATGCTGTGACAGGGAATTGCTGCGATAGGGAAAATGCTACAACCGGAAAACGCTACAAATGAAATGCCACGACAGGAAAATGGTACGACAGGAAAAATGGTACGAATGAAATGCTATGTCAGGGAAATGCTGCGACAGGGAAAATGCTACAACCGGAAAATGCTACAAATTAAATGCTATGACAGGGAAATGCAAAAGCTATGATAGAACATGCTACCGACAGACCCATTATGATGGAACACGCTGCTTGACCGAGCTGTTGCCAGAACACGCTAATGACATAACTGCTATGACAGAAACCGCTATGGCAGAAACTGTTATGCTAGAAACTACTATAACTGAAACCGCTATGACAAAACATGCTGCTGACTGAGCTGTTGTAACAGAACACGCCAATGACAGAAACTATGACAAACACGCTAATGACACCTCTACTGACAGAACATGAAATAAGAGAAACACTAATGACAGAGCTGCTACCGTAGAACACGCTACTGACAGAAACACGCTATGACAAAACATGCTGCTGACAGAACCACTACAACAGAAACAAAACATGTCATGTGAACATAGACAAGGAGTGGGTTATGCCACACAAAGACCTGGTATTACTGTTTACTTGGACTAATTACATTGTGAAATCTAGGTAAGCACTGCCCCTACCCTGCTGTTCTGCAAGCAGCCCCCCCATCCATACCAAGACAAAACAGCTACCCCCCCCCACCATCGGGAGAAGTGAGCGGGCGGTACTCCCTCTGATGATAATTAAATGATGAACACAAACCTTCAGCAGGTATTTGGACATACAAAAACTGTACATACACATAAGCATGCTGGCCAGGACAGAGAGCTGCCAGACACAGAGGGACAGCGGCAGGAGGACCCAGACCGGCTGCAGAGCAGACTGAGCATGGAAGCAGAATGCACACCACGTCAGGGAGCCAGATCCCCAGGAGAAGCGGGATAGGGGAATCACCCCCCCAGCGGGTGGCCCCCTCGTGGAGCCAGAACTGTGCAAATAGAGCAGCTGGTGGGCAGCTGAGTCACACCCCCCCGGCGGGAACAACGGGAGAAGCTTGTGGGTGGTCTCCCATGGAGCCAAACCTGCACAAGAGAGGAGCTGGCGGGCTGCCAAATCCACCCCCACCCCCACCCGGCGTGAACATTGGGTGGAACGGGCTGATGGAAATGTGGGCAGGATGATTCCTCAGTAGTGCCTGACGTGAGCACCGAGAGAGCAGCCGACCAGCTCTCTGGAGGGACCGGAAGTGACGTGTGTCGGCATGACCCAGAAATGAGCTGACGAAGGATCTGAAGGAGGAGGAGGAGGGATATAAAGCCCTCAGACTTTCTGTTCTGTCTGAAACCTGTTAAATACAGTGCCTTGCAAAAGTATTCACACCGATTGGTATTTTTCATATTTTGTTGCCTCACAACCTGGAATTAACATGGATTGTTTGAGGATTTTCATCATGTAATTTACAGAACATGCCCACAACTTTGAAGATTTTTTTTATTTTTTATTGTGAAGCAAACAACAAATAGGACAAAATAACAGAAAAAGTCAATGTGCATAACTATTCACCCCCCTAAAGCCAATACTTTGTAGAGCCACCTTTTGTGACTATCACAGCTCCCAGTCACTTTGGATAAGTCTCTATGAGCTTGCCACATCTTACCACTGGGATTTTTGCCCATTCCTCCTAGCAAAACTACTCCAGCTCCTTCACGTTGGACGGTTTGCGCTTGTGAACAGCAATCTTTAAGTCTAACCACAGATTTTCTATTGGATTGAGGTCTGGGTTTTGACTAGGCCGTTCCAACACATTTACATGTTTACCCTTAAATCACTCAAGTGTTGCTTTAGCAGTGTGTTTGGGGTCATTGTCCTGCTGGAAGGTGTACCTCCGTCCTAGCCTCAAATCACACACAGAGATTGTGTAGTACAGGTTTTGCTCAAGAATATCCCTGTATTTAGCACCATCCATCCCTCAACTCTAGCTAGTTTCACAGTCCTGACTGCTGAAAAACATCCCCACAGCATGATGCTGCCACCGCCATGTTTCACTGTGGGGATGGTGTTCTTTGGGTGATGGGTTAGCGCCAGACATAGCGCTTTCTTTGATGGTCAAAAAGTTCAATTTTAGTCTCATCAGACCAGAGCACCTTCCTCCATACATTTTGGGAGGCTCCCACATGCCTTTTTTCAAACTCAAAATGTGCCATTTTGTTTTTTGCTGAAAGTAATGGCTTTCTTCTGGCCACTCTGCCATAAAGCCCAACTCTATGGAGCGTAAGGCTTATTGTTGTCCTATGTACAGATACTCCAGTCTCTTCTGTGGAACTCTGCAGCTCCTCCAGGGTTACCTTAGGTCTCTGTGCTGCCTCTCTGTGTAGTACGATGGCTACACCAGCTTTGCGTCCTACGGCGGGTGAACTGTATACAGTTCCTACCCATAATTTGCGTAGACGGGTCAGATCATCTGCAGACAGATGTGTCTCCTGAAGCAACGCCACATCCGCCCGCAGACGCTTTAGGTGTCTAAGTATTGACATGCGCTTACTTGGAGAGCAAAGCCCCTTAACGTTCCACGATACAATCTTTAGGTGATTCCCATCGACCGATGAGGCCATGTCTGATGTGTAGGGATGTCCTGAGCTTGATGTAAGGAATGAAGTCTTCCTACAGGCTAGGGATGAGCTTCGAGTTCGAGTCGAACTCATGTTCGACTCGAACATTGGCTGTTCGCAAGTTCGCCGAACAGCAAACAATTTGGGGTGTTCGCGGCAAATTCGAATGCCGCGGAACACCCTTTAAAAGTCTATGGGAGAAATCAAAAGTGCTAATTTTAAAGGCTAATATGCAAGTTATTGTCATAAAAAGTGTTTGGGGACCGGGTCCTGCCCCAGGGGACATGGATCAATGCAAAAAAAGTTTTAAAAACGGCCGTTTTTTCAGGAGCAGTGATTTTAATAATGCTTAAAGTCAAACAATAAAAGTATAATATCCCTTTTTTTCGTACCTGGGGGGTGTCTATAGTATGCCTGTAAAGGGGCGCATGTTTCCTGTGTTTAGAACAGTCTGACAGCAAAATGACATTTTGAAGGAAAAAACTCATTTAAAACTACCCGCGGCTATTGCATTGCCGACAATTCACATAGAAGTTCATTGATAAAAACAGCATGGGAATTCCCCAAAGGGGAACCCCGAACCAAAATTTAAAAAAAAAATGACGTGGGAGTCCCCCTAAATTCCATACCAGGCCCTTCAAGTCTGATATGGATATTAAGGGGAACCCCGGCCAAAATTTAAAAAAAAATGACGTGGGGTTCCCCCTAAATTCCATACCAGACCCTTCAGGTCTGGTATGGATTTTAAGGGGAACCCCGCGCCAAAAAAAAAAAAAAACGGCGTGGGGTCCCCCCAAAAATCCATACCAGACCCTTATCCGAGCACGCAACCTGGCAGGCCGCAGGAAAAGAGGGGGGGACGAGAGTGCGGCCCCCCCCCTCCTGAACCGTACCAGGCCACATGCCCTCAACATTGGGAGGGTGCTTTGGGGTAGCCCCCCAAAACACCTTGTCCCCATGTTGATGAGGACAAGGGCCTCATCCCCACAACCCTGGCCGGTGGTTGTGGGGGTCTGCGGGCGGGGGGCTTATTGGAATCTGGAAGCCCCCTTTAACAAGGGGACCCCCAGATCCCGGCCCCCCCCTGTGTGAAATGGTAAGGGGGTACAAAAGTACCCCTACCATTTCACTAAAAAACTGTCAAAAATGTTAAAAATGACAAGAGACAGTTTTTGACAATTCCTTTATTTAAATACTTCTTCTTTCTTCTATCTTCCTTCATCTTCTGGTTCTTCTGGCTCTTCTGGTTCTTCCTCCGGCGTTCTCGTCCAGCATCTCCTCTGCGGCGTCTTCTATCTTCTTCTCCTCGGGCCGCTCCGCACCCATGGCATGGGGGAGGCTCCCGCTCTTCTCTTCTTCTTCATCTTCTTCTCTTCTTCTCTTCTTCTTTTCTTCTCTTCTTCATTTTCTTCTCCGGGCCGCTCCGCACCCATGCTGGCATGGAGGGAGGCTCCCGCTGTGTGACGGCGCTCCTCGTCTGACAGTTCTTAAATAACGGGGGGCGGGGCCACCCGGTGACCCCGCCCCCCTCTGACGCACGGTGACTTGACGGGACTTCCCTGTGACGTCACGGGGAATGCCACAGGGAAGTCCCGTCATGTCCCGTGCATCAGAGAGGGGCAGGGTCACCGGGTGGCCCCGCCCCCCGTTATTTAAGAACTGTCAGACGAGGAGCGCCGTCACACAGCGGGAGCCTCCCTCCATGCCAGCATGGGTGCGGAGCGGCCCGGAGAAGAAAATGAAGAACAGAAGAAGAGAAGAAGAGAAGAAAAGAAGAAGAGAAGAAGATGAAGAAGATGAAGAGAAGAGCGGGAGCCTCCCCCCATGCCATGGGTGCAGAGCGGCCCGAGGAGAAGAAGATAGAAGACGCCGCGGAGGAGATGCTGGACGAGAACGCCGGAGGAAGAACCAGAAGAGCCAGAAGAACCAGAAGAACCAGAAGATGAAGGAAGATAGAAGAAAGAAGAAGTATTTAAATAAAGGAATTGTCAAAAACTGTCTCTTGTCATTTTTAACATTTTTGACAGTTTTTTAGTGAAATGGTAGGGGTACTTTTGTACCCCCTTACCATTTCACACAGGGGGGGGGCCGGGATCTGGGGGTCCCCTTGTTAAAGGGGGCTTCCAGATTCCGATAAGCCCCCCGCCCGCAGACCCCCACAACCACCGGCCAGGGTTGTGGGGATGAGGCCCTTGTCCTCATCAACATGGGGACAAGGTGTTTTGGGGGGCTACCCCAAAGCACCCTCCCAATGTTGAGGGCATGTGGCCTGGTACGGTTCAGGAGGGGGGGGGCCGCACTCTCGTCCCCCCCTCTTTTCCTGCGGCCTGCCAGGTTGCGTGCTCGGATAAGGGTCTGGTATGGATTTTTGGGGGGACCCCACGCCGTTTTTTTTTTTGGCGCGGGGTTCCCCTTAAAATCCATACCAGACCTGAAGGGTCTGGTATGGAATTTAGGGGGAACCCCACGTCATTTTTTTTTTAAATTTTGGCCGGGGTTCCCCTTAATATCCATACCAGACCTGAAGGGCCTGGTATGGAATTTAGGGGGACTCCCACGTCATTTTTTTTTTTAAATTTTGGTTCGGGGTTCCCCTTTGGGGAATTCCCATGCCATTTTTATCAATGAACTTCTATGTGTATTGTCGGCAATGCAATAGCCGCGGGTAGTTTTAAATGAGTTTTTTCCTTCAAAATGACATTTTGCTGTCAGACTGTTCTAAACACAGGAAACATGCGCCCCTTTACAGGCATACTATAGACACCCCCCAGGTACGAAATTTAAAGGGATATTACACTTTTATTGTTTGACTTTAAGCATTATTAAAATCACTGCTCCTGAAAAAACGGCCGTTTTTAAAACTTTTTTTTGCATTGATCCATGTCCCCTGGTGCAGGACCCGGTCCCCAAACACTTTTCATGACAATAACTTGCATATTAGCCTTTAAAATTAGCACTTTTGATTATTCATGTTCGTGTCCCATAGACTTTAACGGTGTTCGCATGTTCGAACAAACTTTTTTCCTGTTCGCATGTTCTGGTGCGAACCGAACAGGGGGGTGTTCGGCTCATCCCTACTACAGGCATTGCTTCATCAATCCAAGGGCCACCCAAGTATTGTAAGCTTCCTAAAGCTAAAGGTACAAAACAGAAAATTAGAAATCGTGTAACCATTAAACTAAGTCTGTAAAGAAATAACATAACAGAGGTTTGGTGCAAAAAGCATCTATCAAACATCAAGTGCTTCACTTTTTTCCACATGAGGCTAAACCAGATGGCAGGACCCCCCGCCTTTTGCCTCTCCTCTCTTAGGGATGAAGTGTGAGCTTTGGTTGAGGAGAGGTGAAAGGGGAGAGGAGGGGGGGGAGAAGGGGTGTTTGCCACTTTGGGGGAGGTCAGATGGGTATCTAGGCATAGATGAGTGGAGTGTTCATGCTCCAGGAGGTTGCAGCAGATGTCACGGGCCATCTCGAAGAGTGAGCAGGGTAGTTAACTACTGGCAGATACCTTGAGGGAGCTTGCATCCACTAATAGCAAGTACTCTAAGTAGCTTAAGACGGGAGACAAACAACAGAGAGAAAAAAGGACCTAGGGTCCACATTTAGGTGTAGTATCATGGTAGCCTAAAAAAAAAAAAAAAAAGGGGGGGGGGGAATGGGTGATGATACTACCTGTCTCTCATGTGCATCCATCGATAGGAAGACTCTGAGGTTTGTCTTCAGCGATTGCCGGAACGATCCGCCTGATGAGTAAAGTGACTGCGTTTGTATGGTGGCTTGCTTGGGCTGTGTTGTTGTTTGCGGGTTGCAGAGGAAGAAATATTTGGTGATGAGGAGGAGCCTTCCATAGAGTTGGTGTGATCCATTTCTGTGCTGTTGCAAGGTATCGATCCACTTCATCTGGTGAAGTAAAGGTGAGGTGTTCCCCTGAGCGTGTTTGGATACGCAGAGTAGCCGGATATGGCAAAGAAAATTTCACTTGATTGTGGTATAAAGTTAAGCAGATTGTGGAGAATGCTTTACGTTGTTTCATCACCTCGATCGATTAGTCCGCAAATAGCAACAATTTTGCTCCGTCCACTGATAGGGAGCGTGTGCGGCAGAATGCTTGCATAATGGCGTTTTTGTCGGCGTAGTTCAGATATTTGACAATTACATGCCTGGGCTTGGCGCGAGTTTCTGTGAACTGACCGATGCGATGGGCGCGCTCGATTGTGCAGGGTATGCGGAGGCCCAATTGTTCAGGAATAAGTTTAGCGCATATCTTCGTGAGCTAGTTGTTCGCTACTGATTCTGGCAGTCCAATTATGCGAAAATTGTTTCTTCTGGAATGATTTTCCAGATCGTCCAATTTGTCCCACAATTCTCTGTTTTCAGTGGTCATGCGGGCTATTACTGCTGACTGTTCAGTGATATCATCTTCCAGGGATGATATTCTGTCCTCTGCCTGGGTGATTCTCTGGGCTTGTGCCTGTACCTCCAGGTGGAGTTGCTCTAGCCCTCTGTGCACCACAGCATTTACAGTGGCAGCCAGAGTGGGTCCTAGCAAGGCAACTACCTCCTGGGCAATGCCTGCTGGTGATGCAGGATCCAGTGCTTGTGTACCTGGAGCGTACAGGAGTAGGGATTCCACTGAGTATGGAGTGGCTGCTATTTTGGCTGAGTCTGGAGCCGAGGAGGTGACCGTTCAAGCGTATGACCGCTCCACGAAGCGGTCCATGTGTGCCCCCTGTGTAGCAGTGGTGAATGAGGATTGCCCCGAAGCTCTGGCCGGCTTAATAGCAGTATATTGGAGGAGGGCGGCAGGAGCTGTATCTGACTAAAGCCATTCCATGTGGCACTGGAACTGGAAGTAAGTGTGCTGCCTCTCTGATTAATGCCCTCCTTGCCCGGTTCATGAGTTTTGGTGTGCGTCCATCTCTTGGCAGGTTTGCTGTTGTGCCATGTTCTTTCCATTTGGTTATGATAGATTTCATGGTGCTCCTAGGGATCATCAAAGATTTGGATATTTTTTATAACCTAACCCTGACTTGTACTTCTCAACAACATTGTCCCTTACTTGTTTATAGAGTTCCTTGGTCTTCATGGCAGTGTTTGGTTAGTGGTGCCTCTTGCTTAGGTGTTGCAGCCTTTGGAGCCTTTCAAAAAGGTGTGTATATGTAATGACAGGTCATGTGACACTTAGATTGCACACAGGTGGACATTATTTCACTAATTATGTGACTTCTGAAGGTAATTGGTTGCACCAGAGCTTTTTAAGGGTTTCATAGTTTCATAACAAAGGGGGTGAATACATACGCACATGACAATTATCAGTTTTTTTATTTCTGAAAAATAGTTTTATGTATATATTTTTCTAATTTTACTTCACTAACTTTAACTATTGTGTTCTGATCCATCACATATAATTCAGATTAAAAAAAAAATTGAACCAAAGGCTGTAACAAAATAGGTAAAAAGCCAAGGGGGTGAATACTTTTGCAAGGCACTGTATATGGGAAGTTATACTTGTGGAGGTTTCTAAATCCTCACTACACTACTTAGATCTCTGGGAGAAATATCTGGGTATTATTTTATCCTCAGGAGCATGAGTGAAAATCCTTACCATATCCTTCAGATCCTCCATATGTAACAAGTATCAGGAATCAGGATATAAAATAGTCACTTCTTGGTACCATAATACTGCCCTCCTACATGCTATATATCCCACTGAAAAAACTTGTTGGAGATATGGACAGGGTAAAGGTGACATGCTACATGTGTCCTGGTCCTGCTCCTCCCTTGACACTCTTTGGACACAAGTCCACAAGATCACTCAAAAATTCTCAGATCGGGAACTCCCCAAAATGCCTGAGTTCTTCCTTTTACACGACAACTCTATTTTCCGATGATCACAAATAAAGCATCAGTGTTGCGTTATATGGTCAGCGCAGCACGCTCATGCATACCAACATTATGGAAGTCCTCTCAACATCCAACAATGGATCAGAAGGCTTGAAGATATTAGGGAAATGGAGAGTCTAGCCTAGAGTGACAATGCACACACACCACACTGTATCTATGGAGGAGCAATGTTGTCACCCTATGACAGAAAGCATGTTAAGACTACATAACATATCTTATGTAACATGGGGAGAGGAGTTCTGTGCTAACTTCTGTGCAGAACATATCTTATGTAACATGGGGAGAGGAGTTCTGTGCTACACAGAGGTGAACTGAACAGCTCTGATAACACTGCTTGGCATCTAAGCGGAATCAGGCAATGTATACAGGAAACTACAAATGTTGTTTTTTTATTTTATAATGATTGAACAGATAAAACAAAATGCTTTCAACAGTATATTTAACAAACTCAAAGATAGCAAAAAAGAGAAGTTCATTGTTAAAATTTACATACGCTTTAGTTTTTATTGATTATGCAGTCATTTCAATTACTCGGATATGTTTTACCTTCATTTATATGATGGTGATAAATTGTTAATTGCTCCCTTTCAAGTACCTTTATGTCATAGGAGACTGAAAATTTAAGAAACTGAACAAATTCAGCATAAAACTTGCTTTTCTCTCATCACAGGGAATACAGGAAATATATATGGAACCTTCTCTGACAATTTTTTTCTGGTATTTAAACAGCAGCAAAAAAGGTCACCAAAATTCAACTGCATTCCTATGATTGTGAACAACCTAGGGTGTCCTTGTCACAGGGAAAGAAAAAAATCTGATATACTGAACAGTGGGCATGGCTTAAAATTGCATGATTATGTGAAAACCTATCCCTACTCAATGTGCCCACTGCACAAATATGCTAATGTCCTTTTACCCACACAATATGCCTTACCTATCATGCCACAAGTGAAAGTATCACAGATGTACACATAAACCTCAAGGAACAAGATCATATAGAAAAAGAAAACTCTGCTATTACATTTTTTTTTTCATGCCAAATAAAAATATACAGCTAACACTTTATATGTGCCTACATTAAAGCAGAACTTTACTCAAATAGTTGGCAATAACTTAGAAACCAGCTATTGTTTAAAGAAGAACGCTGGGGGAAAAAAAAAAATTACCCATGTAATGGGCCTGTGCCAGCACTGCATGGGTTACCTGCTTGTTTTTGTCTAGGTGATTAGAGAGCCAAGATATACTCACCAAATCTGCCAATCCTCCTGTGCGAGACCATTCCCTGCTGCTCCTGCCCCCCCACCCCCTCGTGCGGTTTAGTGGTTTTGTGCGGTGGACTGTTCCTGATGTCATCACACCCATAGACTGGCTCTGGACACGAGGATCAAAGATTCAGGAGAATATAGGTGCTGTGTTCACCCCTAGACAAAATGAGCAGTTAACCCAGGCAGTGCAGGCACAGCCAGATATGCACGGGGAAAACAATTTGATCGGAGTTCTGCCTTAAGCAATGAGCAGTAATGAACAGAACATCATGTATGTTACCACCACTATTATATACTGTGTGACAGATTTCCAATGGTTGTTTCAAACACTGCAGAGTCCTTAACAACTGGTGATATCAATGGCCCCATTCACTTACACTCACTTCATGGCCATGTACGCAAAGGTGTGGGGTGGTGTGGACATTGCTGAACAAATATCCTCACCCCCTTTTATATAACCCTTATTACAGCTATGGAGAGCTGTAATGTGTGGAGTGAGTGGACAACTTAGTGTATAGAGAAGTTTTTTATTATTTGTACAATAGGTAGAGAGCAATCATCGGATAACATTCATCATGGATGGCTGAATTTACAGCGTTGGATTTTTTTTTTAATACATAACTTGCCAAAAACTTGTGTGTGGTTATTTCAACTGGCTTTTTTGTGAATGAGTAAGGGTACTAGGTCAGGATCAGTTAGAATCTCCCTAGTGGCTACATCACCAGTTCCTCAAGGAACCCAGTAGGCATAAAAATGGTAAGCAAAAGCAAAAAAAAATTTCCATTGAAAAAAAAGGGGAAAATGAATACTTTAAAAGCCAAATCCATGACCAAAGACTACATCACCCTTTCAATCTGGGGTAGGATTGGACTGTTATATTGTGACCTTTCCTTCTTTAAAACCAAGATTGTCCCTAAAGTTATGTTGGTCCTTTGATATTGTATATGACATCTGCAGTGCTTAGGAAGAACCATGCTACCTTATTTACCATGACATTTTCAATTGCTGGCTGAATTAACTTCTTGAGGGTTCTGTGTAATGCCTCACAGAAAAAGTCTATTCAGACGAAAAAAATATCGGCAGGGCAGGACATAGTGGTCACTTCAATACGCTCATGAGAGTGCTAAGACGCTGTATTTCCAAATGCCTGTGATTTCAGTTTTGTTGTAAGTAGTATTTTAATAAATTGTCCATTTTTAATGTGGATGCTGTGCAATAAGTTTTCCTTTTCTCATATGATTAATGATTGGATCGCCCTCTGTGGATATCCTGTGAATATTACCTGTGGCTTGTTTTGACCAACGGTTCCCCACGGGGAGGCTGATTAAGCTAAGATGACCTGTACCTAATGTGAGGGGTTGTCAGAAACCATGAAATCAGACCGAGACAGAAGTACAGTTAAATCACACTTGCTTAATTAAAAAAGTAATAGAACAAACGTAGTCAAAACATAGCCAGCGTTCAGGAACCGGAACAGATAGTCAGACAAGCCAAACATCAGGGAGCCAGAGATAAGTGTAGTAAAACAGCAAGCAGGAACTGGAGCCAGAAGGGATGTCAGCCAAGCAAGTAATTTAACAGGAATGCAGGAGAGCATCTGAGGGCTGGATGGCTTAAGTAGGCAGGACTGACAAGCAAGATATCATCAACAGCTGAGTACCTGTGGAGAGATAGGAGCTGGCAATTAGCCGACAGCTGAGCGGCCAGGTCAGAGAAGGTAAGGCTGAGCCCAGCCCTGACAGGGGTAATAAAGCTCACAGCTGCGATTATAGACCTTGATAGGTCTTTGTATCTGATAAGAAGATATTTGCTTCATCTATCTAAAGCACTGGCTGTTGTACTGAATTCAAGGACCTTGCATATTATCACTTTATGGACTTTGGTGTTTCTTATTAATTTTTTTTATATATTATATATTGTATAATATATTTGTCATGGTTATGCAATAGAGTTTCTCTGTCAGCTTACCTGTCTCCATGTGTTCATCTCTAAAGACCAGCTGCCTCTCACCTGACTGGTTTTATAACCTCGCCTCTAAGCATGGCCCCACCCCAGGCCCTATCAGGGAACCCTATATTATCCTGTGCACTGCAAACCAGCAGTGCTGATCAACCATTGTGTGTTAGCCTCCATGTGTACTTGCTGTGTTTCCTATGTCTGATTCCAGTTACCGACTTTGGCCTGTTCTTAACTATTCCTGTCTGCTCGTGACCCTGACCTTTGGCATGTCCCCGACCATCCCTGTTTGCCTGTGACCCTGAACCTTGGCGTGAACTCTGTTGTCCTTGTCTGCTTGTGGCCCCGACCTTGGCTTGTCCCTTACTTTCCTTGTTGTTCCAGCCTGCTGCCTCCTTCCTCTTCTCCTGTAGTCTATCGTGAGCGTGAGCTGTGAGACCCTGGGGGCCATGACCTGGAGCCAGACTGCAGCGCAGTCCATCCTCACCACTAGAGGCTCTGGTGAACACCTGCTGGCTCTTAGACTCCGCGCCCTGGGGAATCTATGCTCTAGCTCCCAGTGGGATTTGTGTCAGCGATCCAGTAGACCTGCTTCCTGAACCTCCCAGGGTTCAATCCGCAGCAGTCAGTCCTAGGGTTCACTACCTTAGTAGGGCACTTCTGACCCCTACAGAGTGCATCTGTCACCTAGCCTCTAGGTGACCTGACAATATTTTTAAGATGTGTATTATTTTGATTTTTGATTCACATTTTAAGACGCAACACGGTTTTCTATGATGCTTTTGGATGTTCCTGTGTACAATGTTGTGAGTGCTGCTGCCAATTTGATTTAATTTCAATCAATTAATTCACATATACACTAAGTGCATTATTTTTCTATATATATATTCTGTGTAAGGCAGGTTTTTCCAAATTGTGAGTACCTGCCTTCTATCCAGATATGTACATTTTCACAGATAAATCAGAATTCCAAAGTTAGTGCAGACAAAATGTTCAGATATTTCCATGACATAGATTAATACATAATTTCTAGATGATTTATAGTAATATGTTGATATTTTTATCCACTGAAAGTTGTGTGCTGTTTAAAGAAATGAAATTTAATCAACCTAATCTTCAGAATGCGTTGAAAGCAGATTTTTACTCTCCTTTTCTTTCAATCATGTATCTTGCATTATAGCTCTTAGTAGTTAACTTACATAGCAGGTTCCAGAAATAGATTTGCATTTTTATTTAGTCATATTTCAGTTCCAAATACAGATTATTTGATTCAATGAGGTCATATATTATGCTAGCTTTGTCTTTTATTGATCTAAAATTTCAAAGTATTGCTATTATGGGATCTTTCTTGGTATCAGATTTTGTTTGTGGATACCTGAAATGAGTCCTGCTTGACAATCTTGTATATTTGCAGGCACTTTGAACTTACTAAGAAGTATGAATAGTAATAAGATGACTACATTGGCATGATGATGCTTTCTTACTATCTAGCCAACAAGCAAGAAGTGGGTATGGGCCAAGCTGTGTTGTTTACATTTAACAGAAAAAAGTGAGGTCACAGTGGATATGCGAGTGGCAGAGATGTGTGAATCGCAAGAGTGGATATCAATTGTGCATTAATTTTTTTTTACTGGAGTTTGACTCTGATTTGGGATATGGAACCATTCTGTAATAATATTGTAATAATAATAATTTGTAATGTAAACTGTCATGGACATACTACTTCCAGACCTGCAACAGGGCTCAGGCGCATCCCCACCAACAGGTTCCCAGTAACGAACAGGCGTGCGCCAATGTGCATGTGCCAATCGCAGAGATGGCACGCACAGTGATTTGGCTTTGGCGCCCAGTGGCCTTTAAGAGGGGCTTCCACAATTCAGCACTTGCTGTTTGATCTGCAGCTTCACCTGTGATCTGTTCCTGTAATCAGCATCCGATCACCTGACCTGGCTCTCTGACCACGCTGCTGTCTCCAATCCTGAACCTTGGCTTTCCCTGACTCTGATTCTGTTTACCTGCCTGTCTGATCTCCTGTTACCAGAAACCAGCCCGAACTTGACTATTCCTTGCCTGCCGAATCTGTTGAACTGATCCACTGTGTATGACCCAGCTTGTCTGACCTTGCTTCTGCCTGCTGTGTGCACCCTGCTGACCTGCATCCAGCTTACCTGCATCCTGCTGACCTGCATCCAGCTCACCTGCAGCCTGCTGACCTGCATCCAGCTTACCTGCATCCTGCTGACCTGCATCCAGCTCACCTGCAGCCTGCTGACCTGCATCCAGCTTACCTGCAGCCTGCTGACCTGCATCCAGCTCACCTGCATCCTGCTGACCTGCATCCAGCTCACCTGCAGCCTGCTGACCTGCATCCAGCTCACCTGCAGCCTGCTGACCTGCATCCAGCTCACCTGCATCCAGCTTACCTGCATCCTGCTGACCTGCATCCAGCTTACCTGCATCCTGCTGACCTGCATCTAGCTTACCTGCATCCTGCTGACCTGCATCCAGCTTACCTGCATCCTGCTGACCTGCATCCAGCTCACCTGCACCCTGCTGACCTGCATCCGGCTTACCTGCTGACTTGTATCCAGCTTACCTGCACCCGGCACTCCAGTCAGTTCCAGTGTCTCCCAGTGGACATCATCTCCAGTTCCAGAGAATCCACCAGGCACTCATACCCCACTGTGCTCCTACGGTCACTGTCCTCAACTCCAGTGATCTGGGAACCAGGGCTATACGAGAGCTCTCCCTCTGCACGTCAGGCTCACATACGAGGTACGTGTCAGTAAACACTTAGTGAAGGTAATGAGTTAAACCCTGCGTAAATGCATATTGAAGTACAACTAAAGGCAACACCTTTTTATGTTTGCTATAGTAAGGGATAACCCTCCCTTACTATAGCAAACATAAAAAAGTGTTGCCTTTAGTTGTACTTCAATGTGCATTTACGCAGGGTTTAACTCATTACCTTTACTGTTTACATTACAAACCCTTGTCAGTTTTTTGTGTTTTTTTGCCATCTGTGTCCCCCATTGGGGAGACTTCCCTTCACTTCCTGTCCCTTAACCAAAACAGGAAGTGAGAGAAAATCCCTCCAAAGTGAGAGAATGTCTGGTTTTCACTTGGCTCACCAGAACTAGTACAATCAGAAAGTAAGGAGTGGCGCTGTGCATAAAAGAAGGAGTATCAGTATATAATGATCCTCTTAATTAAAGTGACTAGCGTGTCTATATAATATTCTCAAGGATGTAAATCAACAATGTGATATTAGGTAAAGTAGTGTATACCACGCATATAAAGTGCTAATTATTGTGAAAAATTAAATAATATATATTAGTGCAACCATAATCCCTATACTCAAAAAGAGAAAAATTGTAAACTGATTATTTTTGTTAGTGTAATTATGATCCCATGTACAAAAACAGAGAAATCATGAAATATAAGCACTAATGCCTATAGGGTGATCCGTTTTATGTTAATCAGTCTGTTATATAAAAATAAACAAAAAAAAAGTGACAAGTGCAAAAGTGCCGGGTGCAGATCAATTATTGGACAAATTGGTAATGTGCAAATAAACTACAAATAGTATATAATAATCCTATAGTATTCAATCTAAAACAAAACCATAAAGTGTTAATTGCAAAATGAACCAAATATTGGTATTCCCACCCCTAAAGTGATAATGTGCAAGTAGACTTCCTCTATACGCTCAAATAATATATATAATAATATGTAATATATATTTTTGTTGAATCTTCAACCAAAGAAAAAAGTCCTATATAATGTAAAATATCAAATGTTCATAATATGTCTTCCAACCGAATTCTTCCTGATTTTAACAAACTCCCCCTGATGTGATTCCACTCACCGGAGCGCTATACCCCTGCAGGGGTATAAGTGTAAGATGTTTGTTTTCCAGGTTCTGATATCCTTCCTAATCCTTAGATGTTGATATCCTTTCAATTCCAATTCCTCAGTCTGGGTCTTCCACTCATGCAAAGGGAGGGGGTAGGGGGAAAGGTGCGCTATCCCCTATTCCAATCCTGTTCCCAGCCGAACATCCACTTTAGCATATAGTATAAAAATAAAAAATAATCCACATAGCGTAACTCCGTTTGGATAGATTTATTAAAAATGCTGATAAAATCCAAGGAGTACAGCCAGTTCCAAGGAATATAGTTTAAAAAACAGAGGAGGGAGCATACAAGCTCTCTATCTTTCCTCCCGATCCGGGGACGCAGCGCTGCTCACAGCCACCGCTTGCGTTCCACCGGTCAGGTAACAGAAACCACGATCTCAGGAAATGATTTATTTATTTATGGACATGTGGGAAGAAGAATACATATACAAGAAATTACGCCCAGAGGTTAAATTCTACCGTTGCTATATTGATGACGTGATCATCGTGTGGAGTGGCATAATAATGAATCAAAATCAATATGGTATCTCTTTCAGTGGAAAATGCGATCCTCAAGAGATCGACTATCTAGATGTACAGATCTTCAAAGAGAACAATGAATTACACACTAGAATCTTTTTTAAAACAACGGATCGCAATGGCTACATCCCAACATCTAGTTGTCATCATCCCAAGTGGAAGGAGAATATTCCGAAAGGCCAACTAATGAGGTTACGAAGAAACTGCTACAAGATAGATGATTATTATACACAAGCTGACACCCTGATCAAAAAAAAAAAATTATTGATAAAGGATACCAAAAAGAACCCTTAATTAGGCAGATGATGGAGATAGGAGGTTTGGATCGTGATTTCCTACTGAGAAAAAAGGAGAAAGATGACAACCACTCCGGGATGGATATGGCCTTTATTACCGGTTTCAATAACCAATATCGTTCGGTCGAACACATAATTAGGAAGTATTGGCCAATTCTAAAATCCGACAGAATTCTGGCAAAGATACTTTCAAAAAAACCAAGATTCATCTATAAAAAGGCCCCTAATTTGAGGAACCAGCTGGTGCACAATGTGATCGACCCACCCAAAATGGTCAGATTGTTCCCTGAGATGAAAGGCTTCTATAGATGTCAAAAGTGCCTGCCCTGTCGGGTGAGTAAAAAACAGCCAAAGAAAAAATCATCCTTTAAATCTAGATCAGGGAGAGAGTACTAAATCAGAGAATTGATCACCTGTGAAAGCACTCATGTTACATATGTGATTGAATGTCCCTGTCGGTTACAGTATGTGGGAAGAACCACTAGGCCTCTCCATGTCAGGATTAGAGAACATATTAATAATATTAAAAAAGGCTTTCCAAAACACAACCTCTCCAGGCACTTTGATGAGGTCCACAATAGAGACCCTACGGGATTAATTTTTTACCGTATAGATTTGATTAAAGATCACTGGAGGGGCGGTAATAAAAGAATAAAGGTGTCCCAGAATGAAACTAAATGGATATACCGCCTAGGGAGTTTGGTCCCTAGGGGGTTGAATGTAGACATCGATCTGAATTGTTTCTTATCTAATTTTTAAATATATGGATTCTACATTTGTCATATTAATTTAGGTTCTCATATTGAGCTTGCTTCTCGATCCCTGTGGATATTTAGTGATTTTTTACATAACATATAGTATTCTCTTAACCTTTCCCCTAGTGATGGCTCCAACATAATGCATAGGGATTACATAATAGTCTAGACGGGAATTTTTAATCTCTCACATTAACTGTAAATGAACCTAATCCCTCTGCTTACACTTGCTCTGATTACATGACACACACCGTTATCATTTGGTTTATGTATATCTTTTATCGTCATATTTAATATCCAAAAAAATGTTATTTTTTATTTATTTTTTCATTCACTCTCCCATCTTTATATATATTTTTTCCTTTTTTCCTCCCATCTTCCTTCTTTTTTTTTTTTTTTTTTTTCCTCCCATCTTTATATATATATTTTCTTTTCCATTTTTCTCCTTTCTTCCCCTATATATATATATATATATATAAATTTTAATACCTCTTTGGAAAATTAGAACAAATCTATTTATACCTCCTTTTATATGGATGGGTTTAAAGATATCTGATTGCTATTTGAATAAGATTTTAATATTTTGTATAAGGTTTTACTAGATAATATCTGGTTTGCAAAAGGGTGTTTTTCTTTCATTGCTGCCATTCCACGTAAATAATAGTACCAATTATAAAATACCACTAGATGGCGCTCAGGGAGATCCTATTCGTCCACCTACTAATATCCCTCTGATTTAATGAGTTTGATAGTAATATGGTTTCTGGGCCCGTATCTCCCTGATGAGCGACTCCCTGATTGGATCCGCGTGATGTTCGTTGTTTAGCATCTACTGAAGGATTGGCCGCAGCATGGAATACACCCAGGATATAAGACGTTGGGAGGGCCAAGATGGCAGCGCCTCCGATGACGTCCGTGTGACGAAACGCGTAAGCGGAACTATCTTGGCGCGCACAACGTCATTTCCTGAGATCGTGGTTTCTGTTACCTGACTGGTGGAATGCAAGCGGTGGCTGTGAGCAGCGCTGCGTCCCCGGATCGGGAGGAGAGATAGAGAGCTTGTATGCTCCCTCCTCTGTTTTTTAAACTATATTCCTTGGAATTGGCTGTACTCCTTGGATTTTTATCAGCATTTTTAATAAATCTATCCAAACGGAGTTACGCTATGTGGATTATTTTTTATTTTTAGACTATATGCTAAAGTGGATGTTCGGCTGGGAACAGGATTGGAATAGGGGATAGCGCACCTATCCCCCTTCTCCCTCCCTTTGCATGAGTGGAAGACCCAGATTGAGGAATTGGAATCGAAAGGATATCAACATCTAAGGATTAGGAAGGATATCGGAACCTGGAAAACAAACATCTTACGCTTATACCCCTGCAGGGGTATAGCGCTCCGGTGAGTGGAATCACATCAGGGGGAGTTTGTTAAAATCAGGAAGAATTCGGTTGGAAGACATATTAAGAACATTTGATATTTTACATTATATAGGACTTTTTTCTTTGGTTGAAGATTCAACAAAAATATATATTACATATTATTATATATTATTTGAGAGTATAGAGGAAGTCTACTTGCACATTATCACTTTAGGGGTGGGAATACCAATATTTGGTTAATTTTGCAATTAACACTTTGTGGTTTTGTTTTAGATTGAATACTATAGGATTATAATATACTATTTGTAGTTTATTTGCACATTACCAATTTGTCCAATAATTGGTCTGCACCCGGCACTTTTGCACTTGTCACTTTTGTTTTGTTTATTTTTATATAACAGACTGATTAACATAAAACGGATCACCCTATAGGCATTAGTGCTTATATTTCATGATTTCTTTGTTTTTGTACATGGGATCATAATTACACTAACAAAAATAATCAGTTTACAATTTTTCTCTTTTTGAGTATAGGAGATTATGGTTGCACTAATATATATTATTTAATTTTTCACAATAATTAGCACTTTATATGTGTGGTATACACTACTGTACCTAATATCACATTGTTGATTTACATCCTTGAGAATATTATATAGACACGCTAGTCACTTTAATTAAGAGGATCATTATATACTGATACCCCCTCTTTTATGCACAGTGCCACTCCCTACTTTCTGATTGTATTCCTTTTGGGGTTACACAGAAGTGTCCCCTGCCTGTATAGGGGGGCAGCAGTTAAAAAAATATCCTGAAGCGCGGATCCACTGATAAATAATCACCAGAACTAGTGCTCTAGTTGGAAGATTTCCCCTCTATTCCTCTTCTGGGGACAACCCACAATTGGGGATTTTCTTTCACTTTCATTTTCAGCAATAATGTTAAACAGGACAAATAGAGAGGGTGACTCACGCTAATGGAGGCAAACACAGTAATAAAGACCTGATAGGTGTTCTAATCCCTCTCCACTCTATTCAAACCTGAAAAAAAAGTTTTGCCTTTAGTTATACTTTACATTTGTCTTCTAAGCAAAGTTGTGGTATAAGCAAAGCTCACCAAGAATTTAAACAGCTTCACATATATCTGAAAAGCTGAATTCCAGGCAAGAAGCACAATATACCAAAGAAATACAATGTGTGGGAGTTGTTTTACTTGCCAAAGTATTTGCATTTCAGTTTTTATAGTCCTAATATTTACACGTTCCCAGTTGTTCTCTGCTGAAGTTAAGTAACACTTACAGGTCCTGTCTCTGTCTAGGGGGATCCGTTCTGATCTCTTTTCATGAGCAAAGCTCACACATTCAAGGGTTACTCATTCTTCCTGGAAAAAATACAGAATACCCTCACTTGTATTTCTAGCTTACTTATAATTCACAACTTCTACTGGTTATTGCTAAATAGAGATGAGCCGAAACCCCCCTCCCCAGTTCGATTCACACCAGAACATGCAAACAGGCAAAACATTTGTATGAACAAGCGAACACCGTTAAAGTCTATGAGACACGAACATGAAAAATCTAAAGTGCTCATTTTAAAGGCTTATATGCAAGCTATTGCCATAAAAAGTGTTTGGGGACCTGGGTCCTGCCCCAGGGAACATGTATCAATGCAAAAAAAAGTTTTAAAAACGGCTGTTTTTTCAGGAGCAGTGATTTTAATAATGCTTAAAGTGAAACAATAAAAATAAAATATTCCTTTAAATATCGTGCCTGGGGGGGCCCCCTTAGTATGTCTGTAAAATAGCACATTTTTCCCATGTTTAGAACAATACCACAGCAAAATGACATATCTAAAGGAAAAAAAGTAATTTAAAACTGATCGCAGCTGTAATGTATTGTTGGATCCAGGCAATATAGAAAAAATTAATTGAAAACAACGGCATGGGCCCTCTCCCCTCCCCCCAGTCCATTAACAGACCCTTTGGGTCTGGTATGAATAGTAAGGGGAACCCTGCACCAAAATAAAAAAAAAATGCATGGGGGGCCCCCCAAAATCCCTACCGGGCCCTTCATAGTTACATAGTTACATAGTAGGTGAGGTTGAAAAAAGACACACGTCCATCAAGTCCAACCTATGTATGTGATTATATGTCAGTATTACATTGCATATCCCTGTATGTTGCGGTCATTCAGGTTCTTATCTAATCATTTCTTGAAACTATCAATGCCCCCGCTGAAACCACCGCCTGTGGAAGGGAATTCTAATTTTAATGAGAGGCCACAGGTCTTGTTAAACTCCCTTTTGCCAAAAAGTTTTATCACTATTGTGGGGTCACCAGTATGGTATTTGTATATTGAAATCATATCCCCTCTCAAGCGTCTCCTCTCCAGAGAGAATAAGTTCAGTGCTCGCAACCTTTCCTCATAACTAATATCCTTCTGACCCTTTATTAGCTTTGTTGCCCTTCTTTGTACTCGCTCCATTTCCATTTCTGAGGACTGGTGCTCAGAACTGGACAGCATACTCCAGGTGCGTTCGGACCAGAATCTTGTAGAGTGGGAGAATTATCGTTTTATCTCTGGAGTTGATCCCCTTTTTAATGCATGCCAATATTCTGTTTGTTTTGTTAGCAGCAGCTTGGCATTGCATGCCATTGCTGAGCCTATCATCTACTAGGACCCCCAGCTCCTTTTCCATCCTATCTTTGGTATACATTCACTTATGCATTTAGTATAAAATGTTCCTAGCCAAAAATATCTCAATATATTTATAAATTTAGAATAATATAATTATTTAGATTTTTTTTTTTTTTTTTTTAAACAAGTTTTTATTGAATTTTTTCAGAAAAAAGTTTACATGTACAGCAAGAAGTAAGTGATTGTACATAAAAATGCGAGAGTGCGGGCGCAGCCGCAATAGTTGTTTGATAAAACAGTGCATTCATATTTGCATTCTTAAGGCAAGGCGCATATGTTAGGTATAGCATTTGTCATATATTGTGTGGAACATTTAAATTGTCATGCATAACTGGAATATTGTAACTGTATTGTAGAGCGGAGAGAAGTGGAGGTCTTTATGAGCTTTTGTGGATGTATGGCTCAGTTCTACCTCCATATTTTCAAGACATAATATATCTTGATTGCTAGTGTGTTTGCGGATGTAGAGAATACAATGTAGTAATCAAAAGGAGAAATAAAATAAGATGTATTCGGGGAAGAGAGGATGGAGAGCCTATGGGGTGACACTGGATTAGTAGGTTTCCAGGAATGAGCAGTTATCTTGTGCTTTTTATCTGGATGGAGCGGACGTTCGTGGCATATGAAGAAGGGGGGGGGGGGGGGGCGGTGGGTGGCAGTATCAGGACAGTGATGAAGGGATATTACTTTGGAGTGTGCTGCCGTCTGGTACAGTAAGTCAGGTCATTGTTATTTTGTATTCGTTCGTAGTGGTGAAATGTATCCAGCATGTCCATGTTTTCGTGAATTTAGTCTGTGAGTCTTTGGATTGATGGATAAGGTCTTCCATGATCTTTGTCTGTTGAATGTGGTGGAACCATTCTCTTATGGTAGGCGGTTCTGTGGATCGCCATTTAAGGGGAATACACATTTTTGCGGCGTTCACTAAATGCATGGCTAGAGAACGCCTGTATGTCTGTAATCGTGTCTTAGAATGATGTAGAAGGAACAAATGAGGTTCAAAGTCCAAGGAATAAGTGGTTATATGTGTGATCATTTCGTGGACTTTCACCCAGAAAGGTTGGATTTTGGTGCAAGACCACCAGATATGTAACAAGGAACCTGTGTCTGCGTTACATCTCCAGCATGTAGAAGGAAGTGTTCGGTTGAATTGGTGTATAAGTTGTAGTGTTCTATACCACCTGGAGAATAATTTGTATGCGTTTTCTTGGACTTGCACGTTCATCGAACCTTTGTGAATCAAAGTGTATATGTTTGCCCAATCTTGGTCGTTCAACTGAATGGAGAGATCTCATTCCCATTGGCGGTTGGTCCAGTGTTTTGTAGGTGTGAGATCGTTAAACAGGAAGTTATAGTTTTGTGAGATCAGGTGGGTGAGTGTGTTCTCGTTTAAACAGAGGTTTTCGAATGGTGTTGTAGGTCGGGACCAGTTCGGTGCAGGAGAAGGTCTATTGAAGAAGTTTCATAGTTGTACATATGTCCAGAAGGGGAACTCGTCTATGTGTAATTTTGAGGCTAAGTTAGTTTGGGATAGGAGGCTATCTTTCTCGAAAAATTGATTTGCTCTGATAGTTTGATGGGGCCAAATATCTGCTAAGAAGGAGATATGCATGCCCGGAGGGAATTCTGGGTTTAGGCGTATCGGAGTCATTGGGCCTTTGATTGAGGAGATGTTGTGTTTAGTACAGGTATTTCGGAAAGATATTAATGTAGGGTTGATCAGCGGGTGTTGAGAGTAAGCAGGGGGTAGGAATTGAGGATCGATCCACAGTGTGTGGTGGATGGGTATATGCGAGAGTGATTGTTCTATTTGAATCCAAGCTTTATGTTTAGTGTTAACATTCCAATCAATGATCCTAGCCAGGTGACATGCTTGTTGGTATTTGCGTATGTCAGGGAGCCCTATCCCTCCTAGGAGTTTGGGGTTTGTCAATCTCTTGAAGCTAAGTCGTGGGCGTGTTTTCCCCCAAATGAACGTCGTACAAGCTTTCTGGTATATGGAGAAGAATGAGGGTGGTAGTTTAATTGGGATTGTTTGCAGGAAATATAAAATTCTAGGTAGGATATTAATTTTGATGATTGCGGCTCTGCCGAACCAGGAGAATTGTCTCGATGACCATTTAGTCAAGTCCAGTCGTATTTTTTGGAGGAGAGAGGAGTGGTTTTGAGCGTATAGGTTCGATAGGGAGGTTGGTATTTGAATGCCTAAGTATGGGATGGAGTTCCTATTCCAAGTGAATGGGAAGTTATGTTTGCATTGTTGACATAGTTCTGAGGATAGGGATATGTTGAGAGCAGTAGATTTTGAAAAATTAATTTGGAGATTGGAAAGGGTGTGGAAGGTTTGGAAGTCTTTAAGCAGATTTGGGATTGTTGTAAGCGGATCTGTAAGAAATAGGAGGATGTCGTCGGCAAATGCAGCTAATTTATATGTGTGGTGTTTGATTTGAATCCCTTTAATGTCAGGGTTAGCATTAATACGTCTGAGGAAGGGTTCTAGAGTAAGAATAAAGATTAAAGGGGATAGCGGGCATCCCTGTCTAGTGCCATTCGACACGGAGAAGGCATCCGACAGGCGGCCGTTAACTTGGACTTTTGCTGTAGGGTTGGAGTAAAGTGCTGATATGTAGTTTAGCATTATTTGGGGAAGGCCTATGGCTTTGAGGGTCTCCCTCATGTAGTCCCAAGCCACTCTGTCGAATGCCTTCTCCGCATCGAGCGAGAGCATAAAACCTTTGTTTTTGGTAGACGTGAGCCAATGGTGTATATTGATCACTTTGAGAGTGTTGTCTCTCGCTTCCCTACCGGGGACAAAGCCCACTTGGTCAAGGTCAATAAGCTGGGGGATCAGTGGTAGGAGTCTGTTGGCTAAAGTTTTTGCATACCATTTAAGGTCAACGTTAAGCAGTGAAATGGGTCTGTAGTTGGTGACTAGGGATAGGTCTTTGTCTGGTTTGGGTATTACTGCTATGTGAGCTGTGAGGAGGTCTCGTGGAGGGTGGACTGGATGATCAAAAGAATTGAATGCTTTTAAGAAATGGGGTATAAGTAGTTCCGCGTAGATCTTGTAGTAGCTGGCTGTAAGGCCGTCAGGTCCCGGGCTTTTACCCGCATTCATTTGTTTTAGTGCGTCAGTGATTTCTGTGTGTGTGAGAGGGGCGTTTAAATCTTGGGATATGGAGTCTGATATGGGATTTGGGCTGTATTGTTTTAGAAATTCAGATATCATTTGGAGACGTGTTTTGTCGGTATTGGCGAGAGAGGGGGGAGCTAGGTTGTACAGTTTGCTGTAGTATTGTACAAATTGGTGAGCGATTTCAGGGGTCTTGGTTATTTTGCGTCCCGAGGGATCAGTGATATGGTGTATCGTTTTGTTGGATCGGGAGATTTGTAAAGCTCTCGCTAACATTTTACTAGCCTTATTGCCAAATTCATAGAATTTTTTTTTTGAGAGTATGTATTTACGTTTTATCTGAGTATCCAGTAGATCAAGTAAGTCTTTTCTAGCCTGTATTAGGTCGTTAAGGGTTGAAAGTGCTTGGGAATGTTTATGCAATCCTTCCAGTTTGCGGATCCTGTCCAATAGGTCTGAGTGTTGTTTCCTTCTTTCTTTATTACGTTTAGCTGCTGCTGCAAGGAAGGTGCCCCTAATTACGCTTTTGTGTGCTTCCCAGTTAGTAAGGTAGGATGTGTCTTCTGGGTTATTTTCTTGGAAGAAGTGTTGTAGTGTGGATGTTATTTCCGATGTGATGTTGGGATCGGAAAGTAGTGAAGAGTCTAGTCTCCAAATTCGAGAGCGGGGAGTAGAATCAGGGAGTTGTAAAGTCATGGAGATCGGATTATGATCAGATATAGTCATGGGTTCGATGGAAGTTCGATAGAGTAAGGGCAGGTCGTTTTGTGTTAAGAAAAGGTAGTCTATTCTAGAGTAGCGGTCGTGTGGCATAGAGTAGAAGGTATAATCCTTGGTGTCTGGGTTTTGTGTGCGCCAGGTGTCATGAAGTAATAGTCGTTGGAGTAGAGATTTGATTTCTTTGAGAGCTTTGTATGGCAGTGTCGACGAGTGGGTGGAGGTGTCTTGGATAGGATTTAGGGGAACATTAAAATCACCTCCTAGTATGAGAGTACCTTCTTGGAAATTCGTGAGGGCTGTAGTGGTAGATCTAAAAAATGGGACTTGGTGTTTGTTTGGGGCGTACACGTTCGCTAATGTTATAGTTTTGTTGAGTATTGAACCTTTGACGAATAGGTATCTACCTTCTGGGTCTTTGAGAGTTTCAGTGACATTCAGAGGGCAGTTTTTTGCAAGAAGGATTGATACTCCTTTAGTTTTGTGGTGTGGGTTGGTTGCGTGTATTGCAGTCGGGTAGTGGGCATTGGACAATTTAGGGGTACAGTCAGAGCGGAAATGTGTTTCTTGTAAAAGCACTATGCTCGCCTGGAGTCTGTGCATGGTGAGGAGTAGTTTGGAGCGTTTTTCGGGGGTATTAAGACCCCGTACATTGAGGGAGACTATTTTAAGATTCGGTGTGTTTGCGTTGTTTGTTTGCGGCATCATATTGAGGTGGTTGGAGAGTGTCTTGTTAAGGAGCGTGGGTGTGGATGGGGGGTGTGTTGGGGGGGAGAAGGACACTGGAGGGGGGGTGGAGGAAAGGGTAGTGGGGTAGAAGGGGAGTAACAGGGGGGAGGGGTAGACGAAACTGGCAATGTGTGACGATTAGATCACCGAATCAGGTGTTCTATGCCACTAAAATTATATTCGCCAGTAAAATTCGGTGGGTCTAATTGGTTGTTGGGTGCGAAAGTTGGCTAGAATATTATTACCACCGTGTGGGGGTTGGCTTGTCTGTCGAGGAATCTGGGGGTAAAATAAGTAGGAATGTGGTAGAGATTTGAAAGGTCTATCTCACCTGCAGCCTTAATATACGAGGAGTGTGGTGGGGAGTTAACAGTGTAAGTTGGGAACTAGAATATGTATGGCACTGTTTGCATATAATGGTGGAGAGCATGTGGGAGGTCAGAGAGACGTTTGTGTTGGGGTGAGTATTTTGCGTGGTTGATGGTTACCCCACCATAGGAGAACACTGAGGCTTAGTGCATGGAGGTCGGGGTTAGGAGAGGTATTAAGATGTTCATTGGGGGAGATGTATTGCCCCCTAATAATGGGGTGTGGGTGGAGCCTGGGGGGGAGGGAGCATGTGTGGTTCCGCAAATAGTAACCTTGTTAGGGTGATGTGCTATGATTTTAGTGCACGCATGATAGGACTTTTACACGTCCATCATGGTGAACGCTATCTGGAAGCGGTACAGTGTGTATAGACAGGAGATGGGAAGGTATGCAAGCTATTGAGCATACCTAAACAGAGGTGCTGTATAGGTGTCGGTGGCAAGGGGGTTTTGTTGGGACTGTAGTGTGAATGGGAGCAATGTTAGTGGAGGGTGTAATGTATGAAGTATCTTGGTGGTGAAATAGAATATTTGTGTCATCATCCCCGATTGTGCGGTCAGGGTGAAATGGAGTGGGTGATGCATAAGCATCATTTCCACATTGTGTACTAAGCTCGGGTTGATCCTCGGGGGGAAATGTTGGGTGGGAGGTGGAGGTATGCTTGTGTGGCATCTATAGCCCTGACCTTTGGCATCCGGCGCAATTGCTGAGTTAAAAATTTGCGGTAAGCCATAGAAGGTAACCATTATAAAACTTTGAGTTAAAACGTAACAGTGATAGTAAACTATATGTGTTGAAAGAGGCCAAGGGCCTACGTGTCATCCCTTATCGGGAGGTAGAATATCTTATAGAATGGTATACAGGTTGCAGGCATACTAAACAATACCTATAAAACTGGGGTTAATAGCTGGATGAAAGAAGGTTGGTCTGGTGGCATTCCGAAGAGGTGTCTGGTAGGTTCTTGAGGATGGGGTTGGTCGTGGTGATGTCTCTCGGTGTTCCGGTGATGGGGAGTGTGTGAGTTCGATGAAGCCGATCAGTATTCTTGGGTATCTTTCCTGTTGAAGTGTAGCGTCTTCGGAGAACAGTCCAAGGGGGATTATGTGATCGGGAACAGAGTCCGAGGTTTCTCGTCAATAGCACTGGGGATAGAGGAGGTTGAGGGAGAGTCAATCTTGTCCGTGGGTGGATATGATTTGCGGATGTGGCATGGATCGGCGGTCAAGGTTACCGGTGGTCGAGGTGATTTGCCTATGTCTCGGTTCGTCCTGTCTTTTTAGGATCCTCCGGCTTGCTTCATCTGTCACGTTGTATGTCAGTCATTGGTAGGGGAGTTGTGGGGGAGAAGGAGCGGTGTTGTCATATAAGTATATAATGGATTGAACCACTGAAGGGAAGAATTTATCAATAATCGCCTTCAAAGAGTTGCCAACATCCCGAATTAGTGGAAAAAATAAGACCCCTAAGTTGAAGAACTTATATACCCCCCAGTATAATGGGACTTTGTAGGCGAACCATACATGGATTAGATAAAAAATGTTTTATTTATTTGAAAAATCATAAAAACAAGGTACATTTCTTGGTTATAGATCTCAACAGGAATATTTATACAATAAAATTTGCTATCCTGTAATAATTTTTGTATACTTCCATTCATAATAGAATATTTTCTCTAGAAGCCTGACATGTTTCAGGACGATGTCCCTTCTTCAGAGGCGTATTGCAGAGAGAAAAGTCGCATATATAGGAGATACATTCTGAAATAACAAATGAAAACAATTTGCACAGAGGGAACAATATGAACCACAAAGATTTAGTAACCTAACAACCCACCATGTCCACCATACATACCAACAAGAAGTTTTCAAGAATGAAAGATATATATATATGACTGCACCCCAACATGCAATTTGGCATAGGGTAGCAGGCTAGATCCTTTTAAAAGAAAAACACACTGGTTGTCGGCTGATCAGCCAGTGTAAGATAGTAGCTATCCGTCGGCTTCAGAAATGGCCTCGCAAAGGCCCCCCAAAAAGGAAGGACAACCCCGCTGGATCCCAGATTGCCCTTTAAAAAAAGAAAAATAAGCTTATGAGTAATTTTCTCAAAAGACCATAAATTTGCATATATCCTATACATCTTTTGTTATCTATTCACCCAAAAAGAAAAGGAGACTTTTTTCTTCATTTATGCAAAGAATGTAAGGACCATAGATTGTGGCTAAATGTTTCAGTATATCAGGATAATGCTCTCTGAAATATAGAAAGGAAGACATACTGGCAGGCCTGCTGGATATAAGGGATTAATGATGGGCCCTTTTTAAATTGGAGAAGAATTAAATGTAGATTGATCAATTAATCACATCAGTGAGCCATTAGTCAAGTAGGTATAGAGCAGGCAAGTAAGAAGAGTATGGCAAAGTATGCTTAATTTTGTCTCATAGAGAGGTGTCACAGAGCGGTAAAACATCCAGTTCAGAGGGAAGGAAATTTTTAGTCTTACTTACTTATTAGGTGCAAGGATGGTACTTAGGCAGCTGGGACGGAGAGCGTCCTGAGGGTTAGATGGTGGGATAGCACACTGGGCAGAACGCCAAGACGCGGCTTAAATAGCCGCCGGCGCCTGCGCAGTGAGATTCCAACCGGAGGTGTCAGCAGAGGAAGGAATATCACTCTGCAGTGTGCGCATGCGTCAGACGGAGCGACGCATACAGGAAGGGCGGATATCCGGAGATCCTAGAGGAGAGGAAACTCCGGCTTCACGCCGTCCCAGGGGGTGGTGTCATTGCGCATGGCGCAGCGCATGACAACGTCCTGTCAAGCTAATACTTGTGAGGATAAGGAACTAGGCTGAAGCATTTAAGAAAGAGAGAGAAAGCGGTCATATGGACAAAGAAAAAGGGGAAGGAGGAGGGGAGAGAATAGAAAGAGGCAATGGAAGGAAAAAAAAAAAAAAAAAAGGAGAAAAAAGGGGAAGAAAGGGGAAAAATAAATGGGATTGAAAAGGAGGATGGAAAGAAAAGGGGAGAAGTAAGTTGAATTGAAAAGGAGGATGGAAATATGTATGAATAATGAAAGTAAATAAAAAATATAGATGAAAAAATGTGTAAAAAATATGGAAAAATAAATATGAAAAAATATATGAAAAATCATGAAGTTAGAGTCAACATTGATTCCATTTAATTTAACAACCTAAGGAAGGGGAGATGTATGGAAAGTGTATATATATATATTTTTATATATTCAAAAAACGGGAGGGGGAAAAAACGAGGTGTCCAGAAAAGGGCCCCAGGGGACGGTCTGCACGGCACCCCCCCAGAAAACCGAGGTGCTGGGAGAGCGTCATGCAGATCAACCCCACCGACGCACGAACACACCGACATGACAAGCCCGATTAAACGGACGAGTCTGCAGTGTAAAAAAATGTCATATAGGTACCTTCTGTTTGGATCATCAGCGATCTCTGCGAGCTCTGCGAGGAAGGGGTGCCGTCATGGGGCTGGCTGGTGGGTGGTGTGATCCAGGAGAGGAGCCGGTTCTGGTATTGGAAGGAGAGCGCCGCCTGCGAAAGCTGGTGTTGTGGGCATCCATGGGTTCTTCTCCATGTGAGGATCGGTCTGATTGTACGTTGAATTCAGAATACCAGTTCGGGACCGGGGTGTAAGGGATATCCAGCGTACGGCAGAAATCATCCAAATCTTCCGGTACTCTGAGGAGGGCAGAGCGACTCTGGTGTGTAGCTGACAAGCCGAAAGGAAACTTCCAGCGATACCTTATCCCTCTTGTTTTCAGGACATCCAGTAGAGGGCGCAAATCTTTACAGCAGAAAGGTCTTGGTAAATGTGGACGGGTTGTCTATTGTATTCCAAGACAGACTTTTCGCGGGCTTTTCTCAGGAGTTCCTCTTTGATGGAGAAATCATCAATGTGACAGATTATGTCCCTCGGGGGGTCCGATTCTCTCCCTTTAGGGCGGAGAGCTCTATGGATGCGTTCCATACCGATCTGAGTGTGTTCAGGGCGGTCTAACAGGTGGTTGAAAAGGCCTGTCACAACCGCAGATATTCTGTCATGTTCCACAGATTCGGGTATCCCTCTTATCCTGAGGTTGTGCCTGCGGCCCCGGTTGTCGAGGTCTTCGACATGTCTTTGAAGGTCCCTAAGCTGTAGTGAGTGGCAATCAACTTTATGCTGGATTTTCTGTACTTTTGAGGTTTGCCTCACAGCGTCATCTTCCACTTTTTGTATGCGGCCTGTGATGGCTTGTAGTTCACGGCGCAGGTCCGTGATGGCCGAGAATAAGGTATCTTTGATATCAGCCGCCACTGTTTGCAAATCCTGCAAGCTGGGCTGACGGTGCGACGGTAGCGGTTGGAGTTGCGGGGCATAAATGATATCCGTGGGGGTGAGGGTTATCTCTGAGTGAGATAGAGAGGTGTTTGAGGCGGGAGGGGAGGATGCCATTGTTGTCCGTTGCGTCCAGAAGATCTCCGGGATCGTGTGGCCTGTGTTGTTGGCAGTTCCTCTCGGGGATCGGGATCTGCTCTGTGAAGGTCCACGAGATGATGTTCCCATCGTCGATAAATGTTTTGGGAGTAGTAGACCCCGTTTGAGGCTCAAGGTAGGCTGAGGTGAGAGAGAGCTAGTGAATCAAGCAGCCATCTTCTCTTCAGGCAAGCCACGCCCCCTTTTCCATCCTAGATTCCTCCAGAGGTCATCCCCCCCAGTGTATAGACTGCATTCATATTTTTGCCACCCAAATGCACTATTTTACATTTTTCTACATTGGACCTCATTTGCCATGTAGTTGCCCACCCCATTAATTTGTTCAGATCTTTTTGCAAGGTTTCCACATCCTGCGGAGAAGTTATTGCCCTGCTTAGCTTAGTATCGTCTGCAAATACATAGATTGAACTGTTTACCCCATCCTCCAGGCCGTTTATGAACAAATTAACTACCCTGTTTCCCCTGAAAATAAGACCTAGCGTGATTGTCGGTGATGGCTGCAATATAAGCCCTATCCCCCAAATAAGCCCTACCCTGTTTCCCCGAAAATAAGCCCTACTCTGAAAATAAGACCTACAAGGACTTTAACTAGGGCTTATTTGGGGCTGTAGGGTTTATATTGCAGCCATCACCGACAATCACGCTAGGTCTTATTTTCGGGAAACGGGGTAGGATTGGTCCCAGCACAGAACCCTGGGGGACCCCACTACCCACCCCTGACCATTCCGAGTACTCCCCATTTATCACCACTCTCTGAAGTTACCCTTGTAGCCAGTTTTCAATCCACGTACTCACCCTATGGTCCAAGCCAATGGACCTTATTCTGTACAGTAAATGTTTATGTGGGAACTGTGTCAAATGCTTTTGCAAAATCCAGATACACCACGTCTATGGGCCTTCCTTTATCTAGCTGGCAACTCATCTCTTCATAGAAGGTTAGTAGATTGGCAAGAATCTACTTGATTGGTTTGGCAAGAACGATTTTTCATGAATCCATGCTGATTACTGCTAATCATACCATTCTCATTACTAAAATCTTGTATATAGTCCCTTATCATCCCCTCCAAGAGTTTACATACTATTGATGTTAGGCTAACTGGCCTGTAATTCCCAGGGATGTATTTTGGGCACTTTTAAAATATTGGTGCTACATTGGCTTTTCTCCAATCAGCTGGTACTCTTCCAGTCAGTAGACTGTCAGTAAAAATTAGGAACAATGGTCTGGCAATTACTTGACTGAGTTCCCTAAGTACCCTCGGGTGCAAGCCATCTGGTCCCAGTGATTTATTAATGTTAATTTTCCCAAGTCTAATTTTAATTCTGTTCTCTGTTAACCATGGAGGTGCTTCCTGTGATGTATCATGAGGATAAACACTGCAGTTTTGGTTACTGAAGCCCCCCGATTCCCTCGTGAAGACGGAGGAAAATAAATCCAATACCTTCGCCATCTCCCCATCCTTTGTAACCAGATGTCCTTCCTCATTCTTCATGGAGCCAATATGGTCTGTCCTCCCTTTTTTACTGTTTACATACTTAAAGAATTTCTTGTGATTTTTTTTGTTCTCCTCCGCTATGTGTCTTTCATGTTCTATCTTAGCCGTCCTTATTGCACCCTTACATTTCTTGTTGCATTCTTTATAAAGTCTCTCTGGGTCTGGTATGGATATTAAAGCGGAGCTCCACCCTATTTTATAACATTAGCTCATTCAGATTGCAGTAATGTAATGACATAAAAACTGACTTTTTTTTTTTCAACAGTACCTGTGTTTTGCAGATGTTCCTCTCTGCTTCCTGTCTGTCTATTCTGCGGATATGGGCGGGTATTGTGCGGCTATTTCGTCATTTCCTTTCAGTCGCACTGGCTCCTGGGAGCTTGTGTCATTGTTCCCAGGAGTCATTGCGGAGGCAAAGAATGCGGAGCAAAGGATGCTGGTAGCTCAGCATCAAGGGAACAAGGAAGTAAATGCTTGTGGGCTTCACATGCCCACAAGCAAGATGAAAATGGCCGGCCAGATTTTATATAAGTTGATCTTTACAACGAAAGCGGACATCGGGCAAGCTCAATCTCCAAAACAGTGAGTTTGCAAGTGTCAATGTTTGATTGTGTTAATGTTTGCAAAAAAAAACAGTGGAGCTCCGCTTTAAGGGGAACCCTGCGCCAATTTTTTTTTTAAATGGCGTAGGGGTCCCCCCAAAATCCATACCAGACCCTTCATGTCTGGTATGGATTTTAAGGTGAACCCTGCACCAAAATAAAAAAATGGCACAGGGTCCCCCCCAAAATCCATTCCAGACCCTTATCTGAGCATGCAAACTGGCATGCAAACTGGCAGGCCCCTCCTCCTGAACCATACCAGGACACATGCCCTCAACATGGGGAGGATGCTTTGGGGTTCCCCCCAAAACATCCTGTCACCATGTTGATGGTCACAAGATCCTTATCCCCACAACCCTTGCTCGGTAGTTGTGGGGGTCTACAGGCGGGGGGCTTATCGGCATCTGGAAGCCCCCTTTAACAAGGGGACCCCCAGATCCCGGCCTCCCCATGTGAATGGGTATAGGATACGTTGTACCCCTACCCATTCACCAAAAAAAGTGTCAAAAATAGTAAAAATTACAGGAGACACTTTGGGACAAGTACTTTATTAAAAAATAAAAAAATAAAAATGTCCTGCTATGTAAATCCATCTTCGATGACAGCACCCGACAGACCGAAAAAAGAAAAAAGAAAACCAGCATCAACTCCACCTCCATGGGAGACTCTCGCTGACTCATGCTTCTTCGTGATGACAGCTGTTATATAGCTGAGGGCCGGGCCACCCGGTGACGTAAACGGGTAACCCCACCCCCTCTGATGCCACGTGATGTCAGAGGAAGGTGAGGCTACCCGATGACCTCAGGGGGTGTCACCTGTTTACGTCAGTGGGTGGCCCCGCCCTCAGCTATATAACAGCTGTGATCGCAAAGAAGCATCAGTCAACGGGAGCCTCCCATGGAGGCAAAGCTGTTGCAGGGTTTTTTTTTTTCTTTTTTCAGTCTGTCGGGCACTGTCATCGTAGATGGATTTACATTTTTTTTATTTTTTAATAAAGGACTTGTTACAAAGTTGGTGCTCTCTCGTCCCCCCTCTTTTCCTGTGGCCTGCCAGGTTGCATGCTCTGATAAGGGTCTGGTATGGATTTTGGGGGGACCCCTACACCATTTTTTTTAAATTGTTGCAGGGTTCCCCTTAATATCCATACCAGACCTGAAGGGCCTAGTATGAATTTTGAGGGGACCCCCACGCTTTAAAAAAAAAAAAATTGTGCAGGGTTCCCCTTAATATTCATACCAGACCCAAAGGGCCTGGTAATGGACTGGGGGGGGGGGCATGCCCTTTTTTTCAATGAATTTTTTCTATATTGCTGGGACCCAACAATACATTACAGCCATGATCAGTTTTAAATGACATTTTTTCCTTTACAAATGTCATTTTGCTGTGGTATTGTTCTAAACATGGGAAACATGTGCTACTTTACAGGCATACTAAGGACACCCCCCAGGCACGATATTTAAAGGAATAGTTCATTCTTATTGTTCCACTTTAAGCGTTATTAAAATCACTGCTCCTGAAAAGACGTACTTTTTAAAAACTTTTTTTTGCATTGATACATGTCCCCTGGGGCAGGACCCAGGTCCCCATACACTTTTTATGCATATAAGCCTTTAAAATGAGCACTATTGGTTTTTTATGGTAGTGTCCCATAGACTTTAATGGTGTTCCGCAGCTTTTCAAATTTGCCGCGAACACCGCATAATGTTCGCTGTTCAGAGAACAGGTGAACACCCAATGTTTGAGTCGAACATCGGGCTCATCCCTATTGGTAAACGCATACACGTGTCCTTGTTTTCTTGCTCTGTTTCCCTTAGTTCGCATTGAACTCCCTTGCTCCCAATCTTTTATGTAGATAGGGATAGCTTAAGGCTCACACACACATAGAAACTGCTGCAAACATAAACTAGGATTTCACTTACCTTGCTGGTCATATGCCCATTATACAGAAGAAATTCAGGCTGAAATGTCTGCTTTTCAGGTGCCATTGGGTCACACAAAATGTCTAGGGGGCACCAAAAACTCATGTAGTACCCCAGCCTCCTTCCAAGCCTAGGATGGTCATTTATAGGGAGGTGCCTAAATTTTGCTGCAGTTTAGGCTTTGGAGTAGGATAAAAGGGTAACTACTCTTAGGGTATTTTATAACAAACTAAAGCACCTAACATCTATCAGCAGTCTCTTTCATCCTCTTGTCTCCACACGCAACCTCCTGCAGCCCCTTGGTTGGCCAGGACACCCCCGACCAATCAATATTAAGCATAGAAATACATCTATGATTATTTATAAACATGCTGTCAATGTAAGCAAAAAAAAGTTCTTTCCTTCCCTTCATTGTACCCTGTTGCTTTAGCACTTGCAGTTCTCATTTGCACAGTTTGCATATAGTAACTGATAAAAGCTTAGCTCTAAAAAATGTATAAATAACTACAAATATCAGCCACTATCATTTATCATTTTTGATGCCTGAAGGATGTTAATAAGATGTGTGAGATGTTTAGTTCACTTGACGAACACCTACATGATTAACCTCTGGATGACAAGTGCAAACATATGTGAATTTAAATAAGGTGTAGTGAGTGTAGTTTTCTTAGTTCTGCAATAATAATTTCCATGATACATTTTCATTCTTAAATGACCTTAGCAATAACAAAGTGGATAGAAAAGGCTTCATTTGACATATCTTTATGGTTTGATTGTGATGAGTAATAATATCTGAACAATAATGTACACAACACAAGTAGCAATTATTGTTTAATAAAAAAAAAGAAGAAGAATAGAGGGTTTGATGTTTCCCGCCCAGAGAGAATGATTTAAGGGTTAATAAAAAAACTTGGTAAAAGAAAAAGAAAAGAAAAAATCTTACAGTATGTTTACAATAACACCTTAACTTTTTAAAAAATAACAAACATGTTATACTTACCTGCTCTGTGCAATGGTTTTGCACAGAACAGCCCTGATCCTCTTCTTCTCTGGTCCCTCGCTGACACTCTTAGCTCCTCGTCTCTGCAGGGCTTTGCTCCCTCATCATAGGATTTGATTGGCAGTACTAGGAGCCAATGACTCCCGCTGCTATAAATCTGCCCTATGAGGAGGGAGAGAGCTGTTGCTCTCGTGCACAGCACTGGATTGAGTTTGGGCTCAAGTAAGTATGGGGGGGGGCTGGAGTATTCTCATTACAATAGTTTTTTTTAGAGAACTTTAAGTATCATAACAATTGGAGTATAACTATAAAACCTTTGAAGGAGGAAGTTAGGTTAAATATATACTGTACTTGCTTCTTTTAATGGTAAAGGCTTTGCTGGATTTTTGTTCATATCACACTGAAAGTGAATTTCTTGTACAGCATACCACCTGTGGGCAGTACAGTGGTTAGCACATCTGCCTAGCAGCACTAGCATCGGTTTGAATTCCAACCATGGTACTATTTGCCTGGAGTTTGTATGTCCTCCCTGTGCATGGGTGGGTTTCTTCCAGGTACTCTCATTCCCTCCCAAACTCCAAAGACATGCTGATAGGTAATTGGTTCCTGTCCAAATTAGCCCTAGTATGTGTGTGTGTATGAATGTGAGTTAAGAACCTTAGTTCATAAGCTTCTTGAGAGCAGGGACTTATCTGAATTAAAAAAAAATAAAAATAATTATATATATTGAGATATATATATATCGATATATCTATATCTATATCTCTATCTAGATAGATAGATAGATAGATAGATATATCTCTATATATATATATATATATATATATATATATATATATGTATGTAAAGTGCTGCATAAATTGATAGAGCTATATACAGTAAGTACTTGTAATAGTAACAATAGTTAGAAGCCATGGTTTCCATGTGCTGATGATGGCCAAAAGACTGAAACAATTGTATGCAGTTTGGAATAAATGGCTCTATACTGTTAGACTATATTTGCATTATACAGCAATCATGGATGTGCATCTGTCTGTTGGGGCATAAAGGAATGCTTTGCATTGCTCCGCCCACTTTCCAGCAGCAAAGAATAATCCTGTTATTTTTGGAATATGAGAATGCCTTCTGTTTCTAAAAAGAATTAATTGTGCTATGCATAATACCATGAAAACGCAGATACGATAGTTTATAAAAAAAGTTAGGTGTGACAGATTCAATTCTCATTATGTCTATTAAAAAATCACCAATCAAAGAGACCTGATTCATACAAATTAAAGAAGAATGCTACTATCTGATCACAAACCAACTGGGAACACAAAACATTCCCAGAACATATGAGAAAAAAACTCCCCAAACTTCAGTGTGGCTGCCAGCTAACTCATAACATTTGTACAGTAAAGCCAATTTATGTGCCATATCAACCTGTTTTTGCCCAATTTAAATTGCTGGACAATCATGAGGTGGACAACCACGGGTTGCAGGAAAGAAATTCGCACAATTCCTCCATCAACACAAACAGGGGAATCCCTCCTGCCGAGCAATTGTCTGACAGTGCCGCTAGCAATAATCGCAAAAGAATCTATCAGCTTGGTACATTCAGCCTGCCCATTAACAGTTCGAATCTCGGGATTCAGCGGGAATTAAAACCATGTATGGCCAGCCTTACTTTCACTGCAGAACGATTTTAATGCTTTTGGAAACAGTGGGTATTGGAATGCACATCTTCTTTTTATTACTGTTTTATTACTGTTTATATCTACATAAAGGAAATGTTCTTTATGCTTTCTGCTTGGTTACAGACCCATACCAGGCTCTTATTCTTGATAAGGATCTGCTATGTATTTTAAGGGAGACACCATGAAAAAAGCAAAAAGAAAAAAAAGATGTGTTTGTGATCATCCATATATGCCTACAACTATACTTGTTCACTCGACTTTATAACAATTTTCAGGGTACTGCTTAGGCACAACATTTGTAGATGTTTCCTATAACATGCAAATCTTCACTTCTGAGTTCAAATCTTCACTTCATAGACAGTATGAGTTCATAGACAATATTGGTTTTATAGACAGTAAGTAAATAAATAAATAAATAAATAAGAGAGGTTCTAACCCTTTGCTGCTATATTCACTGGAGTAGCCCAAATGTCTAATTTTCCTGGTCACTTCTCAAAATTAGGGGAAGAAAATACCCTGAAAAATTATGTACATCAAACTTTACAGTATGACTGTTTATTTGCACTTAAATAGGGCAGATTGTTGACATTCCAGTATTTGCACATTTTTAAATTTTATCACTTTTTGGACATAGACAGCAACATAACATCTAAAATGACAGTTCTATAAAAGTTAAATATTGTCCGTATGCTTTTTGTCAATTTTATATTGACATACACCAAAAAGAGTAGTTGTAAATGTACAAACAAATTTGCTGCTTAGATCATCAAGATGCAACTGATACAGTGTAGCACAAGTTAGTGCTGTAATACCTGCAGCCTCATGCCAATGACATGGATTTATTTATAGCCAGACAAAATCAATAAGAAAATAAAAGTCTAAGACCAGACTGCATAGACAGTAAAATTGAAATCTCCAAAAGAAGAAGATAACAATCTGAAAGTGATATGTGAGTTAAAAAAAAATTAACACTACCACACATTATTCTGTAAATGTAAAATATGAATGCATATTAGATCAATATAAGAAACTGAAATAAAATTGAATATAGGCAGGAAATACATGTAAAATATGGTACAAAAACCTGCAGAAAAAGATTAATTTTAAAATACACAAGAGACAATAGAAATGTTACTGGTAAAGTATTTTTGCAGCAAAGTTAGTAGACTTTTTTCAATGCCCACTACACAAAACTAAAATAATAACAACAATATTGAAACTAATAACAACAATGATTCTTGTCATTGTTTATTATTATCAGTATTAATAATGCTAATAATAATACTAATACTTCCATTATTTTTAGTTAAAAATTCTTGTAGACTGCTAAACATTAACAACAGAATATAATCATTCCGAAATTCCTTTCCAGTAAAGAAATAAGCGTTAGTCAGTTATATTCTATAGTAAGAGAACTGTTAGTTTTTTTCTAAATATTTTCTTACCTCTCCAGAGCTCACTTCAGTCCCAGAGTTTTTTTTGTGAGAAGTTTCAGATTTGTACCATATAACCATTGTAGGTGATAAATCAGATTAGTATGAATATGCATGGGTTCTAGGCGTTTTATAGGTGTGACCGTATTGTTTAGTCCAATCAGCAATCATATCTTCTTAACAGCAAGGGAATGGTTAAGTAGGTGGTTACATCATGTGACTAATAGAAAGTGAAAGAAAACATGGGCACCACCACAACGGTATTGGATCAGACCAGCTAGATAAGACAGTCCATTTCTTGGAGCAAAAGCTGAGTAAACTATTGCTTCTTATCTGGCGGTGAAGGCCATCATGGACTGAAAACTCTGTGTCTGAAAAGAAGCAAGAAAGCGCATTACAAATTCTTTCTCTCTCTCTCTCTCTCTCTATAATTCTACTCATAGGTTACCCTAACATACCGTATTATACTTTTTATTTTTTAGATAGGGCTTTATTTTGGTAGCAGATTTGGATACTTACATTTTTATTTCCTTGGTTTTAAAGAAAGATATCAATCTATGAGCCAGAAATAGATCACTACAGCAGTGGTCTGTTGCAGCAGATGAGAAAAGACAGAGCCGTTAATCTAGAAAAACAAGTAGTGCTGTGATATCACATGTGACATCACATTCCTTCCTCTTTAAGCACTCATGTTCGACTCGAAAATCGGCTGTTCGCAAGTTCGCCGAACAGCGAACAATTTGGGGTGTTCGCGGCAAATTCGAATGCCGCGGAACACCCTTAAAAATCCTATGGGAGAAATCAAAAGTGCTAATTTTAAAGGCTTATATGCATGGCATTGTCATAAAAAGTGTTTGGGGACCTGGGTCCTGCCCCAGGGGACATGTATCAATGCAAAAAAAAGTTTTAAATATGGCCGTTTTTTCGGGAGCAGTTATTTTAATAATGCTTCAAGTGAAACAATAAAAGTGTAATATCCCTTTAAATTTCATAGCTGGGGGGTGTCTATAGTATGCCTGTAAAGGGGCGCATGTTTCCCGTGTTTAGAACACTCTGACAGCAAAATGACATTTCAAAGGAAAAAAAGTCATTTAAAACTACTCGCGGCTATTAATGCATTGCCGGTCCGACAATACACATAGAAGTTCATTTATAAAAACGGCATGGGAATTCCCCACAGGGGAACCCCAAACCAAAATTAAAAAAAAAAAAAATGATGTGGGGGGGTCCCCCTAAATTCCATACCAGGCCCTTCAAGTCTGGTATGGATATTAAGGGGAAACCCGGCCAAAATTTAACAGAAAAAGTAAGAACCCTAAAAATAGGGAGCTTATGTACCCCCCAGTACTGTAGGACTTTGTAGGTGAACAAAATGATTACATTTAAATAAAATTATTATTTATTAGAAAAGCATAAAAATAAGACAGACTGAACATAAATCTCTACAAAAGTGCTTATGCAGTAAATTTTCTTTCATATTGATCATTGTGTACTTTCATCTATAGATACATGTTTCTCTGTAGGCCTGACATGTTTCAGGACGGTGTCCCTTCTTCAGAGGCGTATTGCAGAGAGAAATTATATTCATAGAAGACACATTCTGAAAAGACAGGTGAAAACAATTTACATATTAAAATACTGTATAGGATAAACATTTCATAATATAACATCCAACAATGTCCAACATACATACCAGAATCCAGTCCTCAAAGCGAGGATAAGGTGCATAAAATATGCAGAGGAGCAGACTTTTGTATCAAATGAAATGAGAAAGGAGTGATTTGATAAAATGACAATGACCACCAATTAGCCAAATGGCGGGCGTGGCGGTTTTTCCCTTGATTTCAGGAATAGCTACGCAAAGGCCCCCAAAACCAGGAGGATGACCCTGCCGTATCCACACAGTGGCCCTAAAAGGGGAGGGAAACAATAAATTTTATGTGAATTAAAAAATCGCATTGGTTTGCTATAGGCGTTTTAAATTGCTGTGAACTGCTCTCTCCATAATTTCAAACAAAGTGTATGTCCTTGTATTGTGACTGCAGAAACTGACAGTCCTTTGGTTGATATACAGCTGCATCTTAGAAAAGGAAGGGTGTTTTTTTTTTTATATATATATATATATATATATATATATATATATATATATATATATATATATATATATATATATATATATATTTTAATTTTTTTAATTACTGTTTCTAATAGCTCCAAAACCTCCAACTTAGAAAAGAAAAAAGGAGCAGTATGAAAAAGAAATAAAACATGATAGACACAGCTTTTATATTGAAAAAAACATACTATTCCATATATGAACAAATGAGAAAGGAAGGGGACTATTCGTGCAGCCACAAATTTAACCACACAAACATGATTTAAATTGCAATGGAGGAGATGGTAAAGCATTAACTCTCCATCACAGGATGCATACACAATATCTATTATGAGACTTATTTGCTACTTACTCGTTTAAGTTTTAGCCATGTTGCACAGATGACTGAAAGGTGATGAGCATTGATAATGGAGTTTTAACATTGAGCAGGACGCCAATTACGGCTTTTAAATAGCCGCCGGCGCCTGCGCAGTGTGGATCAAGCTTTTGGTGTCAGCAAGGATGGATCTGTGTCATCGCATGTGGCGCACAAGCGCCATAACAAAGCGACAAGCACAGGCAATCTAAATAGATGGTGGCCTGGAGAGACTGAAGGACAGCGTCCCTGCTTTACGACCGCGTCATCGCGTCCGGTGACGTGATGAGGGGGCGGTGCACAAATCGAATAAAGACCTGCAGTATACTACTCACAGGGAGTCCAATTATCACCATGGCAACTCAAGGGGAGGTCCAATCACTACGGCAGGAATTGAGGGGGCGGGGCAAAGAGCCAAAAGGCAGACAACAAAGCCATGCGATAGGCTAGTTGAAGGGGGCCCACCCAGCACTATGGCAACCAAAAATACTGACAACTGATAGATGCCAGTTGAATACAGACTAGCAGAGACAGGGAGGTCATAAGAAAAAACAGGGGACATTAGGACTTGGGACATCCAATGAAGGGACCCCAGGGACAAGTCTGCACGGCGCCCACCCAGAGCCTAAGTGCTGGGGGAGCATCATGCAGACAAGCCCCACCGATGCACGAAACACTGCAATGACATGCCCGGAAAGGGACAGACCTGCAGTGTGAAAGGACGCCATGCCGCCATTGAGAATGGAAACGACATGGCCCCCGTGCGCCGGGCGGAGATAAAACCAAAGCCAAGGGCACAAAAAAGAAAATAAAATAAAGCAAAGAATATATATATATATAGACGTATTGCTCCGATGATTAAATAATTTTATTGGTCTGGATGTGAGGGACATAGTCAGATGTGCATGGCAAAGAAATGGCAGAAATCAATAAATAAATAAATCCTGAACAGCATAGGGAACTGCAAACCATCTTGGGTAAGAATATGGGTGGGCATCACACCCAGAGATCAAACATCCCAGTCAGATGTACAAGCATATTTGACATATTCATCATGTAATAGTATCAGCATCATACATCAATATGTTAAGTACAGTTTATGAACAATGTACATCCACGAATATATTAACAACATTGCATGGTAGACAAAACTGCATTGTGAAAAAAAGATCTTTCACAGAATCCAAATCAATTATCACATTGCCCCTAGATTAAATGTTTAGTCTAAACGCACATAGCTCTGATATTTTTGGGTATGCAAATCATTTTAACGTACCACATTATTCTTTTTCGCATCCTCCTGATACAAAGCCATCTAGGAATGGGCGAAAGCTCATTTGGGTATTTAGGCCTGGGAATTGCGTTGCATTGAGGCTTGCGATCCAACGGACCTCCCTCTGGAGCAAGATCTTATTCCAATCACCGCCCCTTGTGTAAGGATGAGAATTTTTTTTAAGACAATAACTTGCATATAAGCCTTTAAAATTAGCACTTTTGACTTTTCATGTTCGTGTCCCATAGACTTTAACGGTATTCGTGTGTTCCAACAAATGTTTTGCCTGTTCGCATGTTCTGCTGCGAACCGAACCAGGGAGTGTTCGGCTCCTCCCCACAGTATAGTATACAAAGCTGAATATGACCGGGCAATATTTCCATTAAACCAGTAGAGAATATCCACCTATAGTTTACCACCAATAGGGGACAGACCCATTTATATGGGTGTGGTCTGTGTACCCCAAACATAATCATTATTCAATTATGAAAATATACTTATTAGACCATACAATTATTACTTATAAGCATACTGAAAGGTGTGCTTAATAACGCAATATCATAACATAAAATATTCTGCTAAACAAGTTCCTCTTTTTATATAGAAGCATCTGGGTATAGTGCCAGGTACAGTACATTTCTTAAAGTGATTGTAAAGCTTCAAATTTTTGTTTTAAAAAATAACAAACATGTCATACTTACCTCCACTGTGCAGTTCGTTTTGCACAGAGTGGCCTCGATCATCCTCTTAAGGGGTCCCCCGGCAGCGCTGGTAGCTGCTCCCCACATTATTTAACCCCCTAGGAGAAGCGCTCTCCCATGAGGTTAACTTGTGGGCGTGCTCCCGTGTCTAGCATTCGCGTCCATGGACGCAGAATGCTGGACTCAGCCTCGTCCCCCTGGTGCCGCATCATTGGATTTGACTGAGAGCAGCGGGAGCCAATGGCTGCACTGCTATCAATCTATTCAATCAAAAGCTGAGAACCCCAGGCAGAGGAAGAGCGAGGAAATTCCAAAAGCTGAGAACCCCGGGCAGAGGAAGTGGGAAATTCCAGGGTTTAGGTAAATAAAACTGGGGGGTGGGGGGCGGTCACTGCCAGGTGTTTTTTCACCTTAATGCATGGGATGCATTAAGGTGAAAAAACACGAGGGTTTACAACCCCTTTAAGCAAGTACTTCTTTTTCTATAGAAGCCTCTGGGCATAGTGCCAGGTACATTTCTTAATATTATAACTTCCTCTTTTTCTACTGAAGAATCATTATTGCTACATAAGTTTATTGAAATAAGCCATAGCAAAGAACAAGCTAGAAACCAATGTTAAAGGGGCACCCTTACACCCTCAATTGTGTTATTTTTTTTTAGTATGACAGCTTCCTACTGCTGATCTATATAGCATTGGTGATATCTATTCTATTTTTTTCTGATACTTTATAAGGTTATTGTATGTTTGTTGGATTATGTCAGGCTTCCAACCAAACAAATACTTCACGGTTGATTGTACTGTGTAATTATGAAGTCTCAATAAAGCTTGTATAGAAAAAAAAACAGATAAAAGCCAAATACATTATCAGTGCTGCTAAAGCACACAAAGATGAAGAAATGTCTAAATCCATTAGGAAAGGAGAAAAACCTTTTAAAATATATCTGTGACAGAAGTAAAAAATAGCATGAGATAACAAAAATGAAAGCTGGGTACAACAGTTATTTTGTGGTGGATGTACCAAACCATTTAAAGAATTACTTTTGTTCAGTCTTCTAGTACATGGCAGACAGCAAACAAATATCAGTCACAGGTTCAGGTACGCAAACTGGCTAAATATGGTAGTTTTGTTCTCCTTATAAAATTAAATGAAAAATATAAGTGCTGCGCTATTAATCTATCATGTGAAATATCCAGTGATATCAAATTATATTCAAATAAATAAATAAATCTATATAATAATGTGTACAATTAAAGTCCATATGCTGAAACTTTTCTGCGTTGAATTATTGTGACTTTTCAATTATTGTGACTTCTCAATTCATATATCATTCACTACTGTGCAAATCGTGTCTTCAGCAGATTATGTGCACACCTTCAGCAGCCGTTATACCTGCTCACCTCATAAATGAGTCAGAAAGACTCAAAACAATTCCTTTCTTTCTTTCAGCTATGGTCTCATCTCTTCCACATCCGACCAGCTACTCTGTATCCACTTTCCAATCAGTAGCCTCCCAGGGGGATCACAAGAAAGATCTCACATATATACTGCCCCACTGCTCTTCTCCTTCCGCCACACCTGCGTTATTACTCGGTATTCCTGATAGGATATGTCTCCCCATTCATGCAACAATAAATAGAGGATACATAGTGCTCTCCATATGCAACATTTATTAAAATGCCCCAATTAAAAAACACTTACAAGATATTTAGTTAAAACCAGCTCTGTATAGTCCTGCTCACCATCACCATCATCACATATTTGAAATCCCTATCAACATGGGGACAAAGTGCTTTGTTAGGGGGGGTTCCTCTTGCCAAGGTACCTTCTCTGTGTTAAAGGCATGTGTCCTGGTTTGATTCATGGACGTCTTCCCAGAATCCCGTCTCACGCGCCCCCTGGGGCGCGCACCCGAGAACATCCGTGACCGCCCATCACGGATCACAGTAAACGGCTGCTGATCAAGGCCATTTACCATGTGATCGCTCCGTCAAATAAGCGATCACATGTAAACAAACCGACGTCATGTCGGTTCCTCTCTCCCCTCTCTGTGTACCAATCGGTACAGTGTGGAAGGAGAGGTTGAGAGAGCGGATGGCAGCACCGCTGTGGGCTGCATGTGTAGTGCCCACAGCGCTATTCTGTGACAAATACAGTCACATCCATCCATCCAACCATGCTCAGCCATCCCTCCATAATCTAATACCCTGCAATGCCCTGCAATACTCTGCAGTACCGTGCAATACCGTGCAATACTCTGCACTACTCTGCAATACCCTGCAATACTCTGCAATACCCTACAATACTCTGCACTACTCTACAATACTCTGCAATACTCTGCAATACCGTGCAATACCGTGCAATACTCTGCAATACCCTGCACTACTCTGCAATACCCTGCACTACTCTGCAATACCCTGCAATACTCTGCAATACCCTGCAATACTCTACAATACTCTGCAATACCCTGCAATACCCTGCACTACTCTGCAATACCCTGTACTACTCTGCAATACACTGCAATACTGTGCAATACTGTGCAATACCGTGCAATACCCTGCAATACTCTGCAATACCCCGCAATACTCTGCAATACCCTGCCATACCCAGCCATACTCTGCAATGCCTGGTGATACCTAGCCATACTCTGCCATACCCAGCCATACTCGGCGATACCCTGCAATACCCTGCCATGCTGAGCCATACTCGGCCATGCTCTGCCATGCTCTGCCATGCGCAGCCATACTCAGCTGTACTTGGCCTCTGTATGTGGCCAGGTTGTGGAAGTCTCACACATGTGGTATTGCCATACTCAGGAGGAGTAGGAGAATCTATTTTGGGGTGTCATTTTTGGTATGTACATGCTATGTGTTAGAAATATTGTATAAATGGACAACTTTGTGTTAAAAAAAAATGCGTTTTAACCACTTCCCACCCACCGGCCATCATATGACGTCCTTGACTTTGTGCGGGGATATCTGAATGATGCCTGCAGCTACAGGCATCATTCAGATATCAGCTTTTTCAGCCGGCAATTCCCTACACCATAAGAATGATCATAGCAGCTGTTCCACTGCTTGATCGTTCTTACGGGAGGCAAGAGGGGACATCCCCCCCTTCCCGCCTCCCTCCGGTGCTTCTACCGACTCACCACTACGATCGAAGCCAGGATTGTTTGTTTTTTTATTTTTTTATTTCAGGCTTCCAGCCTAGAGGTGAGATGTGGGGTTTTATTGACTCCATATCTTACTGTAAAGAGGACCTGTCATGCCATATTCCTATTACAAGGGATGTTTACATTCCTTGTAATAGGAATAAAAGTGATCAAAAAAATTTTTTGGGGGAAAAAAGTGTCAAACTAAAATAAAGTAAAATGAACAATAAAAAGAAAAATTTTTTTTAAAGTGCCCCTGTCTGTGTGCTTGCATGCAGAAGTGAACGCACATGTAAGTCCCACCCACATATGAAAATGCACAATGTGAGGTATTGCTGAGAACGTTAGAGCGAGAGCAATAATTTTGGCCCTAGACCTCCTCTGTAACTCAAAACATGTAACCAGTAAAAAATTTTATAGCGTCGCCTATGGGGATTTTTAAGTAGTGAAGTTTGGCACCATTCCACGAGCGTGTGCAATTTTGAAGGGTGACATGTTAGGTATCTGTTTACTCGGCATAACTTCATCTTTCACATTATGCAAAAACATTGAGCTAACTTTACTGTTTTGTTTTTTTTTAAAGCACAAAACTGTTTTTTTACCCTAAAAAAAAGCATTAAAAAAATTGCTGAGCAAATACCGTGCGAGATAAAAAGTTGCAACAACCGCCATTGTATTTTCTAGGATCTTTGCTAAAAAAACATATATAATGTTTTTTGAGTTTTATGTAATTTTCTAGCAAATAAATGATGATTTTTACATGTAGGAGAGAAATGTCAGAATTGGCCTGGGTGCGCCAGAACGCCTGAAGGTGCTCCGTGCATGTTGGGCCTCTGTATGTGGCCACGCTGTGTAAAAGTCTCACACATGTGGTATCGCCATACTCGGGAGTAATAGCAGAATGTGTTTTGGGGTGTAATTTGTGGTATGCATATGCTGTGTGTGAGAAATAACCTGCTAATATGACCATTTTGTGGAAAAAAAAAGAAAAAAAAAATCTTAATTTTGCAAAGAATTGTGGGAAAAAATTCCAACTTCAAAAAACTCACCATGCATTTTTCTAAATACCTTGGAATGTCTTCTTTCCAAAAACGGGTCATTTGGGGGGTATTTGTACTTTTCTGGCATGTTAGGGTCTCAAGAAATTAGATAGGCCGTCAGTACTTCAGGTGTCATCAATTTTAAATATTGGCACCACAGCTTTTGGACTCTATAACTTTCACAAAGATCAAATATTGTACACCAATTTGTACTTATTTTTACCAAAGATATGTAGCAGTATAAATTTTGGCCAAAATTTATGAAAAAAATTACGACTTTGCTAAATTTTATAACAGAAACAAAGAAAAATTCATTTTTTTACCAAATTTTCAGTCTTTTTTCTTTTATAGCTCAAAATATAAAAAACCCAATGGTGATTAAATACCACCAAAAGAAAGCTCTATTTGTGTGAAAAAAGGACAAAAATTTCATATGGGTACAGTATTGTCTGACTGAGTAATTGTCATTCAAAATGTGAGAGCATCGAAAGCTGAAAATTGGTCTGGTAAGGAAGCAGGTTTAAGTGCCCAGTTGTCAAGTGGTTAAGAAGGGGGGAGCTGCATGTCCACTGCCCCTCCCTTTCCTGCATGTTTAGATAAAGATCTGTTGTGGATTGTGGGGGAACCCCAGACTTTTTTTCTTGTCTTTTGTGTTTAATTTCCCTTAAATGAAAGGAGGGGTTTTAATTATGAATGCCTTCAACATGCTGGACATTAATTGGAATTTTCAAACTGTGTTTACAAGCAGGAGTAGAGATTTAGTGAAGGGCCCAAATGGAGTTTCTCTGAAACAGTTGGAAAAAGCCAAACCCCAGGAGATCCTTATCTAGACCTAGGAATGACAAATGTGGATCGATTGTCTGCTGTTGAGGTGGGAGGAAATTTAGGTGATAATGATCACCAGTGTTGGTTAGATATTCAACCAATTGGTGAAAAATCATATACTAAAACAAATGCTTTGTATTTTTGAAAGGACACACTTTGCTTAAATGGATGATTTTCTAAAAAAATAATGCAACTATTGGAGTAAAAGAACAGGAGTCAGTAATCAGTGGGCACTATTTTTGTCTACCATTCTGGAGTCAACTAGATTATATGTCAGGTAAGTAAGAGAAACAGAATTAAAAAAACAATATAGTTGTAAGAGGTAGGTAGATTAGTAAAGGAAAAAAATCAGCATATAGAGGTTCAAGGAAACAAAAAATGTAGCTGATAGAAGAGTATAAAAATGGATGAAAGGGGGCATAATCTAGCTTTGGTCTGAAATAGCTGCCTAATTCAGGATCTCTGGCCTTCAAGGCTCTTTATTTGTGACATAGGCTGGAGAACTCCCTCCCCTTGACATGGGGAAGACTAAAAGGAGTACCCTGGGACACCGGGACTCAGCTCAGCATAACATCCCTGTGCTGTTCCAAACCTAACAAGGCAACCAGTCCACGACTTCAGTCCAGATGAAAGGACAAAACAGGAAGCACTACCTGAGTGTAGTATTAACATAAACAATTTAATCAAAATATTAAGCAAACTCACAGAAACACAATTAAAAACAAGCTCATCTGGTGCATGGGGAAGCACTTCCAATTATCTCATGGACATCACTCTACGCACGGAGAAGTTGCTGGTGCTTTGTGGTAGCTGGATAGCATCCATAGAATCTGGGAGAACCAACATGAACCGCAGGACGGGTGTGACATCACCGGAGGGGGGGAGACAGCCAGGGTCATATCCATTAGGTTTTTATTGTGCATTATTGTGCATAATTGTGCATGTTTATGTTCATGTTTATTTCTCTGCTGTGCCAGTTATACTCCCTACAGGACATCATACCAGAGAAAGTCTGGAGCAGTATCCATGCCCGATAGACTTACAACTGGTGGCTCTTGATATTAAGCACCTTTTTGCCAGCCATCTCAAATCTCTACTCCAACATTAAAACCATGGAAATAAGGCTGACGGAACTGGATCGGTCTACGGCTGAACACACCAGAGCTCCTTAGCAGGTACAGACTATCACCAGAGCATATGTAACCCACATTATGGACCATCATAGGTTTCAGATACATGGTATTCCAGTAACCATTGATCAACCCCAGCTTGAACAGGTGGTCCTTACTATTGTCAACGATCTTTTGGACATACCACGGGAATCCCCTATTGAGATTAAATGGCTCCATGGAGCCCTACAACTGAGATGCTGGGATACTGACCTGCCAAGAGATGTGGTCTGCTATTTGGTCAGTTTCTCCCTGGAAGAGGAGATCATATGCAGGGCCAGGAATCAGAACCACATTACATGCAATGACATGGAAATTAATATCTTTTAAGATCTCTCCAGCATTACGCTGCAACATATGAGGGAGTTGCCCTCTTTACTAGGGATGAGCTTCGTGTTCGAGTCGAACCCATGTTCGACTCGAACATCGGCTGTTCGATTGTTCGCCGAATTGCGAACGATATGGGCCGTTCGCGCCAAATTCGTGTGGCGCGTCACGGCCCATAATTCACTGCGGCATCGCAGTGCATTGCTTGCTGATGATTGGCCAAGCATGCACTATGACCCACATGCTTGGCCAATCACAGCGCCGCCTTAACAGAGAGCCATAATTGGCCAAAGCCAAGGAGGCTTTGGCCAATTATGGCTCAGGGGATTTAGTACACGCCCCACACTATATAAGGCCGCCTGCACGGCGGCCCTGTGCAGTGTGTTCCGGTGTGCTTAGAGAGAGAGAGAGACAGTGTCATTTCATTTGAGTTAGCTAGATTAGGCAGGACAGTCAGTCAGTTAGCTGCACTTAAAGTGTATTGTGTATATATATGCATCCCAGGTGTTGCATATATATATATATATATATATATATATATATATATATATATATATATATATATATATATATATATATATATATATATACACTGTATTCAGTTTAGCTAGATCCGTTCCTGTTATCTTCTAGACTATTTACATTTAGTGCAGTGCGTCCTGCTCACAGTGTTCAGCTAGATCCGTTCCTGTTATATTCCTACTGACAGGCAGGCTTGTCTTGTTACAGTATTTTGAAGAAAATTACTGGTGTTCTTTTGATCCTATTAGTACCACAGTCAGGCAGCTAGACTATTTACATTTAGTGCAGTGCGTCCTGCTCACAGTGTTCTGCTAAACCTACAAGTAAGTGGGGTGCGTCCTGCTCACAGTGTTCAGCTAAACCTACAAGTTAGTGGGGTGCGTCCACCTCACAGTGTTCAGCTAAACCTACAAGCTAGTGGGGTGCGTCCTGCTCACAGTGTTCAGCTAGATCCGTTTCTGTTATCTTCTTACTGACAGGCAGGCTTGTCTTGTTACAGTATTTTAAAGAAAATTGCTGGTGTTCTTTTGATCCTATTAGTACCACAGTCAGGCAGCTAGACCATTTACAGTTAGTGCAGTGCGTCCTGCTCACAGTGTTCTGCTAAACCTACAAGTTAGTGGGGTGCGTCCTGCTCACAGTGTTCAGCTAAACCTACAAGTTAGTGGGGTGCGTCCACCTCACAGTGTTCAGCTAAAGCTACCTGTAGAAGGTTGGTGGTGTTCTCATACTACAGGCAGGCAGTTGATTTTGCTAGCTGCACTATCAGTACATATATATATATATATATATATATATATATATATATCCCAGCTTAGTGCAGCTACAGGCCATTAGTATGTCTGGAAGGCCAAGAAGGAGAGGCAGACAGTCACAAGCCAATAAGAGAGGGCAAGCAGGCTCTGTGTCTAGTGCTGGTCGTGGAGACGGTGCATCCTCATCAGCACGTGGCCATGGGACACGCTTGGCCTTTTTTTCGGCAGCTGGCCATGTTGAGCCGCAACATGCGGAAGACTTGGTCGAGTGGATGACCAAGCCGTCCTCATCCTCCTCATCCTCTCTCACCCATGCCCAGGGTACTTTGTCTGGCAAAGCAGCGGCCTCTTCCCTCGGCTCAATGTCATCAGTGACTCCTTCCCTAGCCCCACCATGTCCTCCTGAGGAGTCCCTCGAACTGTTTGACCACAGTGTTGGGTACATGCTCCAGGAGGATGCCCAGCGTTTGGAAGGCTCTGATGATGATACTGAGCTCGATGAAGGCAGTAACACGAGCACGGACAGAGGGGGTGCCCAAGAAGGACAGCAATCTGGCAGTCATGCTCCCCCTGCTGCAGCATACTGCCAGGTTTGCTCCAGTGATGAGGAGGGAGGGGATGATGAGGTCACTGACTCAACGTGGGTGCCTGATAGGAGAGAGGAGGAGGAGGAGGAGGAGGCGGCACATCACCAACGAGGCAGGATGCCCTCCAGGGGCCAGCCTAAGGGCAGCACATTGACTGCATCACACCCCAAAGCTCCACATGTGCAGGGCGCTGCAGTCTCTGCGCGTTATTCAAAAAGTTCTTTGGTGTGGGCCTTTTTTGAGACGAGTGCATCAGATCGCACCGCTGCTATTTGCAGCATATGTCTCAAGCGTATCTCGCGTGGCCAAAACATCTCCCGCTTGGGTACCACATGCTTGACCAGACATATGTTGACCTGCCATGCAATTCGTTGGCAAGCGTATCTAAAAGACCCACACCAAAGAACAAAGAGGACCTCTGCTTGCTCCTCATCAGCTGAGATTTCCAACCCCACTAGACCTTCAGTCCTCTCTGAGACCTGCACTGAGAGGAATGAAGGTGTAGAATTAGGTGTGTCACAGCCACGTACTTGTGGGCAATCTGATTTTGGTACACCGACGTCAGATTGTACCAGGCAAATTTCCCTGCCCCAGCTGCTGCACCGCCGAAAGAAGTTTGCTCCCAGCCATCCACATGCCCAACGGTTGAATGCTAGCTTGGCAAAACTGCTAGCACTTCAACTGCTGCCTTTTCAGTTGGTAGAATCTGCCCCCTTCCGTGAGTTTGTGGAATGTGCGGTTCCTCAGTGGCAGGTACCCAAACGCCACTTTTTCTCACGGAAGGCGATTCCGGCTCTCTACCAGCATGTGGAAGGCAATGTCCATGCCTCGCTGGACAGGGCGGTCAGCGGTAAGGTGCATATTACCGCTGACTCATGGTCCAGCAGGCATGGACAGGGACGTTACCTAAGTTTCACGGCACATTGGGTGACTCTGCTGGCAGCTGGGAAGGATGCAGGACAAGGTGCAGTAGTGTTGGAGGTTGTTCCGCCACCACGCCTCCAAAATGCTAATGATTGTGACACACCTCTCTCCTCCACCCCCTCCTCTTCTTCTTCCTCCATGGCCTCTTCCTCGGAACCAGCGGTGCTCCGTAGTCGTTCAAGGGGCTACGCAAGTACGCAGGCCAAAAGATGCCATGCGGTGCTTGAGCTGGTGTGCTTGGGGGACAGGAGCCACACTGGGGCAGAGGTTCTGTCAGCTCTGCAGGGGCAGGTTCAGAGGTGGTTGACGCCACGCCAACTTAAGGCAGGAATGGTGGTTTGCGACAATGGCACCAATCTCCTCTCTGCCCTCCGACAGGGACAAATGACCCATGTGCCCTGTTTGGCTCACGTCCTTAACTTGGTGGTGCAGCGGTTCTTGGGCAGGTACCCGGGCTTACAGGATGTCCTGGGGCAGGCCAGGAAAGTCTGTGTGCATTTCCGCCGGTCATATAATGCCAGTGCTCGGCTGACGGACCTCCAAAAGGAGTTTAACCTGCCCAAGAACCGCCTAATCTGTGACATGCCCACCAGGTGGAACTCAACGTTGGCCATGCTGCAGCAGCTGCACACGCAGCAGAGGGCCATCAATGAGTACCTGTGCGACTATGGCACCAGGACAGGGTCAGGGGAGCTTGGTTTTTTTTCCCCACGCCAGTGGGCCATGATCAGGGATGCATGCACTGTCCTGTCACCATTTGAGGAGGCCACGAGGATGGTGAGCAGTGACAGTGCATGCATCAGTGACACTGTCCCCCTTGTCCACCTGTTGGAGCACACGCTGCGTGGAATAATGGACAGGGCACTTGAGGCAGAACAGAGGCAGGAAGAGGAGGACTTCCTTAGCTCTCAAGGCCCCCTTTATCCAGACAGTGTTCCTGCGTGCCCGCCGATCACACAGGAAGAGGACGAGGAGGAAGAGGAGGAGGAGGAGGAGGAAGATTGTGTCAGTATGGAGGTGGAGCCTGGCACTCAGCATCAGCAGCAGTTTTTAAGGGATCAGTCCCAAGAAACACATGGACTTGTACGTGGCTGGGAGGAGGTGGCTGCGGACCATGTCGTCCTTAGTGACCCAGAGGACTCCGGACCGAATGCCTCAGCAAACCTACGCTGCATGGCCTCCCTGATCCTGCAAAGCCTGCGTAAGGATCCTCGTATTTGTGGTATCAAGGAGAAGGACCAATACTGGCTGGCAACCCTCCTTGATCCACGTTACAAGGGTAAGGTTGCGGACCTTATCTTGCCATCGCAGAGGGAGCAGAGGATTAAACATCTTCGGGAGGCCTTGCAGAAAGGTCTGTGCAACGCGTTCCCAGAGACTGGGAGGTTACAAACTCCTGTTTCTGGACAACGTGTTGCTGAGGCTTCAGTCAGTCAAAGAAGGAGCGGTGGAGAAGGTGGCCGTCTGACCGATGCGTTCAGACAATTTTTTGGTCCGCAGCCCCAAGGTATGATCGGTTCCAGCAACCATCGCCAGCGTCTGTTTTACATGGTGCAGGAATACCTAGGGGCAAGATCAGACTTGGACACCTTTCCCACCGAAAATCCTCTGGGTTACTGGGTCTTGAGGATGGATCACTGGCCAGAGCTTGCACAGTATGCAATTGAGCTACTGGCCTGTCCTGCATCCAGCGTTCTTTCGGAACGCACATTCAGTGCTGCTGGAGGCGTGGTAACCGATCACAGGGTGCGTCTGTCCACTGACTCGGTCGATCGACTGACCTTCATAAAAATGAATGAGTCTTGGATCACCACCAGCTACCAAGCACCTGATGCTGATGTAACCGAATAATTTTTTTGAAATCTCAGATCCCTTCAAAGACTGCCTATGCTGATGCTGAGTGACTATCCCTGAGTAATTATCCTCTTCCTCCTCAATCATCACGCTGATAACTTGTAAGAACATTTTTGGTTCTGGGTGCCACCACCAGTGCCTAAGGCACAATTTTTCAGCCCCTGTTTAACAGGGGCGTGTAATTACGATTTTTGATGTAATACTTTGCAGCAGGGCTCGTTCCTGCATTCCAACTAGAGTGTCTGTGAGGGGTTGCAGTGTTGTGGCACCAGCACCAGTGCCTAAGGCCCAATTTTTCAGCCCTTGTTTAACAGGGGCGTGTAATTACAATTTTTGATGCAATACTTTGCAGCAGGGCTCGTTCCTGCATTCCAACTAGAGTGTCTGTGAGGGGTTGCAGTGTTGTGGCACCAGCACCAGTGCCTAAGGCCTAATTTTTCAGCTCCTGTTCAACAGGGGCATGTAATTACAATTCTTGATCTAATATTTCACAGCAGAGCCCTGTGAGGGCTTACAGTGTTGTGGCCACAGCAACACCTAAGGCCCAAATTTCTGCTGAGTATATAGGGCAGGACCCTACTTTCAAACAACTAACTTACAAACGACTCCTACTTGCAAACGGAAGGAGACAACAGGAAGTGAGAATAAATCTACCCCTAGGAAGGGAAATTCTCTCCTGTAAGAGTTAATATGGGAAAAACATTTCTCCTTTCCACTGATGCTTTCCAATCCATTGGGACAAAAAGTGAGGTGAAATCTTCTGAAGAGGAGGAAAGACAGCAAAACAAATGTCACAGGGGTGATAACCCTTCCCTATGTTTTCCAAAAAGCTTAAAAAAGATTTTTTGGCTGGAGCTAAACACGTTAAAAATGTACCCGTTCAAAATTACAAAGAGATTCTACTTAACAACAAACCTACAGCCTGTATACTGCTGTTCAGAGTATATAGGGCCTGGTGGCCCCACACCTTTCCTTATTTTAATTTGGGTGCGGGGTTCCCCTTAATATCCATACAAGACCCAAATGGCCTGGTAATGGACTGGGGGGTACCCATGCCGTTTGTCTCACTGATTTTCATCCATATTGCCAGGACCCGACATTACATTAAACCCGCAAGCAGTTTTAAATGAGATTTTTTCCTTTAAAAATGACATTTGGTGCAGGGACTGTTCTAAACACGGGAAACACGCGTCACTTTACAGGCATACTATAGACACCCCTCAGGTACGATATTTAAAGGAATATTTCACTTTTTTTTTTTACTTTAAGCATCATTAAAATCACTGCTCCCGAAAAAACGGCCGTTTTTAAAAGTTTTTTTGCATTGATACATGTCCCCTGGGGTAGGACCCGGGTCCCCAAACCCTTTTTAGGACAATACCATGCAAATTAGCCTTTAAAATGAGCACTTTTGATTTCGAACGTTCGAGTCCCATAGACGTCAATGGGGTTCTAACGTTCGTGCGAACTTTCGGTCCGTTCGCAGGTTCTGGTGCGAACCGAACCGGGGGGTGTTCGGCTCATCCCTACTCTTTACCACAAGTTCTATGCTCCAGGGGCATACCATACCACTGGTGGTTCTCCTTTTGCTTCTTGCCCTCATATTCTGGCCTTATAGCCCATATGCTCACCCTTGATGTCCTACTGGACTTTTATGATACTTTGGGCATTACGCCTATAGAGCTCCTAGACTGGTACAATGCAATTTAATACAAGGATTCCTGTGTTGATCTGCAACAATTTAAAGCTTCCAGTGTACAACAGCTCAGATCAGGATACTGCAGATCTACTCCCACCTCTCCAGCAGGTCCCCCAGAGAAGATCATCATGATGGGACGTGGCATGGGCTTCTCACCTCCCAGTTCTAGGAACCATATGGGGCACTTATAGCTATCCTGCTTGAGTTTCAGCAGTCTTAGCACTTTGCTGTTTGTGTTTTTTGAGTTGGCGAGATTCCAGACTGCACCCTAATCATGTCACTTTAGTTGCTTGCAGAAGCCGATCAATGACATGTTGATGGCAATTCACCTATTTAAGAGTATTACGAATGTTCCACCTGAACATGAACATTTCAGTCGAAAAGTCCGTGGACCCTTTGTGCCTTAATTTGTGCAACTCTCCAGTTTCTAAGTCATACGGGGCTTCCGCCACACAATTAACATGTCCCCATGGCGGTTACTTCCACTACCCGTCATCCAAGTGGGCTAGCTACCCTAAACATTAGTTACAGTTTAGCAGTGAATCCCACGGTAATGAACAATTACAGAGGAGAGTATAGCCCTTGTTTCCCTGGTTAACCTGGTTTGCCTGGTTATTGAATCTTATATTTTTTCATACTGGTGATAATATTTGAAAATACCCCTTTGTTTGTTTAACCGAGGTGTTCTCCCTTCAGTGCTTAAAGCAGAACTCCAGGCTCCCTCAAAAAATTTAAAGTTAACAGCTACAAATACTGTAGCTGCTGACTTTTGTTTATGTAAAATTTTTATTGGGTTATTACGATACAGAGTATAAATCAACTGACAATGAAAAATATACAGTTGAACAATTCCAAAACAAAGTATCAGTTCAATGTAAAGGATGAGAAAAAAGGGGGGGTAAATGGGTAGGAGGGGAAGGGGAGAGAGTGGGGGAGAGGAATACATGAGTATAATTACCTGTAAATAAAATAACAGTGAACTGGTTCAATCAGGGAAGATACATTGGCAAGTTGTCAAATTGTGCGTCATGTAACCTGCAGGAGTGGAAGCTTCCTAACTTATACTATAGCGAAGACTGTCATACATAGTAAATACATACAAACAAAACAAGTAATGTTAGTGAATGGAGGTGTCCTTCCTAAGACTAGGGGGCTGTGGAGAATGGATAGTTCTGGAAAACTGGCATCCCACGAGGGGATCTGAGCGATAGGAGGTTAGCAGAATTGGGCAGATCTTTTATTTTGAGCTTTCCCAAGGTATTGGTGAGATCATGTTTCAGGTACCAGTGTATCGGAATGGATAGATGATGGAGGATAATTCTTCGGTAGTGAATGTATGTTCGATATATTTTCTCCATCTAGCAAAGAAACTGGTAATAGAGCGGAAGTTCAGTATTATGGTATCCAGTCTCTCGATGTGAATCAGCGACAGTACTGTTTGCTTTACGGCTTGCAGGGAAGGTGGAGATGATTTGATCCAGTAGGACATGATCATATTGCGAGCTGCCAATAAACATAGATGAGACCACTGTGTGAGAGTTTGTGATCTCATCGGTGCTGATGGGGAGACTGGTGGATCACATCCAAATAGACATAAGAGTGGATCTTTAACTAGCCGTGTGTTGCTGACCTTGAATATATATTTGAGCACTGAGTCCCAAAACATGGAGATTGCAGAGCATTCCCACAGGCGGTGCAGTAATGTTGGGCAGGAGTAAGAGCACCAAGGGCATTGAGCTTGGTTAGGTTCTGAGATGTTGGTGTGGAAGGGGTAGTATGCCCTGTGGATGATTTTGAAGTGGGTTTCCCGCCATGCTTCCGAAACAATGAGTTTGTGAACATGGCAATAGCTTTGTAGGATCCTTTCTGGCAGTTCATTGTCATTGAATATTGAGGACCACTTCTGAAATGCTGTGAGATGATATTTATTCGCTTGGTGAGCAATAAGGTAAAGGAAGTAGAGACTGGAGATATAATAATCATCATTCTGGAGCATGACATCCAGGTAGGATTTTTGAAGGGGATCTGTGTGAGGACCATGACAAGATCGCAGATAGCTGAGTAGTTGATGATGGTGGAAAGCATGAGACGGTGGCAGTGAGTATTCTCATGGGAGATCCTGGTATGACTTGAATTGTCCCAGTTTATCACTATATAAGGGAGTAATATCAGTGAGGCCTTGTGTGCCCCAAAGGTTAAAGGCTGAGTAGATAGTGGAGGGGAGAAACATGAGGTTTCCTTGAATGGTTAAATGGTTAGATATACTTGAGGGTAGCCCCAGCAACTTCTGCACCTACCTCCAGGCAACCACCATGTCTCTAATGAGGACATTTGATTTAAGATGTATGGGTAAAGCTTTTAGAGTGGAGTGGAGAATGGCTGCTCCCTCAAGCATATGGTTTGAGTACCAAGATTTTCCCGATAACCAATCTAGACCCTGTCCACGTAAACAAGAGATATTATAAAAATGTAAATTGGGCAACCCTGCCCCACCCTCAGACCTGGGGAGACAAAGCTTTTGGAGAGCTATACGCAGCTTTTTGTTAGTCCATAAAAAAGCATTTAAAGCCTTTTGTATCTTCTGTACATCTGAGTGTTTCAGTAAAAGCGGAATAGTCTGCATCGAATAGAGTAACCGTGCAAAGGACACCATTTTGAATAAATGACATCTCCCAAAGAGCAAGGGAGAGGGTTGCCCAAGCTTCCAACTCCTTTACAATTTAATTATTAAAGGTGGGTAATTGAGAGTGTACAGGGAAGATGGCTCTCGACCTATAGTGGCTAGAGTGATTGGAGAGGAAAATCACCATTTAGTAGATAATCAGGGATTTAGTGCTAGAACCTCACTTTTGTCGAAGTTAATCCTAAATCCAGAGCTGAGTAGAAAGGCCACAAACAGATTGTATAGCGTATCAAAATCTGACAGGGGATTATATGAAAAGAGAAGAATATCATCCGTGAATAGCGCGGAATGAACGGTTTGGTCGCCTATGTTGATACCGCTAATACCCGCAGGTGAGTTAAGGATTCTGGACAATGGTTCAATTGCTATGTTGAAGAGTAAAGGGGAGAGGGGACAGCCCTGTCTAGTTCCCTTAGTAAGAGGTATGGTGTCGGAGATAAAATCCGGAGTCACTAAGTGAGCCGTAGGGGCTGCATACATCTGGTGTAAAATACGAGTTATCGGACCCAAAAAGCCGAATGCAGTCATTACCCTAAACAACCATGAGAAACTGATATTATCAAAAGTCTTTTTGGTGTCAAGTGATATAATAGCAGGGTCTTGCTCCGGGTGTAGTACTCCAGCGCTAGCAAGACTTTGCAGATGTTCAAAGTTGCTGATCGTTCTGAGACAAAGCCTGATTGAGCTGGATGAAACAAAGAGGGGAGTAGGGTAGCTAGACTTGAGGTGACTATTTTAGAGAGAATCTTTACGTCCACGTTTATCAGTGAGATTGGCCTGTATGAGCCTGGGTGTAACGGGTCTTTTCCTTTTTTGGATATTAGTTTAATGTGTGCTTGGGTGCCAGTGGAAAGGTATGGGCCCCCCTCTCACATGGCGGAAAATACATGTTTCAAAGTGTGGGGGATGAAATCACTAGTCAATTTGTAGAACTCGGCAGTGTAGCCGTCAGGGTCTGGGGCCTTCGAGGAGGCTAGAGATTTACCTGTCGATTGGATTATTGGATAAGGCTTTACCCGCTTCCCAAAAAAGGTTTGGGTCAGTGAGGTGTGCACCATTAGTGGATGTATAATTCTCCCAAGAGACATGGAGCATGTGTCTAAAATCCTCGTTTTCAGCTAGGTATGGGGGTAATTGCCAAGTGAGTGAGGGCAATGACGGTTTGCTATTGGTTAAGTGTATAATAATGGGACTGTGATCTGAGATCACTGTATCACTAATCCCTGGATCGCAGATTGTTGACAGTAAAGCTTGGGATGAAAAAAAAAAATCTATTCATGAAAAAGAATTGTGGGGGGCGAAAAAGAAGTAAAATCGCGGTCAGTCAGGTGGGTTAGGCACCAAAAGTCTATAAAATTTATTGATGAGACGGGCGGCCCGGGCAAGCGGCGTCGTGTTATCAGTCAGAGTCGGGGTTTCATGCTAGTTGGGACTTATGGCCTGCACGATCTTCTGATGGGCGCATGACAGAGTTGAAGTCTCCTCCGACCAAGTGGAGAGCCTCAGGGGCGGCCAAGATCCAAGACACCATGTCCTGCAAGAAGACACTATTAGGAGAGTTGGGGGCATAAATGTTGGTGATAGTGATATCTTTAGAAGCTAATGAAAGACGTAGCGTTAATTTACAGCCATTCGTGACAGCTGGGATATCTTGAATCGTGTGCCTCAGATTTTTATGTAGCAGAATAGCTACCCCAGCTTTACGGCCTACCGCCGGAGAGCAATAGACATTTCCAACCCATAGCTTATGTAGACGTGGTAAGTCATCACCACATAGATGGGTCTCTTGAAGGAGGACTACATCAGCACAAAGATGCTTTAGATGCCTAAGGATTTGCATACGCTTGTTGGGAGAGCGAAGCCCCTTAACATGCCAGGAAATTATTTTTAGGTGATCCCTGTCAGTATGGTGAGCCATTTCCATTGTATAAGGGTTTCAGCAAATGTTAACATAACAGCTAAGCCTATGACGGTCAATGCACTAGCGAAATGAGGGGTACACATACATCGGAAAACTTCAAAAAGGTAAACAGGCAGAACAGGTAAAAAACTCAAGAAAACATAATAAAAAAAATGGATCAAAAATAAAAAAAGCCAGGTGGAAACGCCACCTAGTGTGCATTACTGACTTCACCTTTTTCCACATGGGGACCTATACCCACGCAAAGCTCCCGCTTAGTGCTCAGTCCTCTCTCGGGGGTGGAACTGAAGCCTCAGGGGGGCGAGGGGGAGAGAGTCAGAAAGACAGCTCTCATAAATGGGGAGGAAGGGAAGGGAGAGAGGGGGGATGGGGGGTAGACCCGTTAATAGCGAGCATGAGCAGCCTGACTATGGGCGACTGGGCAGAGCGATGGGTTCAAACCCACAAGAGAACAAGAGAGCAGCTGGGATTGATAAGACCACATAGAGAGATAAATAAAGTAAGTGCAGCTAAGTCAGCGTATAATTACAACAAATAAAATATAGGTTGCATTGTTCATATATAAAGAAATGTGATTTTGCGCTAACCATACAAAAAATAAAAAAATTGTGCTGCTGCTCGTGTTAGTCCATAAATACAAAAGACCCAAAAAATAAATAGTAAATAGTGTAACCAGTGCGCATCATATCTTAGTGTGTATTAAATATAAGTGATCCCGATAGTTATGACTACTATTGGTATACCACACTTTAAGCCATTTCAATCCGGCCAAAAACTCATGAAAAACGTTATTACTATAGACATATATTTAAAAAATCGTGAAATTGACTTATTTTTCTATATTAGGAACATTTAAATCCTATACTCACACCACGTGTTCAACAGTGAAACAAAACATGTGTTATTAATTACAATGTTACTTATGAAAATCAATCCGCAACAATGTAGTGAGCACCCTGAAACATATGTTGCTAGTAACAATGTTACTTGTGACTATCAGTTCGCAACAATGTGGTGAACACCATACATATCCAAATTAGTGCTAAAAATGTTTATCAGTGGGACACTTATTCCTCTTGAACATCTTAGATGTAGAAACAATGATCAGTCCTTGATGGAAATATGCTAGGTTGATATTAGCACCAATCTTCTTTATAGAAAGAGACACACCGATATTCCTCCTTTTCACAAATATGGTAAAAAAAGGCCGCTTACCGGATCAGATGGATCTCAGGTTAGTGAGATCAGATGAGCATGTTGTATTAGCCTGCCGGCCTTAGATTATCACCTGGGCGTTTTCCTGGGAGATTTCCTCAGCCACTGTGCTCCAATTCACAGGCAGATCTGGGCGTTTTCCTGGGAGATTTCCTCAGCCACTGCGCTCCAACACACAGGCAGATCTATCCTCACTGATACAATGTATCCGGTTTCAAAATATTAGTTCATCCATACAGAAGATACACCTCAGTGGGAATAAAACGAAAAGGGCTCCATAGTGCAAATGTGTTTTATAGATTTATTCAAAATCTCTTTCACAGTCACTTTAAAACAATTCTTTCCACTGCAAATTTTCACAGCAACACTCCACTGCACATCAGGAACTACAAATCAAAAAACTCCCAAGTATACACCAAACGGAAATCAGATAAAAAATGGGAACCAGATAAAAATTAGCTAAAAATCAGCATACATGCAGAGCGGGAGCAAACCGGCTGACTGCATGGAGAAAGACCAGACAAACGTGATGGCGTCACAGCCTCTAGCTCCACCCGATGCGTTTCCCCTAAACAGGCTTCCACTGGGAACGGAGACATGTCTCCGTTCCCAGTGGAAGCCTGTTTAGGGGAAACTAATATTGGATGAACTAATATTTTGAAACCGGATACATTGTATCAGTGAGGATAGATCTGCCTGTGTATTGGAGCGCAGTGGCTGAGGAAATCTCCCAGGAAAACGCCCAGATCTGCCTGTGAATTGGAGCACAGTGGCTGAGGAAATCTCCCAGGAAAACGCCCAGGTGATAATCTAAGGCCGGCAGGCTAATGCAACATGCTCATCTGATCTCACTAACCTGAGATCCATCTGATCCGGTAAGCGGTCTTTTTTTACCATATTTGTGAAAAGGAGGAATATCGGTGTGTCTCTTTCTATAAAGAAGATTGGTGCTAATATCAACCTAGCATATTTCCATCAAGGACTGATCATTGTTTCTACATCTAAGATGTTCAAGGGGAATAAGTGTCCCACTGATAAACATTTTTAGCACTAATTTGGATAAGTATGGTGTTCACCACATTGTTGCTAATTGATAGTCACAAGTAACATTGTTACTAGCAACATATGTTTCAGGGTGCTCACTACATTGTTGCAGATTGATTTTCATAAGTAACATTGTAATTAATAACACATGTTTTGTTTCACTGTTGAACACGTGGTGTGAGTATAGGATTTAAATGTTCCTAATATAGCAAAATAAGTAAATTTCACGATTTTTTAAATATATGTCTATAGTAACAACGTTTTTCATGAGTTTTTGGCCGGATTGAAATGGCTTTAAGTGTGGTATACCAATAGTAGTCATAACTATCGGGATCACTTATATTTAATGCATTGTTCATAACAAATAAGAAAATGTCAATAAAGTAGGAGATTAAGTTACCAGCTCCCAGTTAGGCTCAGGAGCTCGGGTGCCATCATGCATGTTTCAGCGAGTTTCTGAGCGGTGAGCTTGTTTGGTGGAACGACTGCGATTGTATGGGGTCTTTTCAGGACTGGTTTGGTTCTGATGTGGGGTACGGAATCCCTTGATGGCTCTTGAGGGAGAGTTGTCAGCAGAGTTATTGTGTGCTGTATCCATGTCTGTAGGGTGGTTAATGTAGTGCTCTGCTTCAGCTGGGGAAGAAAAAGTATGACGTGTCCCCATAGGAGATATGACATGGAGAATAGCTGGGTAAGCCAAGGTGAACTTGACGTGGTTGTTGAATAAGGTCGAGCAGATGGATGAAAATGCTTTGCGCTGTTTCATCACCTCCACGGAGTAATCGGCGAATAGTAGCAGGTCTGCACCATCAATAGAAAGGATTTGCTTGCTACGGAATTTCAGCAAGATGGTGTTCTTGTCAGCATTATTGAGATATTTGACAATGACTGCTCAGGGTTTGGTGTGGTGTTTAGTGTGTTTGCCTATGCGGTGAGCACTCTCAATGATGCACGGCGTGCGGAGGCCCAGCTGCTCAGGGATAGTTTTGGCACATAATTCCATGAGTTGCACGTTAGAGAATGATTCTGGTAGTCCAATAATATGGAGATTATTTTTTCTCGAACGATTCTCTAAATTGTCCAGTTTATCCCAGCGTTCTCTATTTGAGTGTGTGAGGTGTGCAAATACAGCAGCATGAGCTGTGATGTTGTCCTCCATTGAGGAGATCTGCTCCTCTGTGTGTGATATATGCTGTGCCTGATCCTGGAGCTCAATGTGAAACTGTTCCATTGCCTTCTGCACGGCTGCATCTATTGTGGCCGACAGAGTGGGCATCAGAAGGGCTACTACCGCCTTGGCTATGCCTGCAGGAGAGGTGTGATCACCGGTTGTTGTGCCCATGTGATTCTGTAGTGCCTCTATGGGGCTGGGAGCGGGCGCCATCTTAGACATGGCCACCGCTGTATCTGCTGAGGGCTGCATGGGGATGGGGGGTGTCCCCGAGGTGATTAGCGGCTTTAAAAGCTGTTTTTAGAGAGGTGTGCAGTGGGAGCTTGTTCTGCCTAGCCTACCTCCTCCTCATGTGGCGCCGGAACCGGAAGTCACTGCTGACTTTTAACATTAGAATTTACCTGTCCATGAATCCAGCAGTGTCTTCAACCAAGCCCATTTTCAATTGGCTCTCAGGTGCTGCCGTCAAACCTTGCAGCTCCACAGCCGATTCCCTACTGCACATGCACGGAGCAGAGGGGGGGGGGACTTCCAGCTAAGTTTGCCGCGGTAAAGTCATCCATAAGTGGGAGTGAATACTTGTCAAAACCAGGTACCTGCCCTGTGACTGCCCGAGGTTAACAAATTGTTTCCTATCCTCCTGTTGTCAGCTAATGGATGATTTTATGTCACTTTGTTGCATACATAACCCCAGTGTTTAGATGCTGGTTATTAGAGTACTGGTTTTATGTGTTGTAGCTGTTTGATGACTTGGTGTGCTACAAGCTGTCTTGACCCCTGTGTTAACTTTTTTTTGAGTAGCCCTTGGTATTGATGCAAATAGCGACTCATCTCCATGTTTAGTGAGCCAAATATCCATGTAGATTCTATTGACAGGGCCAATAGTTCTTTGGACGATGCTATTCTTTCTCTTCTGGGGTCATGATTGCTGTGGTAGCAGACCAGACCGCGATCCATGTTTAGACCATGATCAAACTGGGGTGGTTCATCCACCTAGGTAGTTTGGGTTTCCTCCCCTTTAATAATAATGTAATGATGATATATATATATATATATATATTATATATATATATATCTATATCTATATAGATAGATATCTATCTATCTATATAGATATATATATACAGTAGCTCACAAAAGTAAGTACACCCATCATATTTTTATAAATATTTTATTATATCTTTTCATATGACAACACTGAGGAAATTACACTTTGCTACAATGTAAAGTAGTGAGTGTACAGCTTGTATAATGGTGCTGTCCCATCAAAATAACTCAACACACAGCCATTAATGTCTAAACCGCTGGCAACAAAAGTGAGTACACCCCTAAGTGAAAATGTCCAAATTGGGCCCAGTTAGCCATTTTCCCTCCCCAGTGTCAGGTGACTCATTAGTGTTACAAGGTCTCAGGTGAGAATGTGGAGCAGGTGTGTGAAATTTGGTATTATCGCTCTCACTCTTTCATACTGGTCACTGGAAGTTCGACATGGCACCTCATGGCATGGCAAAGAGCTCTGTGAGGATCTAAAAAAAAGAATTGTTGCTCTACATAAAGATGGCCTAGGCTATAAGAAAATTGCCAAAACCCTGAAACTGAGCTGCAGCACAGTGGCCAAGACCATACAGTGGCTTAACAGGACAGGTTTCACTCAGAACAGGCCTCGCCATGGTCGACCAAATAAGTTGAGTGCACATGCTCAGCGTCATATCCAGAGGTTATCTTTGGGAAATAGACGTATGAGTGCTGCCAGCATTGCTACAGAGATTGAAGGGGTGGGGGGGTCAGCCTGTCAGTTCTCAGACCATATGCCGCACACTGCATCAAATTGGTCTGCCTGGCTGTTGTCCCAGAAGGAAGCCTCTTCTGAAGATGATGCACAAGAAAGCCCGCAAACAGTTTGCTGCAGACAAGCAGACTAAGGACGTGGAATACTGGAACAATGTCCTGTAGTCTGATGAGACCAAGATAAACTTATTTGGTTTAGATGGTGTCAAGCATGTGTGGCAAAAACCAGGTGAGGAGTAAAAAGATAAGTGTGTCTTGCCTACAGTCAAGCATTGTGGTGGGAGTGTCATGGTCTGGGGTTGCATGAGTCCTGCCTGCACTAGGGAATTACAGTTCATTGAGGGAACCATGAATGTCAACATATACTGTGACATACTGAAGCAGAGCATGATCCCCTCCCTTCGCAGACTGGGCTGCAGGGCAATATTCCAACATGATAACGACCCCAAACACACCTCCAAGCTGACCACTACCTTGCTAAAGAAGCTGAGGGTAAAGGTGATAGACCGGCCAAGCATGTCTCCAGACCTAAACCCTATTGAGCATCTGTGGGGCGTCCTCAAACGAAAGGTGGAGGAGCGCAAGGTCTCTAACATCCACCAGCTCCATGATGTCATTATGGAGGAGTGGAAGAGGACTCCAGTGGCAACCTGTGAAGCCCTGGTGAACTCCATGCCCAAGAGGGTTAAGGCAGTGCTGGAAAATAATGGTGGTCACAAAAAATGTTGACATTTAGGCCCCAATTTGGACATTTTCACTTAGGGGTGTACTCACTTTTGTTGCCAGCGGTTTAGACATTAATGGCTGTATGTTGAGTTGTTTTGAGGGGGATAGCAAATTTAGACTGTTATACAAGCTGTACACTTAGTACTTTATATTGTAGCAAAGCGTCATCTCTTCAGTGTTGTCACATGAAAAGATATAATAAAATATTTTTAAAAATGTGAGGGTGTACTCAATTTTGTGAGAATATAATATATATATATATATATATATATATATATATATATATATATATATATATATATATATATATATATAGTAGTTCTTATTTGCCTGTCCAATAATGCAGTGTTTAAGGCTTTGTGTTGCTGGGTAGTCTTTGATCAATTTAGCTTGTTTCATACCCCCAAACCACAAACTCACTGAGTCTTGCAAAACTTAGCTGTCTTTCTTTAAATATTCCTATCAGTACCTATCCCTATTGCCCCATATAGGTGACCTTGTAGCTCCTCTGGTATCAAGTCTTTCAGCAGCTGGGATCTGTTCTTATTCACAATCTCTCCCTTCTCTTCTGCTTTTATCCTTCACATTTCTCCTTTTTTCCAATTTTACCCCCCTAGGGGGCTTTCTTTTCAAGTGGACATGGATACTGTTAGATAATGAGTTTATATATGAACCCCATTAACAGATTAACAAAAATATTTTAACTAGAAATATATTTTATTGAGATGTACTGGTAAATATATTTCAACCATTTAGTGTGTTTCAGCATTCAGTGTTTCAGCATCAAACCATTCCTAACTTCCCTGTTGGTGTTACTGTAAATAGTTTTGTACTTCCATTGTCTTTCCTTGTCACATCTCACATGGATTGTAAACAGAAGTCTTATTTGAATCCTCCAATCAGGCTGCACCCAATATACATTTTCTAGGTACAGTGACCAATTAGGGTGCATTGTATTAGCCACTGTACAGAAAGAAGAGAATGATTTTAATATTATGTTACTAAGCTGTGCACTCTCTTTGTGAGGGGACACCAAAAGCAGTCAGCATAACCAGATCTGAAAATGAGAAGTAAACTGTACATTGTATTGTAAATATGTTTTTGTGTGTAATTTGTAAACATTATGTAATCCACCATAATTATACTGTACATTGTGTTGAGAATACTGTTTAATTTGTATTTTGTATATATAATGCAACCTTATCAATAAATGTGCAGTATATTGCTGATGGAACTACTACTTTTGTTCAATGATTCTGAGATATTTATCTGCATATGTGTATACTCCTATAGAGATTGGAGTATATTCACTTATACATAGTTAATAAAACTTCTGCATACCTTCAGCCATTTCCCAGTCTACTCACACTTCATTACAATCCACCTTGAAGGTTCTCTCACTTAATGTAAAGGGCCTCAATGTACCAAAGAAAATATTCAGTGTTCTTGCTGAACTCCATAGACATAGAGACCACTTAAATTTTTGCAGGAAACTCACTTCAAAGCAGGCTAGATCCCTAAACTCACCAATAAGAGATTTCTGTTGGCATTCCACGCTACACATGCAGCTTCAAAATTCAGAGGTATCTCCATCCTGATCTCCAATACCACATCAAAGATACTCATGCTTGAACTATCATTTCTTGTTCCAGCCTGATCTCTTATTTCTGCAAAACACAACTATAGAAAGCATGGTTCTTTCTGATCATCATAAACAAATCCTTTCTTTGACTTTTCTGAAAGACAGATTTTTGAACAAAAAAATTGGAGACCGGACTCTTCTCTGTTTAAGCTCCCTCCAACACTCTTTGAATGAATACTTTAGAACTAACAATATCTTGAGGGTGTCTCCCCTGTGGAGGAGGTACACAAAAGTTGCTATTTTGCTATGGCTGCAAAATGCAAGTGGGAGCACCAAGCTCACTAACTGCATAGTGGCTCTTGAGACGCAAAACAAGATTTCATGAGCACAAGCAACCTTCCAGGATTTACAACAAACTGAAGTTCTCTTGTTGGAGGAACTAGGAAAGAGAACTCAATGAAGCTTTGTTCTCTCCTGAAAGCTGTTCTATGAACACTGCAATGAAAGCGGTGAGTTCCTAGCTAGGCCTCTGCAATCTCAGAAAGCCTGTGCATGTGATGATCCACCATATATGCAAAAAAATGGTCGCTGAAACAGAGTCCAGGACTGGATAGTCTTACTGTACAATATTATAAGTCTCTGGCAGACCACTTGACCCCAAGATTCCTGGAGACTTTCAATTGCCTATGCAAGTCACAGCACTTATCCTCTAGTTTCCTGGGGCCTATCTGACTGTTTCTAATTACAGACCTCTATCACTTTTAACCATGCCGGGAGAGCGTACATGGACAGTGGTTATACCAGGATGATGCATTCACCTACAGGCATGGTCCCGTTATTGATCTTTTCAGCGGCAATTCTCTTTAATTAGCCACTCGATCACTTCTGCGGGTGGAGGAAGGGGGTCCCACCCCTCTCCCGCCACCTCTCCTGGCTCTCTGGTCCCATTGCAGAGGCGGGAATGATGTGGCTGGCGGAGATGGCTGCCCTTCACAGAGAGAGAGAGAGATACTGACGTTCTCTCCCCCCTTTCTGTAACTCTGAAAACTGTGAACGATGAGCAGTTCATCACTTCCGGTTCCACCCCTTTGCCAGCAGCGGCCAGGTAGATAGCCAATCAGAATGATCTGTGTCTGATTGGCTACATGGGGTGCCAGAGGAGAGATTTGGGGTCTAATAGTCCCCAAATATGTCCATAAAGAGGACCTGTCATGGCCATTGCTATCACAGGGGATGTTGTTCATCTCTTGTGATAGCAATAAAGTTAGTACAAAAAAAATTGTAAAAAAATATGTTTGTAATAAATAAATAAATAAATAAACATAAAGCGCCTCCATCCTACCTTGCTTACGTGCAAATGTGAATGCATATGTTACTCCTGCACGCATATATAAACGGCAATCGAACCACACGCGTGAGGTATTGTCACGAACGTCAGAACAAGAGCAATAATTCTAGCACCAGACCTCCTGTGCAACTCTAAACTGGTAAACTGTAAAGGCATTTAAAGTGTCACCTATCGAGAATTTTAAGTGTAGCCCCGTTCCTAAAAATGGGGCTATAGTGTAAATTTAGTTTTTGCCTGAGCTGTAAACAGCTCAGATTTGATTGTATATTTGGTTCTGTTCTAAAATTGGCTGAGTTGTGCATTTCCCACTGTTGCCAGTAGGTGTCACTGGTACCACAGGACAGTGTGAGAGTTACAACTAGGTTAAGCTGTAATGAATATTCCTTTTTCTGGAAATAGTCCAGTAGGAGGTTCCTGGTCGCTGTGCATTCTGGGAAGGGGTATTTATTGTACAGATGCCATGTGCTCTAGTCAGTCTTACCTCGGGCCCTTCTGGCCTGAGGATGTGCTGCTGCAAGTCCTGCAGTAGGCCCAGAAGCCTGTCTGGGGCCTACTAATCCTGAGGTGGTCCTTAGGCTGTTTTGCCTGTTTGGAAGAAGCCGAGCATAGCTGAGGAGATCCAGGGGAGGACCTTTGCTGGAGAGAGCCAAAATGAAGGCTGGTCTCTCAGGAAGGCCTGGTGATTCAGTTGGAGGACACACCGATATCTAAACTACCCTTACTGTACCGCTTGGTCGGCTTAAAGGTTCTGGAACTGTCAAGGTGTTCTACAATCTAATCAGTTGGTTGCTAGGGATAACGGCAAACTTTTTCCGCCAGGCCCCATGTTGGGCGCCAAAATGTAGCGCCCCCCTGGGTCTACTGGGAGCGAAGAGGTACCTCCAGATACAGGGAGCAAGCTTACATTCACCACAGAGATGAGTCCATGGCTATAATGGGATTTAGAACAGATTTTAGGCGCCAGTCATTTTAGGTATTTTTCAATGCTTTAATGAGAACTTGAGAAAGGTTGTAGGGGAGGTTTCAGATACACTTTTTAGCAGATCACTTACAGACTCCTTGAATCCAAAGGATAAAACAGCTTTCTTTTAGCAGATCCTGAATACCTGTGTAAGCCTCTCTCACAGACTTAGCAGCCAGCAGAACTCTTAGATAAGTCTCTGTCACAGACTTAGCAGCAAGGAGCTAGTTACCTTGATTAGATTGTAGAACAGCTTGACAGTACCAGAACCTTTAAGCCGACCCGGCGGTACTGTAAGGGTAGTTTAGATATAGGTGAGTCCTCCAACCGAGTCACCAGGCCCTCCTGAGAGACCCGCCTTCATCCTGGCTCTCTCCAGCAAGGGTCCTCCCCTGGATCTCCTCAGCTTGGCTCGGATTCTACCACACAGGCAAGACAGCCTAAAAACCCCCTCAGGATTAGTAGGTTCCAGACAGACTTCTGGGCCTACTGCAGAACTTGCAGCAGCACATCCTCAGGCCAGAAGGGCCCTGAGGTAAGACTGAATAGAGCACATGGCATCTGTCCAATAAATACCCCTTCCCAGAATGCACAGCGGTCAGGAACCTCCTACTGGGCTGTTTCCAGAAAAAAAGAATATTCATTACAGCTCAACCTAGTTGTAATTCTTACACTGTCCTGTGGTACCAGTGACACCTACTGGCAACAGTGGGAAATGCACAACTCAGCCAATTTTAGAAAAGAACCAAATATACAATCAAAAACTGAATTTACACTATAGCCCCATTTTTAGGAACAGGGGGTTACATAAGCACCGTAGTTTGCTGCCATTCCACAGGCAGACACAATTTTAACGTGTGACATGATAAGGTATCTATTTACTCGGCATAACATCATCTTTCACATTGTGAAAAAAATTGGGCTAACTTTAGTGTTTTTGTTTTTTTTAATTCATGAAAATGATCTTTTTCCCAAAAAATTGCTTTTCAAAAACTGCTGCGCAAATACTGTGTGACATAAAAAATTGCAACACCCATCATTTTATTCTATAGGGTCTCTGCTAAATATATATATATATATATATATATATATATATATATATATATATATATATATATATATATATATATATATATATATATATATATATATATATATAAACTAAATTTGTGCGCTAGCATAAATAAATCCTTATAAAGAAAATTTACAACTAAGAAGCTCCTTGGGAATACTACCCAGGAGCTATAGTGTGTTTAAATCTCAATGCAGAAAAATAACACAATAAAATAAGATAAAATAAAACATACAAAAATTATGAATTAAGACACATCTCCATGGCAAACATCGTGAATAATTCTGAAAAAACATAAAAGTGAAAGTTCCAAAAACTGCGATCGGACCCCCAATCGCTGGGAAAAACACCACATTCAATCCATGAAAAACGAATAGTGTGAAGAGGATAAAACGTTCCTTAGGTGTGTCGTATCAAGGTAGAGAGGTGAAAGATATAGGGACACTTCCAAGCCACCGATAGTAGCGGGAGAGGAGTAATGGATGTACCCTTACCGCACTTGATGGACCTCCTCTATGGCGAGGTCACACGAGCTTACAGATATAGCCCTCTGCAGGGACAGATGGATAACGATGTCCAGGTCTTGTTTGTAAGCACCTCTCACTCAAAGGCTGATTTTTGCTGTTTCAGCGTCAGGAGGGAGACAGAGTTGAAGGACTCTATTACAGATATGTCAAATATAGAAGAGTAATGGTGAATCCGCGCAGTGGAGATAAATGCAACTATAGCTCAGAATTGCTGCCTTTATAAGGATTTATTTATGCTAGCGCACAAATTTAGTTTATATAGTTTTTTACACTTTATTTGATATTTGAAGTATTTTGTCACAGCTGCACATTGCACTTTTCAAGCAATTTTTCATTCTTTTGTCTTGCTCATTAGCGCAGGTTTTCGTACTAAATTGTCCATATATATATATATATATATATATATATATATATATATATATATATATATATATATATATATATATAGTGTTTGTGGGTGGTAAACATCAATATGAAAATATTTTTGAAAATCCTGGTGAATTGATTGACCCCATTCCTTAATTCCTGGATTTTCTTCAATCCAGTGTGCTTTATCCCTGGACCGGAAGGCAGGGATTACACTGTTAAGGCCATTATCTCATTGTCTCACCTCCAAACGCAAACATGGGTTCTGCCTGTCTATTGACACTGAGAAGACATTCGACAGAGTGACCTGATACTAGAGATGGGCTGAACCCCTCCGAAAAAGTTCTAACCTGAACGCGAACCCCACTGAAGTCTACAGGAGCCAAACAAGAAAAATCAAAAGAGTCCATTTTGAAGGCTTATATGCAAGTAATTGGCTTTAAAAAGGGTATGAGGGTACGGGTACTGCCCTGGGGGACATGTATCAATGCAAAAAAAAATGTTTAAAACAATTGCTTTTTCAGAAGCAGTGATGCTTAACCACTTAACCCCCGGACCATTTGGCTGCCCAAAGACCAGAGCACTTTTTGCGATTCGGCACTGCGTTGCTTTAACTGACAATAGCGCGGTCGTGCGACGTGGCACCCAAACAAAATTGACGCCTTTTTTCCCCCACAAATAGAGCTTTCTTTTGGTGGTATTTGATCACCTCTGCGGTTTTTATTTTTTGCTCTATAAACAAAAAAATAGTGACAATTTTGAAAGAAACGCATTATTTTTTACTTTTTGCTATAATAAATATCCCCAAAACACATATGAAAAAATAGGATTTTTTAAAACAGCTTACCTGTAAAATCCTTTTCTTTCGAAGGACATCACGGGACACAGAGCCACAGTAATTACTGATGGGTTATATAGGTATCACTGGTGATTGGACACTGGCACACCCTATCAGGAAGTTCAACCCCCTATATAATCCCTCCCCCTTGCAGGGATACCTCAGTTTTGTAGCCAAGCAATATAGTGTATTAGAAGAGGGGCGGGACCTCTGTGTCCCGTGATGTCCTTCGAAAGAAAAGGATTTTACAGGTAAGCTGTTTTAAAAAATCCTATTTTCTTTCTCGAACATCACGGGACACAGAGCCACAGTAATTACTGATGGGATGTCCCAGAGCAATGCTACCTGAGGGGGGGGAACCACGACCAAGTAGGGTGCAATCAGACCTGAGGACCCTGTACCGCTGCCTGCAGCACACTACGCCCAAAGGCGATATCCTCATGCCTTCTCACATCCACCTGATAGAATCTGGTGAATGTATGAACTGAAGACCAGGTTGCGGCCTTGCAGATTTGAGCCATAGAGGCCCGGTGATGCACTGCCCAAGAAGCACCAATAGCCCTTGTGGAATGTGCCCTGATCTGAAACGGAGGAATCTTCTGTTTCAAACCGTAAGCTTGAATGATCAACTGTCGAATCCATTTAGAAATGGTAGCTTTTGACGCTGCCTGTCCTCTATTGGGACCCTCTGGCAGCACAAACAAAACATCCGTCTTGCGGATCTGAGTAGTTGCCTCTAGATAGGCCTTAACTGCTCTTACTACATCCAACGAATGTAGAGATCTCTCTTCCGGAGAACAGGGATCTGGAAAAAAGGAAGGTAGAACAATGTCTTGGTTTAAATGAAAATCAGAAACCACCTTCGGTAAAAAACTAGGATGAGGGCGTAGTACCACTCTATCCTTGTGTATAATCAAATAAGGCTCCTTACAGGAAAGAGCTGCTAATTCTGATACTCTTCTAGCAGAAGAGATGGCCACCAGAAAAATTAATTTCCTTGTCAACAAGACCAAAGGAATCTGACTTATTGGTTCAAAAGGCTGTTTCTGTAACACAGCCAGGACCAAATTCAAGTCCCAGGGGTTTAGGGGCGCTTTAACCGGAGGATTAAGATGCATCACCCCCTGCATAAAGTTTCGGACCAAAGAATGCGAAGCAAGTGGCCGCTGAAATAATACTGATAAAGCAGAAACCTGGCCCTTGATGGTACTCAAGGCCAGCTTCATCTCTAATCCCATCTGTAGAAAATCAAGGATTCTACCTATGACATATTTCCTGGGATGCCAACCTCTGGATTCACACCAGGTTATATAAGCCTTCCAGACTCTATGATAAATCATCCTGGAAGCTGGCTTCCTTGCATTAATCAAGGTAGATATGACAGGACCTGAGAGCCCACGACTCTTCAGAACGTGGGTCTCAATAGCCAAACCGTCAAATTTAGCGTTTGTAAGGCAGGATGGAACACTGGACCCTGAGATAACAGGTCTGGGCGTACCGGTAGGGTCCACGGGGAACCCACCGTCATCCTTACTATTTCTGCATACCAAGTCCTTCTGGGCCAAGCGGGGGCCACCAGAAGTACCGACTTCCTTTCCTGCCTGATCCTGCGAAGGAGTCGTGGTAGTAGCAGAATAGGCGGGAATGCGTAAATCAGTGAGAACCGATGCCACGGAATCACCAACGCATCCGTCCCGCATTCAAGAGGATCTTTTGTCCTTGCCACAAATCTGTCTATCTTTTTGTTGAATCGGGATGCAAAGAGATCTACATCTGGAACCCCCCATCTTTGGCATATGGCCTAAAAGACGTCGGGATGCAGAGACCATTCCCCTGGAAGTAACTGCTGGCGACTTAGATAGTCCGCCTGCCAATTCTCTATTCCCGGGATGAAAACTGCCGATATGCATGGCACATGCATCTCTGCCCAGACTAAGATCTGGTTCACCTCTTTTTGAGCAGCTCGGCTCCGGGTGCCTCCCTGATGATTGACATAAGCCACTGCTGTGGCATTGTCGGACTGGATCCTGACCGGACAACCCTGTAGCCTGATAGTCCAGGCTTTTAGAGCTAGATCGCCCGGATCTCCAGAATGTTGATGGGTAAGGTCCTCTCTGTCTTGGACCATACCCCTTGGACCGTAAGCCTGTTCCAGAACTGCTCCCCAACCTGACAGACTGGCATCTGTTGTTACCACCGTCCAGGTAACCGGTAGAAAGGATTTCCCCTTCTGCAGGTTTTCGGGTATGAGCCACCAATTGAGGCTCTGACGCACCGCATGCGACAGGTGCATCGGAAAGTCTAATGCCTGAACCTTCTTGTTCCAGGTCGACAGAATACTGTGTTGCAGCATTCTTGAGTGAAACTGAGCATAGGGAACTGCTTCGAATGAAGACGCCATCTTCCCTAGTAGCCTCATACAAAGGCGGACTGAGGGACCCTTCTTGGTCCTTACTGTCAGAATCAGCTCTCTCAAAGCAGTGATCTTTGCCTGGGGTAGAAATATTTTCTCCTGGCTTGTATCTATAATCAGACCTAAATACTCCAGTCTTCTTACTGGTTTTAGGAAAGACTTTTCTAAGTTGAGGATCCAACCCAGGTGTTCTAGATACCTGACCGTGGTCCTCAAGTTTCCATTCAAAGAGGCTACTGACCGGTCTATCAAGAGCAGGTCGTCTAGGTATGCTATGACAGCTATACCCTGAGCCCTTAATCTGGCCAGAGGAGGAGCCAAGATCTTTGTGAACACTCGAGGTGCAGTGGCTATCCCAAAAGGCAGAGCCACAAACTGGAAATGGCGCCCTCCTACCTCGAAGCGCAGAAACTTCTGATGAGCAGGAAAAATGGGCACATGCAGATATGCATCTCTGATGTCTATTGATGCCAGAAATTCTCCTCCCTGCAGGGTGGGAACTACTGTTCGAATTGATTCCATGCGGAAGGATTGAATCCTTAGGAATCGGTTCAGATCCCTTAAGTCCAAAATGGGCCTGACATCCCCATTTGGCTTTTGGACCGTAAAAAGGTTGGAGTAGAAGCCCAATCCCTGGTCCTTTGCGGGAACTATCATAATGACCTCCTGCGACAAAAGTCGCTCTAACGCTAGAAGGAGCGACTGCTTCTTCTCTGGGTCTCTGGGAACATTTGATCTGAGGAACCGAGGAGAAGGGAATTCCTGAAACTCCAGCTTGTACCCTAAGGTTACCGTGGAGACTACCCATCTGTCCTGGAAGTCTTCGTGCCAGAGCTCTGAGAACTGTCGCAGTCTTCCCCCCACTCGAGTGAGCGGGGGCGCCCCCTCATGCAGAGGTCTTAGTGTTTTGCCTAGTAGGCTTCTTTCCCCAGGACTTCTTTTGTCCCTGGGGTTGACTCTTGTCTCTGAACCCCGATGGAGGCGGCCGTCGAGACTGCCTGGAGGCTGAAGCCCCCGGCGCTGGGGAAAGAGTCCGTTTGAAAGAGGGACGCTTACTCTTCTTCTTGACAGGTAAGAGAGTGCTTTTCCCACAAGAGATTCTCTTGATATAGTTATCCAGGTCCTCTCCAAACAACCTTGCACCACGAAATGGAAACCCAGCCAGTAGCTTCTTACATGGTGCTTCGGCTGACCAATTTTTCAACCATAGGATTCTACGTATATGCACCAACCCCAGTGAAAGACGGGAGGTTTGCACGATAGAATCTCTAATGGCGTCAACCACAAAGCATAAGGCCGCTGGAAGGTTAGCAAACCCCTGGGCCTGCTGTTCAGGTAATACTTTGATGACCTGCTTAACATGGTCTCTTAAGTATTGACAGACTCCAATCGCTGCTACTGCAGGTTGGGCCACTGATCCTGCTAAGGAGAAAACATCCTTCAATAGGGATTCCATCCTTTTATCTACAGGATCCCTGAGCATCTGAGCATTGTCTACAGGACAAGTCAGGCTATTATTTACGGAGGAAATGGCGGCATCAATAGCCGGTATTCCCCACATTTTAATAAACTTTTCTTCCATCGGATAAAGTGTTGAAAACTTTCTCGGCGGAAAAAAACGTTTGTCTGGGTGATCCCACTCAGAATAAATAAGCTTTTCAAGTAAAGTATGAACAGGAAAAGCATGTGCTGCTTGGAAAGGTTTCAGTGACCCCAAAGCAGAAGAGGATTCTTTAGCAGTTTCAGGTATGGGCAACTTAAATGTGGAGCGGACCAATCCAGTGAGGATCTGCACTAAGACTTTCTCCTCTTGGGAAGTCGCAGAGGGTCCCTCTCCACCTGAATCCTCCGAAGAGGAATCATCCATCCCATCCCGATCCTCTGAAAGGGATTCATCTCCTTTATCCCAGAGCTCCTCTGTCTGAGGGTCTTGGGGAACAGAGGAAAGCCTAGTGCGTTTTCTTCCACTGAGTGAAGACGTAATCACGGCCATTAATCTTTCCTCTAGACCATTAATGGTTGAGGAAAAAACCTCTTGTGTAATATATACAGGGGCTGAAGTGCCAGAAGCAGGTGTAGCCCCTGACCCCGATGGCTCTCCCTGGCTAGCCGTCCCTGGCCCATCTTTAGGGGGGGAGGATGCTGCCGACAGGGGGCCCTCAGAACCTGAACGAGATCCCCTAGTGTCTCTGGTTCCTGGGGTGCTTGAACCTCTTCTACCCATAGTGCAAAGCAACAAGGTGTGAGGTATACAAATGAACACTGCCCGCTGAGCGATGTAGTCTGGCTAAAAGCCTTGCTACCCAATGCTCAGTCTGGTGTTACTTCAGTAAATGCTGCCTAGGAGAATGCCTGTGTCCCACCTTACATGCGACCGTCAGCTCTGTGTCTCTCAGAAGGCTGAGTGCACCTGCACAGAGTGCCTTTAATAGCCTGCAGCTGGCCTGAGTGGGAGTCTAAACACTCTGTGCTGACATCCCGCCCCCTCCTCTACCGCCCCCCCCCTCGAGTTTTGAAAAAAAACGAGCGCTTCCCGCACTGCCGACTCTCCTGTCATGCTTCTGGAGAAAAGGCTGGGGATGGGGGGGGGGGGGGAAGGAGGGAGACTGGTAACAAGATCTGCCTGAACGGCTATCTTCAGAGATGGTGGCCATTAGGCCGCAGAGCCCGGGTGGTATAACCACTTTCTAGACCCCTGTGGCCCCTCTCTAGCCTGGGGGGAACATTCAAACATGAGAAATCCCCCTTTCCACCTTACCTGCTTGCAGCCTGCTTTGAGATGCTGGGACATAATCAGCACTGAACACCTGAGACAGTCAGTCAGCATGTGTAGGTTTGTGCTCTTGGCAGCCCCCGGTGGTCACAATAGGCATAGCATGCATTTACCTTAAAGGAGAAAAGCCACTAGAACTCAAAAATTCTGTGGAATCTCCTCTTACCTTATCCAGCCGCAGGGTGCTGTTTACACAGACCCAATCTTCACCTCTCACGGTGGGCTCCATTTGAAAAAACCGTCAGAGACTGGGGCCCCCATCAGTAGGGGGATCCAACAGTTCTGGGACCGTAAAGCACCTCGCCAGAAATTAGGAAGTTTAAAGCCATTTTCTGATCTGCGGGGTCCAGCTCTCTAAAAAGAGAAGCATTACGGGTAAAACCTCGTTTCTTCGGACACGAGGCCCGGGTACCATTCAATTCGGCCATGAAAAGACACTTTGAATGGATCTGGTTCGCCTGGCTTGCCCCAGTATAGGATCTTAGGATATTCCCTTTGGAGCTCAGCACAGGACATCTTTACACGTCCATCACCTAAGACACTGGCGTAAAAACTGAGGTATCCCTGCAAGGGGGAGGGATTATATAGGGGGTTGAACTTCCTGATAGGGTGTGCCAGTGTCCAATCACCAGTGATACCTATATAACCCATCAGTAATTACTGTGGCTCTGTGTCCCGTGATGTTCGAGAAAGAAAACATTTTTTTCCTCAGTTTTTATACGTATTCTTCTACATATTTTTGGTAAAAAAAAATCGCAATAAGCGTTTATTGATTGGTTTACACCAAAGTTATAACATCTACAAAATAGGAGATAGTTTTATGGCATTTTTATTGATAATTTTTTTTCACTAGTAATGGCGACGATCATCGATTTTTATCATGACTGCGACATTATGGTGGACAGATCAAACACTTTTGGCGCGATTTTGGGACCATTCACATTTATAAAGCGATCAGTGCAATTAAAAATGCATTGATTACTGTGTAAATGTGACTGGCAGTGAAGGGGTTAACCACTAGGTGGCACTGTAGGGGTTAAGAGTGTCCTAGGGAGTGATTCTAACTGTGGGGGGAGGGGCTATGTGTGACATGACAGTGATCACAGCTCCCGATTACAGGGAGCTGTGATCAGTGTCCTGTCACTAGGCAGAACGGGGAAATGCTTGTTTGCATTAGCAATTCACTGTTCTTCCTCTACGTGAGACCGCTTCTTAAAGGGCAACTTACAGGTATGTCAATCTGCCTGTACGTGCCCTTCTGCTGACGAATATCGGCATGAGCCGGTTGGCAACCGGTTAAAGTGCAACAATAAAAATGAAAAATTCCTTTAAATATAGTGTCCCCTTAGTCTGCCTGTAAAGGGGCGCATCTGTAGTGAGCATAGAACATACTGTAACAAAATTGACATTTCTAAAGAAAAAAAATGAGTCAAATCACATTTAAAATGACTCGCAGTTGCAATTGCTGGCACCCGGCTATTGAAAAAACAAAAGAAAGAAAAAAAACAGCGTGGCCCCCCCCCCAGTCAATACCAGGCCCTTATCCAGGCATGCAGCCTGGCAGGTCAGGAAGAGGGGGGGGGAGTGAGCGCTTCCCCCCTTCAACCATACCAGGCCACATGCCCTCAACATAGGGTGAGTGGGTGCTATGGAGCGGGGGGCTCTCACCCCAAAGCACCTTATCCCCTTGTTTAACAAAGAGGCCCCAGATCCCAGCCCCCCTTTGTGATTGAGTGCGCCCACCCCCCAATGTTGAGGGCATGTGGCCTGATGTGGTTCGGGGGGGGGCGCTTGCCCGTCTTCCCCCTTTCCTGAACTGCCAGGCTGCAAGGGTCTGGTATGGATTATAGGGGGGACTCCATGCCATTTTTTTTATTTTGGCATGTGGTGGGGGGAACCATGCCATATTTTGATTTTTTTGGGTAGGGGAACCCATTGACAGCTCATGACTCATCGTTAGTTAGGGACACTGCAGCTGGCTTCCCGGTCCCCCTCCTTTAACTACCAGGTTATACTGCTCCCTGATTGGGCAAGGTTTTGCCCAATCAGGGCACAAAATGCACCATTCGCCCAACGCTACCTGGGACTAAATGGCTACAGTCCTGCAAGCATTGGGAATCTGGGTTAATATGCATAACTTCATATTGTCCCTCTATGTTACTCCTCAGGAAAGGGTTGGGATAAATGGCCACCTATCAAATATCCTTTAGAATCAGCAATAGGACTAGACAGGGGTGCCCGCTCTCCCCATTAATATACATATTGATGTTAGAACCCCTTTTATGGTATCTACGTGCCAATCTGTATATCAAGGGCATTTCAGTAGGGAATAAGGAATACAAACATGCAGTCTTTGCCAATGATATCCTTTTGTTCCTCTCAGAACCCTTCACCACTGCCCAGGGCCAGATAAACATAGGTGCCAGTGGCGTAGCTTAAAGCTTGTGGGCCCTGATGAAAAGTTGACAAGGGACCCCCCCACTACCACGTGCCATCTTGCGCCAAAATACTCCAAGTGGCTAAACAGTTATTTCAAATCTTTATTTACATATTGAGAGGGCAATTGAAAAGAATTGGAGAGGTATGTCAAAATGTGGACAGTTTCTCCAAAATCTTTTGAATACCCTAGAGCAGGGGAAGACAACCTTTGAAAGGTGCAGATCTACCTGAACATTAAATAGATCAAAGATTTTCAGGGTTCAGCACCTTTTTTTAAGACATTATCCAGCAAGTCCTAACTAAACAGTAAGAGAAAATTAAAAATAATATCACTGTAAAAATATAAATGTGTCAGTCAGTAGAGCAGTGGATGGTGTCAGTAGAGCAGAGGATGGTGTCAGTAGAGCAGCGGAAGGTGTCAGTAAGTAGAGCAGTGGATGGTGTCAGTCAGTAGAGCAGTGGAAGGTGTCAGTCAGTAGAGCAGTGGAAGGTGTCAGTAGAGAAGTGGAAGGTGTCAGTAGAGCAGTGGAAGGTGTCAGCAGAGCAGTGGATGGTGTCAGTAGAGAAGTGGAAGGTGTTAGTCAGTAGAGCAGTGGAAGGTGTCAGTAGAGCAGTGGAAGGTGTCAGTAGAGCAGTGGAAGGTGTCAGTAGAGCAGTGGAAGGTGTCAGTAGAGCAGTGGAAGGTGTCAGCAGAGCAGTGGATGGTGTCAGTAGAGAAGTGGAAGGTGTTAGTCAGTAGAGCAGTGGATGGTGTCAGTAGAGCAGTGGAAGGTGTCAGCAGAGCAGTGGAAGGTGTCAGCAGAGCAGTGGAAGGTGTTAGTCAGTAGAGCAGTGGAAGGTGTTAGTCAGTAGAGCAGTGGATGGTGTCAGTAGAGCAGTAATGTAAGGAACATCAATAACAGAGATCATTAATAATCTACTGGATATTGCAACTAAAAACACCAGTGCTGCACATAATTAAAAATGTGCAAATAAAGCTGAATAAATAGATACAAAGGAAAAATACCATATACAGTATATAGATCAAATTCGTCAATGAAGTTCAATTGAATGTGCAAATAAATAAGACGTAAAAATCAATAGTACCCTGCTGGATATTGCAACCAAAAGTACCATTGCTGCAAATATTAAAAAATGTGCAAACAAAGCACGATAATTCCACATGCTGATAAAGTTCATTAATGCGGTAGCAATATCCAAATAAGATGACCCTGCTGGGTATTGCAACCAAATGCACCAGTGCTGTAAGAAATCAAAATATGTGCAAATATGGTGAATTGGTAAACCAAATAAATTTCATAGGATAATAATGTTCATCAATAAAGTGTCCTTTTTTGTGTTTCACATCCCACATCAATGTGTCCAAGTAAATAAATAAATCAAACCGATCCCAGTGGTGATAGACGTGCATATATGAAGAAATCCTTAAAGTGGAGTTCCACCCACTTTTACAACTCTTCAGCATCCCTCACTAAACTGTGCACTGTAAACAAATTGGATATTTTTTTATTTTTTTTCTCAGCACTTACTGTATATCTGCTGTATTCATTTTTCACTTCCTCCTCCCTGGCCGCGGCCCATCGCATCATTTCCTGTTTGCAATGCCTTCTGGTAAGGGGCGGCAACTTCCTCTGAAAGTGCCGTTGTTATGGAAACCTGACCTGAAACCTATTACACTGCTTGTGCTGCACTGAGCACGTGGGGCGGCAACTTCCTCTAAAACTGCCGTTGCTATGGAAACCTGACCTGAAACCTATTACACTGCTTGTGCTGCACTGAGCGTGTGCGAGATCTGCAAGGATGAGATCCAGGAAGAAATACAGTCTGGCTTCAGATGCCCACACTTAAGATGGCCACGGCCTGCTGTAAGTTTATAAAATAACAAACTACTGCTATAAACTAACAAAACAGACCTTAGTTTACAGACTAACTTTACTAGAATACATTAAGCTTGTGTATTATAGGGATATTTTTATTTAGAAAGTATAATTTCGGCCGGAACACCACTTTAAGTGATGGTGTGATCACTCCGTGTTTTCTAACAGCTCACCACACATCAAGACCCTTCATTTTTTACAGCACTGGTGCTTTTGGTTGCAATATCCAGTAGGGTACTATTGATTTTTATGTTTTATATATTTATTTGTTATTTGGACATTCACTTGAACTTTATTAATGAATTTGATCTGTGTATGGAATTTTTTCTTTTTTATCAATTTATTCTGCTTTGTTTGCACCTTTTTAATTATGTGCAGCACTGGTGATTTTAGTTGTAATATCCAGTAGGGTATTAATGAGCTCTGTTATTGATGTTCCTTATGTTATTTGCTTATTTGTACATTCATCTGAACCTCTTGCAGCACAAAATTAGGGAAAGCCACACCGTCACTACAAGTCCCAGCATGTCCAGGACTCACCCCTCCCCCTCCCCCATGCTGGGCACCTGTCACTTCCTCACATATGGGATGTTCCCAGTACAGGAGAAGTTCAGAGAAGTCTTAGTCCCACTCAATGTATAGAAGCCCCCCAGTCATGTCAGTGTCCTGGACTTTAGAATGATCGAACTTCCTCCATATACCCCCTCCTCCCCCCTGCATCTGACCTTGTGATGAACTTGCTTGCAGTATCTCCGTCACCTAATGGCTCCAGCCTAAAAGCAGTATCCACAGCCAGGCCCCGCCATGACTGAGGACAGGTGAGGGGGGCCGGGGGAGGCAAAGAGAGATTAGGGAAGTGAGGAGAGATAAGGACTTGCAGTGAGAGATGTAAGGGATGGAGGGGTGGAACCAGCTCACAGAGCAGCAGGGACAGGGAGAACACTCACACTGCTTGGAGGCAACCAAGATGGATGCGACGTTCTGTGGAAGAGAATGGAGAGCTGATGGCCTGCCCATTCAACTCAGTGGCCCCATTCCACCTGACGCCTGATGGGAGTGGTCTGTCATATATTATTCCTCACATAAAGGCTTCTCAAGTAACCCGCTGCCCCTACACAGCGGCATAAAACCTGATGTGACAGGGACCCCCCATGGGCCCCCTGAAGCAGGGACCGGGTCGCCATGGCAACCCCTGTAAATTCTGATGCTACACCCATGATAGGTGCTATTGGAGCTGTAGCTCAGATCAGTGAGTCCCTAATGCTGCCCAGCCCTGCTCTGTTTGTGTACACATGATTGATATGTAAATCGTGTGGCGGCAGGCGGCATTGATATGTAAATCATGGGTGACAGGTGGCATCGATATGTAAGTTGCTGTCAGAAGGCGGCATTGATATGTAAATCATTCATAGGTATATCAAACTCCCCTGAGGACTGGTCCACCATCACCTCTGCTGAATGCTGCCAACATTGAGGATGTAAACATGCCCTACTTGTTACTGCCACTGAGCCTGCCATTAGCCTGTACTGCAAAGGTGAGCAGATGGATGGGGGATGTGCAGAGGTAACATAGAAGGGATTACAGTTTGGAGGCAAACATGAGCAAAGAGGAGAAGTGCTGGGGGGCTGGGATGCAAAGATGAGTAGAGGTATGTAACATGCACTTCTCTCCTGCACATACCACCCCTAGCCATACACTCTGCACTCCTCTCCTGCACATACTACCCACTGTCATGCACCCCTTATTCCTCTCCTGCACATACTACCCGCTGCAATACACTTGCTAAGGTGTCCATGAATATTTTAATGAATTTCTATTTTGCGGTCAGTTCAGAAAGTTCCGTTTGGATCTCCTTAATATGGTCCTTGGAGCTACCAAGGTTGGTGTTCTTAGCGATAAAGAAACGCAGTTTTTAACTCCTACTTCTTGCAGCACCCCATACTTTTACTACCTCCCAAAGGTGCATAAATCGCTTCAGAATCCACCTGGTAGACCCATAGTGGTTGGTACCAATAGATTTACCAGCGGACTCTCCCAATATATAGATTGGTTCTTACAGCTGATCATTCAAAACCTTCCTTCCTACATACGGGACTCTCAACATGTGATATCCTCCAGAACTACTCATGGGAGTGACATTACCTTTGGGCATCTTTGGATGTGTGCTCCCTTTACACCTTTATTTCCCGTGAGGTGGGTCTGGAGGCTTTCAATTATTTCTTGTCCTGAGACTTACGGTATAATTCTCATCAGGCCCAGTTCATACTTGAGGGGACTAAGTTCTGCCTCGAACACAAGTATTTCTCCTTTCACGACAAGTTCTATCTTCAGACTAGAGGCACAGCCATGGGTGCAAGTTTTGCACCCTGCTATGCGAATTTAATGCACTCATACGTCCATTTCCGAAAGACAACATCTGGATATGATGCATGCTGGTGCACAAGTATTAGCTGCACAAGTATTAGCTTCCTGACATTTTGAGAGAGAATCCTATCTGTTATTTCTATTTTACTAGTGTTAGTATCTGTGATAACATGAAAAGTATAAAGGCATCCCTACCAGACAACACAATAGCCACAACCAAAAATATTTCAAGTGTGGACAAGTTGTCATGAGAACACAAGGAGACAAGAAGGGTTTGAAGTTATCAAGTCATCTTCCCTCTTGTTATTGGTGGTATAAACACAAGTTTTGGGTATACAGGTGTGGGCTAAACAGAACGGAACACTAGAAAGTATGTTCCACTGTAAAACCATTGCTGAGAATACTATCCTACACTGTAGAAACTTTCATCAGACTCCTGATTTTTGGTCAATGCCTTACAATCAAAATCTGAGGATCAAAGGGAACTTTTCAGACAATGGGGTAGATTTATCAAAGGCAAATAGTCTGTGCTCTGCAAGTGCATTACAAGTGCAGTTGTTCTAGATCTGGGGGAACATGCAAGGAAAATAAAAAACAGCATTTTTGCTTGCACATGATTGAATGATAGAAATCAGCAGAGCTTTACCTCATTTCAGAGCTTGCTCTCTAGGTCTAGCACAACTGCACACGCAGTGCACTTGCAGTGCACAGCATACTTAGTAAATCAATCTCCCAGTCATTTTTTCAAAAAAGAGGGTGATGAAAGGAGCATAATGCCGCATACACACAAGAGGACTTTACAGCAGACTTGTTGTATGTGGGCTCCCGCTGACTTTTTTTCCCCAAAAGTCCGATGGACCTAGAAATGAAACATGTTTCAAATCTTTCCTTCGTAACTCCGCCAGACTCAGTTTCTGACGGAAAGCCCGTTTGTCTGTATGCTGGACTGACCAGATACGACGCAAGGGCAAGGTACTGTATCTCACGCTCGCTGCAATAGGAAAAACAAATATTCCTATTACAGCGAGCGCGGGGCATACCAGGACCTTAGGTTTGGTAAGGATTTTAAGGGGAACCCTGTACACTGAAAAAATGGTGTGGGGGTCCACACATTACCCGGTGACCACGCCCTCTTATGCCGTCACAGTCCCAGCATGCCCAGAGACTGTGACGGCATAAGGGGGCAGGGTCACCGCCTATATAAGTCACATCGGAGCGCTCAGAGAGCATTCCAGCTGGAGAAAGCATCGTGTCAACATCAGAAGAAGAAAAGAGGGAAGAAGACAGAAAGGCCGAAGTACGGGCCACCGCTAGCAAAAGAGCAGCAAAAGAGCAGAAGATAGTGGAGGGAGCCGGCAGAAGACCCAGAGAGCATGGAGAAGAGGTCAAACAATGGGAGAAGAGGCCGGAGACAGCGGAGAAGAACCAGAGAGACCCCCAAAGCCAGAAGAAGACCCCCGGAGCTGTGTAATAAATTACTTAAAAAACCCTTGTAGTGTGTTTTTTTATTGACACTATTTCCCTAGGTGAATGGGTAGGGGTACCATGTACCCCATACTCATTCACATAGGGTAGGGGCCGGGATCTGGGGGCCCCCTTATTAAAGGGGGCTCCCAGATTCCGATAAGCCCACCACCCGCAGACCCCGACAACCAACAGCCAGGGTTGTCAGGAAGAGGCCCTTGTCCTCATCATCATGGGGACAAGGTGCTTTGGGGTGGGGGGGCCGCAGGGCGCCCCCTCCCCTAAAGCACCCACCCCCCATGTTGAGGGCATGTGGCCTGGTGCGGTTCAGGAGGGGGGTGCTCGCTCATCCTGACTGACCAGGCTGCGTGCTCGGATCGGGGTCTGGTATGGACCTTGGGGGGAGCCCACTCTGTTTTTTCGGCGTAGGGGGTTCCCCTTAAAATCCATACCAGACCTAAGGGCCTGGTATGCCCCGCGCTGGGGGGTCACAAGGTGCCAATATTGCAGATAAAAGGGACTAAATTGACTTCCTTTTCTAGTCCGTCGTACACGAGTTACGTTCAAAATGAACGGACTTGTCCATGTGTGGGTAAGTCCGTTCATTCTGAAAGTCCGCCGTAACTCCGACGAAAGTCCGTCGGGAAGACTGGCGGACCTAGTCCCCCGGAAAGTCCAGTCGCATGTAGGCAAGTCCATCCGTTCAGAAAGTCTGACGGTAGTCCGCCGGAAGTCCGGCGGGAAGAACGTTGGACCTAGTTTCCCAGAAAGTCCGGTCGTGTGTACGTGGCATAAGATTAACCACTTGCCAACCGGGCCATAGCCGAAAGATGGCTAAAGCATGGTCAGCTTATTCTGGGTGGGCGTCCATAGACGTCCTCCCAGAATGTTGCTCTTGCGCGCCCCCTGGTGCGTGCTCCCACAAACATCCATGACCGCCAGGTCCGGAAGACCCGACGCATCATGCATCGCGGTAAATGGCCGCTTGTAGTGGCCGTTTACCACATGATCGCTCCGTCAAATGACGGAGCTATCACTTGTAAACAAACCGTTCCTCCCCCCTTTCTGTACTGATCTGTACAGTGCGAGGGGAGAGGGGGAGAGATTGTTTTTAGCAGCGCTGTGGGCTGGATCTATAGTGCCCACAGCGCTGCTTTGTGTTCATACTGTGCAATAATTTGCAATAATGTGCAATAATCTGCAGTACTCTGCAATAATGTGCAATACTCTGCAGTACTCTGCAATAATGTGCAATACTCTGGAATAATGTGCAATACTCTGCCAATACTTGACAATACTCTGCAAATACTCTGCAATAACCTGCAATACTCTGCCAATACTCGCCAATACTCTGCAATAAATTTTAACAGAAACAAAGATTTTTTTTTTTTTACCGAATTTTCAGTCTTTTTTGATTGATAGCGCAAAAAATAAAAAACCCAGCCGTGATTAAATACCACTAAAAGAAAGCTTTGTTTGTGTGAAAAAAAGACAACAATTTCAGATGGGTACAGTGTTGCATGACTGAGTAATTGTCATTCAAAATGTGAGAGCACCGAAAGCTGAAAATTGGTCTGGTTAGGAAGGGGGTTTAAGTGCCCAGTTGTCAAGTGGTTAAAGGCATGAGACCACAGTAATTACATTATGAAAACAGTTTTCCACAGGGTGCCCCTATGGACATCTGTGTGATACACCATGGAATGTGGTCATGGAACTATGGGAATAGTGGAAAATATAAGGTTGGGCTGAGCCCAGGCTAGGTCCTTTGTGGTGCAGGTCTAGACTCCATCAGGTGGCATGTACAAGGGATTATGTTGTTTGAAGAATACTGAATATGTGGCAAGGCAATAGACTGTGGAAGTGAGCTATGAATACTGATGGAACCAATGGTATATATGTTTTAACTTTATTAGTGTCTTGAATATGGGCAGCCTCAGGGAAACTGGGAGTAAGGACCTTACCCAAAGAATATTCATGTTTACAGATCACTCCATTCTGATTGTAAATAGCCTTATGAGGTGCTTTTGAGCTTGTATGTAATTTTTAGAAGATTTAGAATATGAATTACATAGGTTACAGGTTCTTATGACATTTCATGTAATTTTAAGGTGGATTGTTTGGATGGGGGTGGCATGCTGTCATGCGTAGGCGGTTAACAAACAGCCATTTGTTGGTAGTATATGCATAACTATAGGAACATAGTTTTACAAATATGAATGATATGTATTTGATTTGAAATGTATGCACTTTGGAAATAAAAGTTTATAATATGGTACACCACTATGTCTATATCACATAAGATTCCCCTACTTGAGGAGGATTATCATAGTAATACTAACTCTGTACTTCTACTGGTTTGGATGCCATTGTACTTTTCATATTTTCACAGACATTATCCTTACCAAAAGAGGGATAACATGTAGGATTCTCTTGCAAGGTCTAAAAAAACCCTTATGTCCCTCCAAAATCTGTTATAAGTGATACTAAACACACAGTGATTCATTTACACTGTCCATTCTATTTCTGTATGTGGATGATGGCACTGTAATTATTTAAAAAAAAAAATCTAAATATCTTTTTCCTAATCGATATACAGCTGTCCCATGACCCAGATTGGAATACAAAGTAACAATAAATAATTCATATCAATAAACTGTTTTAAATTGACATACAAATATGTATTTGGAATCAAATCTTTATTATTTTTTGGCAATAACATGGTGGGGAAGATTTCTGCCAGTCACAGGCTGTGTCACACCCCTTCCAGCAGAGGCGTATCTAGGGTATGGCAGCCATGGCAAGTGCCGTGGGCGCCATACGGGGGGGGCGGCAAAAAAGCCGCCCCCCTGCACAAAAAATAAAGTCCCACCCATCCTCTAGCAGCCGCCTCCCGCTCTAATCTTGTCCCCGGCGGCACGATCTGCCTGCTGGAGCGTGGCGCTGGCACAGCAAATGAGGAAATCAGGACAGTGAAGCCAGTGACAGGTGAGGCGCCCCCCATGACGCAGATGAGTTGGTCTGGCCACAGAGCGAGCGCCCGGGACTCTGCGCTGAGATACAGTAACTGGGGGAGGCGGAGCTTAATGCTCCGCCTACCCTCTTCTGCGCAGCTGCTTCAGCTTCTCTTCTGGTGGGTCTCTCGGGCCGGGTCTGTGTGACGTGCTGACACCCGAACATGGAGGCTGGAGACCAGGAGAAGAAAGAGACATCAGAGAGTATAAAAACAATTGGAACCCCCCCCCCAGGCAGCAGCAGCAGGTACTAGTACTGTACAGCACTTGTCACCACGGTATTGATCATCATGCTGATGTTACTGTATTTTTGGGTGCTGATGTTACTGTATTTATGGGTGCTGATGTTACTGTATTTTTGGGTGCTGATGTTACTGTATTTATGGGTGCTGATGTTACTGTATTTTTGGGTGCTGATGTTACTGTATTTTTGGGTGCTGATGTTACTGTATTTATGGGTGCTGATGTTACTGTATTTTTGGGTGCTGATGTTACTGTATTTTTGGGTGCTGGTTAGGCAGCATTTATGGGTGCTGATGTTACTGTATTTTTGGGTGCTGATGTTACTGTATTTTTGGGTGCTGATGTTACTGTATTTATGGGTGCTGGTTATGCCGCATTTATGGGTGCTGATGTTACTGTATTTTTGGGTGCTGGTTAGGCCGCATTTATGAGTGCTGATGTTACTGTATTTTTGGGTGCTGATGTTACTGTATTTATGGGTGCTGATGTTACTGTATTTTTGGGTGCTGGTTAGGCCGCATTTATGGGTGCTGATGATACTGTATTTATGGGTGCTGTTGTTACAGCATTTATGGGTGCTGATGTTACGGCATTTATGGGTGCTGGTGAGGCCGCATTTATGGGTGCATTTTTGGTTGCTGGTGAGGCCGCATTTATGGGTGCTGATGTTACTGTATTTTTGGGTGCTGGTTAGGCCGCATTTATGGGTGCTGATGTTACTGTATTTTTGGGTGCTGGTTAGGCTGCATTTATGTGTGCTGATGTTACTGTATTTATGGGTGCTGATGTTACAGCATTTATGGGTGCTGATGTTACTGCATTTATGGGTGCTGGTGAGGCCGCATTTATTGGTGCATTTTTGGGTGCTGGTGAGGCCGCATTTATGGGTGCTGATGTTACTGTATTTATGGGTGCTAATGTTACTGTATTTATGGGTGCTGATGTTACTGCATTTATGGGTGCTAATGTTACTGTGTTAAGGTTATCTGAAAGATAGGTTTCAAATGTTGTGACAGGGGCGCAGTTTCAGTTCTTGCCATAGGCGCCATTTTCACTAGATACGCCTCTGCCTTCCAGCCTGTGTCTTAGAATAAGGGGGATGTCAATTATTCAATAATGGGAATGTACTCCCAAAAATAAGGGGCTTTCTCGGCAGCGAACAACAGTGCAGATATTCTATGGTTTAAAAGGTAGCTTTATTAAACATAGGACATTAGAGTAAAAAACATGAACTGTGTACATGAAGTTATAAAAAGCACAGGAGCATGTACAAAGCTATACATAAATTGTGCACTACAAAAGCGCTTGGATGGGTCTGACGCGTTTCGACCCCATCGGGTCTTCTTCAGAGGAAATGCATGCGCTGTGGGAGGATTTTGTATACATAAAAAATTAGTACCAATATAGTTGTGTACAATTGTATATAGTAAACACAGTTGTATATAATGAGAATTTTAAACATAGTTACCAAAAGTATGTGTATAGCTGTATCTCCTGAGCCTACGATTTTCAAAGCAGCCTCCACTATCCGGTCCCAGCACCAGGGCCCCTGGTCTGCCAACACCCCAAGAGAGGGAGCCAAGCAGAAACTGCGCGACTTGCGATGACTTACATCTAGGAAAACCCCCCGCATTCAGCAAGGGGCATGTGGATCAGCAGCACCCATGGCCTAAACATCAAGCAGCAACATCAATGGAAGCATTTAACCACTTTCTGACCGCCTCACGCATATATACGTGAACAGAATGGCACGGGCAGGCAAAATCACGTACCTGGTCCCCCCCGGTGCCAGCGGCGGTCGGCTTTTGTCTGGGAGCATTTAGAGATGAGGGAGAGGCCATCTGATCGTGGCCCCCCCCTCGCGATCACTCACAGCCAATGAGAAACATCCCCTGCCTCTGTGTAGTACACAGAGGCAGAGGATGTGATGTCATCTCTCTTCGGCTCGGCAGTTTCCGTTCCGGCGCCAAGGAGAGAAGACATGTGAGTGCACAACACATACACACACACACAGTAGAACATGCCAGGCACACTTAACACCCTCGATCGCCCCCCGATCACCCCCAATCACCCCTCCCCCCCCTGTCACACTGACACCAAGCAGTGTTTTTTTTTTTTCTGATTACTGCATGGTGTCAGTTTGTGACAGTTAGAAGTGGTAGGGCAGTTAGTGTTAGCCCCCTGTAGGTCTAGGATACCCCCCTAACCCCTCCTAATAAAGTTTTAACCCCTTGATCACCCCCTGTCGCCAGTGTCGCTAAGCGATCATTTTTCTGATCGCTGTATTAGTGTCACTGGTGACGCTAGTTAGGGACATAAATATTTAGGTTCGCCGTCAGAGTTTTATAGCGACAGGGACCCCCATATACTATCTAATAAATGTTTTAACCCCTTGATTGCCCCCTAGTTAACCCTTTCACCACTGATCACCGTATAACCGTTACGGTTGATGCTGGTTAGTTCGTTTATTTTTTATAGTGTCAGGGCACCCGTCGTTTATTACTGAATAAAGGTTTAGCCCCCTGATCGCCCGGGGTTGATATGCGTCACCCCAGGCAGCGTCAGATTAGCACCAGTACCGCTAACACCCACGCACGCAGCATACGCCTCCCTTAGTAGTATAGTATCTGTACGGATCAATATCTGATCCGATCAGATCTATACTAGCATCCCCAGCAGTTTAGGGTTCCCAAAAACGCAGTGTTAGCGGGATCAGCCCAGATACCTGCTAGCACCTGCGTTTTGCCCCTCTGCCCGGCCCAGCCCAGCCCACCCAAGTGCAGTATTGATCGATCGCTGTCACTTACAAAACGCATAACTGCAGCGTTCGCAGAGTCAGGCCTGATTCCTGCGATCGCTAACAGTTTTTTTGGTAGCGTTTTGGTGAACTGGCAAGCACCAGCGCCCTAGTACACCCTGGTCGTAGTCAAACCAGCACTGCAGTAACACTTGGTGATGTGGCGAGTCCCATAAGTGCAGTTCAAGCTGGTGAGGTGGCAAGCACAAGTAGTGTCCCGCTGCCACCAAGAAGACAAACCCAGGCCCGTCGTGCCCATAATGCCCTTCCTGCTGCATTCGCCAATCCTAATTGGGAACCCACCACTTCTGCAGCACCTGTACTTCCCCCATTCACATCCCCAACCAAATGCAGTTGGCTGCATGAGAGGCATTTTCTTTATGTCCTCTCGAGTACCCCTACCCAACGAACCCCCCCAAAAAAGATGTCGTGTCTGCAGCAAGCGCGGATATAGGCGTGACACCCCCTATTATTGTCCCTCCTGTCCTGACAATCCTGGTCTTTGCATTGGTGAATGTTTTGAACGCTACCATTCACTAGTTGAGTATTAGCGTAGGGTACAGCATTGCACAGACTAGGCACACTTTCACAGGGTCTCCCAAGATGCCATTGCATTTTGAGAGACCCGAACCTGGAACTGGTTACAGTTACAAAAGTTACAGTTACAAAAAAAGTGTAAAAAAAAAAAACACAAACAAAAATATAAAATAAAAAAAAATAGTTGTCGTTTTATTGTTCTCTCTCTCTCTATTCTCTATATTGTTCTGCTCTTTTTTACTGTATTTTATTCTGCAATGTTTTATTGTTATTATGTTTTATCATGCTTGCTTTTCAGGTATGCAATTTTTTATACTTTACCGTTTACTGTGCTTTATTGTTAACCATTTTTTTGTCTTCAGGTACGCCATTCACGACTTTGAGTGGTTATACCAGAATGATGCCTGCAGGTTTAGGTATCATCTTGGTATCATTCTTTTCAGCCAGCGGTCGGCTTTCATGTAAAAGCAATCCTAGTGGCTAATTAGCCTCTAGACTGCTTTTACAAGCAGTGGGAGGGAATGCCCCCCCACTGTCTTCCGTGTTTTTCTCTGGCTCTCCTGTCTCAACAGGGAACCTGAGAATGCAGCCGGTGATTCAGCCAGCTGACCATAGAGCTGATCAGAGACCAGAGTGGCTCCAAACATCTCTATGGCCTAAGAAACCGGAAGCTACAAGCATTTTATGACTTAGATTTCGCCGGACGTAAACAGCGCCATTGGGAAATTGGGAAAGCATTTTATCACACCGATCTTGGTGTGGTCAGATGCTTTGAGGGCAGAGGAGAAATCTAGGGTCTAATAGACCCCAATTTTTTCAAAAAAGAGTACCTGTCACTACCTATTGCTATCATAGGGGATATTTACATTCCCTGAGATAACAATAAAAATTATTTAAAAAAAAAAAAAAATGAAAGGAACAGTTTAAAAATAAGATAAAAAAGCAAAAAAAAATAAATAAAAAAAAAAAAAAAAGCACCCCTGTCCCCCCTGCTCTCGCGCTAAGGCAAACGCAAGCGTCGGTTTGGCGTCAAATGTAAACAGCAATTGCACCATGCATGTGAGGTATCACCGCGAAGGTCAGATCGAGGGCAGTAATTTTAGCAGTAGGCCTCCTCTGTAAATCTAAAGTGGTAACCTGTAAAGGCTTTTAAAGGCTTTTAAAAATGTATTTAGTTTGTCGCTACTGCACGTTTGTGCGCAATTTTAAAGCATGTCATGTTTGGTATCCATGTACTCAGCCTAAGATCATCTTTTTTATTTCATCAAACATTTGGGCAATATAGTGTGTTTTAGTGCATTAAAATTTAAAAAAGTGTGTTTTTTCCCAAAAAAATGCGTTTGAAAAATCGCTGTGCAAATACTGTGTGAAAAAAAAAATGAAACACACACCATTTTAATCTGTAGGGCATTTGCTTTAAAAAAATATATAATGTTTGGGGGTTCAAAGTAATTTTCTTGCAAAAAAAATAATTTTTTCATGTAATCAAAAAGTGTCAGAAAGGGCTTTGTCTTCAAGTGGTTAGAAGAGAGGGTGATGTGTGACATAAGCTTATAATTGTTGTGCATAAAATGCCAGGACAGTTCAAAACCCCCCCAAATGACCCCATTTTGGAAAGTAGACACCCCAAGCTATTTGCCGAGAGGCATGTCGAGTCTATGGAATATTTTATATTGTGACACAAGTTGCGGGAAAGAGACAATTTTTTTTTTTTTTTTTTTTGCACAAAGTTGTCACTAAATGATATATTGCTCAAACATGCCATGGGAATATGTGAAATTACACCCCAAAATACATTCTGTTGCTTCTCCTGCGTATGGGGATACCACATGTGTGGGACTTTTTGGGAGCCTAGCCGCGTACGGGACCCCGAAAACCAAGCACCGCCTTCAGGCTTTCTAAGGGCGTAAATTTTGGATTTCACTCTTCACTGCCTATCACAGTTTTGGAGGACATGGAATGCCCAGGTGACAAAAAACCCCCCCAAATGACCCCATTTTGGAAAGTAGACACCCCAAGCTATTTGCTGAGCGGTATAGTGAGTATTTTGCAGACCTCACTTTTTGTCACAAAGTTTTGAAAATTGAAAAAAAAAATGTTTTCTTGTCTTCATTTTCAAAAACAAATGAGAGCTGCAAAATACTCACCATGCCTCTCAGCAAATAGCTTGGGGTGTCTACTTTCCAAAATGGGGTCATTTGGGGGGGGGGTTTGTGCCACCTGGGCATTCCATGGCCTCCGAAACTGTGATAGGCAGTGAAGAGTGAAATAAAAAATTTACACCCTTAGAAATCCTGAAGGCGGTGATTGGTTTTCGGGGCCCCGTACGCGGCTAGGCTCCCAAAAAGTCTCACACATGTGGTATCCCCATACTCAGGAGAAGCAGCTAAATGTATTTTGGGGTGCAATTCCACATATGCCCATGGCCTGTGTGAGCAATATATCATTTAGTGACAACTTTGTGCAAAAAAAAAAAAAAAAAATTTGTCACTTTCCCGCAACTTGTGTCAAAATATAAAATATTCCATGGACTCAACATGCCTCAAAGGAAATAGCTTGGGGTGTCTACTTTCCAAAATTGGGTCATTTGGGGGGGGTTTATGCCATCTGGGCATTTTATGGCCTTCAAAACTGTGATAGGTAGTGAGGAGTAAAATCAAAAATTTACGCCCTTAGAAATCCTGAAGGCAGTGATTGGTTTTCGGGGCCCCGTACGCGGCTAGGCTCCCAAAAAGTCCCACACATGTGGTATCCCCATACTCAGGAGAAGCAGCTAAATGTATTTTGGGGTGCAATTCCACATATGCCCATGGCCTGTGTGAGCAATGTATCATTTAGTGACAACTTTTTGTAATTTTCAATCACTTGGGACAAAAAAAATTAATATTCAATGGGCTCAACATGCCTCTCAGCAATTTCCTTGGGGTGTCTACTTTCCAAAATGGGGTCACTTGTGGGGGTTTTGTACTGCCCTGCCATTTTAGCACCTCAAGAAACGACATAGGCAGTCATAAATTAAAGGCTGTGTAAATTCCAGAAAGTGTACCCTAGTTTGTAGGCGCTATAACTTTTGCGCAAACCAATAAATATACACTTATTGACATTTTTTTTTACCAAAGACATGTGGCCGAATACATTTTGGCCTAAATGTATGACTAAAATTGAGTTTATTGGATTTTTTTTAGAACAAAATGTAGAAAATATCATTTTTTTTCAAAATTTTCGGTCTTTTTCCGTGTAAAGCGCAAAAAATAAAAACGGCAGAGGTGATCAAATACCATCAAAAGAAAGCTCTATTTGTGGGAAGAAAAGGACGCAAATTTCGTTTGGGTACTGCATTGCATGACCGCGCAATTAGCAGTTAAAGCGACGCAGTGCCAAATTGTAAAAAGTGCTCTGGTCAGGAAGGGGGTAAATCCTTCCGGGGCTGAAGTGGTTAAAGAGAATAATACCATCTGTTAGTATGAATTTGTATAAATCGAATGATAGTGATATTGATAATATCATAAAGTTTTTGTTTTTTAGGGCTGTTTAGCCTGAACATAACAAAGTTAAAGTATCTTTGTAAATTCTAGTCAAGGATTGTAGAGCATGTATAAATATATGAACACTGTAAACTGAGAAAAGGGGGTTGAAGAATGAAAGAAATGACCAGTTGGGAAGGACAAAAGGGTAAGGGAAGCGAAGAAAAGAGAAGAAAAGAGAGAAAAAGAAAAAAGGAAAAAGGAGAAAGAGGGGGAGGGGGAAGGAAGTAAAAGGGGGGGGGAGGAAAGGGGGGGATGGGAGAAGTATGGAAACTGGTGAAGAATGAGGTGAATGGTGAGAGGAAAGATCAGGGAGGGAGGGGGGGAAAGGGGAGAGGGGGAGGGGGGAGGGAGAAAGAAGAAGACACAGCGGTAAGGAGGGAAAAGAGGGGAAAATTGCTGCCTAGGACAAGAGAAGAAGAGAACTGGAGAATGACACAGGGGAAGAGAGATGAAAGGGGAAAAGGAAGGATTGAGTCAGCAGGATCGGGAAAATGCAAGTGTGTAAAGATTGTGCTAAAAGAAAAAAGGCATGGTGGGCGTGCAAAACTAAGAAGGGTGGAAGTGAGTGAGAGAAACTGCTGAGGAAGGAAAAAAGAAGGAGGCGGTGTGCGTTGCAGATTGTCTGACCAGTGAGTGAGTAGAGGAGCAAAAGACAATGTGAGAAAAAAAATGCAATAAATATCAAAAAATCATGGATGTGTAGATTTTGAAGTGGTTTTTACCTGGAGTGCCAAACATCTAGCAGCACACCAGTGTGCAGAAAGCAGTCTGTAAAGGTTGCACCGAAGGTGTATATGGTGGCTGTGTGTGAGATTGTAAAACAGGTGTTACAATCAAACTGACAAAACAGGGAGTAGTCTAGTGTAGAAAATGGAAAAGTACCTGTGTTTCCAGAGCCCCTGTGAGGATAGTGCTTCCTGCTGGAACTAAGGATTGCACCAAAGGGGTATATGGTAGCTGTGTGTGAGATTGTAAAATAGGTATTACAATAAAACTAACAGAACAGGGAATAGTCTGGTATAGAAAATGGGAGAGTACCTCTGTTTCCAGCGCCCCTGTGAGGATAGTGCTTCCTGCTGGAGCTGAGGAGGTCTAATGCAGATCCCCATGTGGGACCTGCTCTATTTAAGTGTAAAGGACTCGAACATTGATAGGCTGCTGGTGATGACCACAGGTGTATGCCGGCCACCCCCACCCTACTCACCTGTGCGGGGATAGTGCTGACTGTCAGCACTCCATGTGTAAGTCACCCGGCGTTCTGAAGGATACTGTCCCGGCTCCACAGTCCTTGCCGACGTAATGACGTGGCGTCATGATGTCACGTGCAGGCGCGCGCACCGCGATGCACACGCAGGCACGGACACGGCGCCTTGCAGGATTCGGAATGACGCTGGCAGGGGGAATACACGTCCCAGAGGGTCCAGCCCTCTAGTGGTCATGTAAATAGGCGCAGGGCCCTACGCCTGTCTCCCCCTGCCAGGAAGAGGCACAGTAATGCAAACGCTACCCCTAGAGGGGGAGACGGCTGGACCGGTAGCCCAGGTCCGGACCTGAGTGGAAAAAGACATAAAAGACATACATCATAGTAAGTTAAATTTTAAAGTGTACTTAGGACAATAGATACTAGCCCATGTACAGATGAAATCATTATATTTTAACAACAATTGTGTAATGGAAATTTGTAAGTTCTGTATATAATTGTATTGTATTTTGTATGTATTGCACACTGCCCTCACTGTGCACACAGCACTAATAATGTTTTCAGTAAATGTTTACATTCTTTTGAGTCCTGATTAGAATAAGCCTGCCTATGTAACGCCCCTTGTTACCATAAACGTACAATTGTAATATTAATGTGATACCTACGTAATCATGTGCATAAAAACCTTCAATTGCGTCATAATAAAGCAGAACAGTAATTTGGAAAGACGCTGAGCGTATCTTTTGTGTCTGTTCCCTACTGCAGTAGTTATTATTAATTTGGAACCACTAATCAATATGAGGATAGGAGTTGCCTATCATCAATTTAACCGAGTCAGCATGGCGAGCTTTGCCTTAGGAGGGGATTCCAGGTGACCCTAAGTATCCGAAACGAGGAGCTTGAGACGATCCGGGAATTTCTGATAATCAGCCGGCTGAGGTAAGCCTTTTGCTTACATTTGAGTTATCAGACTTCCTTGATCGGTAAGGCATTTTCGGGACAAAGGGTACCTATTTTACTCCCCTTAATCGAACTGTATTGATTGGTGGTTATATGTTATGTTGTCCCTGTCTATTGTCCATCGGAGTGTTATAGATAAGAAAGGGAATAATAGTGCTGTTCACAGGTATATGTAGTACATCTGCTAGATAAAGTAGTTTAGAGGCAAGAGGGTATAGGCACACGTAGAGAAGAGAGAAGACTGGCCAGTCATTATGGGCATTAAATTAAGTAAGGGAATGAAGGGTAAGAGACCCTCAAAAATGCCCAGCGCTACATATGAACCAAAGGTGCGGTTCCGCCTATACTGAGCCCCTAGATTAATGGTTAGAGTGGACACGGATGTACAATGGGTAACTGGGTTACCAAAGTCCACAGGGACTAAGAATCATGCAGAGTAAACAGCTAGAGAAACAGCTATCTATGTGAGCAGGATGGATCAAGGGTGACATTAACACTAGACAGAAAGGGACATTTTCATGTTAAGTTGTGGGATGAATTTGGAGTCAGGCACTATAACTATTAGAGTTAAAACAGAATACTTTATATGTTGTCAGAGAGGGAAGATGGGATGAGCACTCTGGCTGCCCGTCTGATCATAGAAGCTAGATATAAAAGATATCTGAACAAAATAAAGAAAGTAGAATTTAGACAAGAAAATATTAATGAGAGTTAAAAGAAAGTGAGAGAATGATATGCATGTGTTGTGCACAAATGGGAAAAATGTAAGCGATTTTAGAGAGATATTGGTGTATGTGTGTGCGAATGCTGGGACCTTTAGTTCTATTGCTTGTGTGTGTCATGTACGCAGATGTGACCCCCTCCTTTGTGCTCTCCTGAAAGAAATGTGGCTGGGATGAGAGGTTAGTGATAAGCTGGAAGGACATCATGCCAATTCCAGTTTTTTAGACAAAACATTTATAACAAAATGTGCCGGGTTAACGAATCTAATGGTAAACAATGTGATCACAATTATTTTGAATCTGTTTTCCAAACATGGTAAAATGAAGGTTACATTTAACCGTGTATTACACAAATTGAATATCCTTTGATAGTGGAAACACTGCATTTAAAAAAGGGAAATTAAGTAAAATTAAGTAATAATGAGTATTAATTTCTAATATGAGTTTAACAATTTTATTAATAATATAGATATATTGAAACTGGTTTAGACAACCTTTGGTTGGAAATGAAATTCAGGTTAATGGGGAAATTTGTAATGAATGAGATCAGTTTAGATTAAGATAACAATTTTGTAATTTTACATTTATACAATAAGCCCTTATTGAGAGAAAAAAAAGATTAAGATGAGGTTGTTATTTGGAATAAAGCTGCCATAATATTTAACAAAGCCAAGATGGATGGGATACATAAGAAGTTTTTCTACAAAAATGAAATTTCAAGGTTCTTGATAATAACTTGATGTCAGTCCATGATGTGAGAGTTGTTATAAATAAAATTTAAATATAACAGACCCATCACATCAAGTCCACACACCCTGTTAGGATAGATGCCACCTGCAGCCAGTTGTTTTATAGTTTTTGATGCTTTCTGGTCCATCATACAGATTCTTGGTCCTTTTGTTTTTATTTATTTTTATTTTTGAAATCCAAAGCAGAATGTGTGGATTGTGAAATGATGTGCCCCTTTTTCTTGTAAGTACAGTGGTTTAAGCAGAAGAATAGTTTGGATTTATGGGCATCTCTCCATGACCGCAGGGTATTGTTATCATTTATTATAATATTGCCAGGAAGAAGTTGTCTTTTGAAACATGAAACTGGAGTTCTTACACAAACAGCGTGATAGAAAACAAGCTATTGTAATATATTTATGCAAGTTGGACCCAGTAATGAAGGGTTCATCCCGATATATCAGAGCTGCAGCTTTTATGCAAAGATGCTATTAGACAAAGTTAGATATTGTTTTGGTCAAACATTTCATTTTTAATGGTCCGACATTCTGTGCAGCAAATATACAGATAACTAAATGTTTGTCTAATGAAAGGTTTAAAATATGAGTTTGTTTATGTACAAATCTAACAAAGAAAAATGTGTACATTTGAATCCAGCCACCTTATTGCCTCTATTGGAGGAGGCTGGAGACAAAGGAAGACACGTGTGTTAAATTGATGTGGGAATCAGCTGCTGTGAGCCCAGTGCAGGACACACTCCCTGAAGACCCAGATATTACATTTTTTGTAGATTTGAGTATGCAGTTTATCACCCAGGATACTCTGTATTTAAAGTCATTGGATCCTTTTTCCCCAGCTCAAGAAGCAGAGCTCCATGTTTTAGCAAAGCCTGTGAGCTATAAAAAGAGTGTATATTTATATAGATAGTCGAGATATAGAGAGCTTTTGGTTCCATTTGAAGGGCCAGAAGTTTGTTTTTACTTCGGCAGGTAAACCAACCAAGCATGCCAAGTTAATTTGATCGGCTGTTTTCAGCCTTCCAGCTTCTTGCTTAGGTAGCCATATTAACTTTCACACATGGAAGCAGACCAGGTGACTAAGGATGCTGCATTTACAGCCCCGGACACTTGATGGGTCTGTGCAACTCACAGATTCCACCCTAGTTCTGGCCCAGTATAGCTGGGATTAATAATTCAACTTTAAGGACCCCAGAACGAGAAGAACAAGTGGTCCACAGGGGGCAACTTCTTATGAAACAGGACTTTGGAAAAGGTGATCATTTATGTCTGCCAGCCACCATTTTCCCTCCAGCTTGACACATGGACCGTGTCATCAGTCACAAGAAGTTATGGCTGCCTTAGTAAATGAGCGTGGGATAGAGCCAGGGTTCACCACAGTTGTTTTTATAACACACCACTTCTTGTTTTACCTGTTACCAAAGGTGTTACCAAAAGCTGAACATCCCTCCCAGAGATTACAAAAAGATATATCCAGATGCCCAAGTCAGGATCTTACGAGTATGCATTTTGTCTGTATGGACATGTTTTTTGGATGTCCAGTGGCAAATGCTACTGCAAAGGCCACAGTAAAAAGTGTTATCAGAAGTAGTTTGTAAGCACAGAGTGCCAGAAAGTACAGAGAGTAACAGAGGAAATCATTTTTTATAGGAGAGTCCTTACTAGAAGTTTTGAGGTTTTATTTTTACACCCCTTACTGTCTACAATGTAGCGGACAAAGTAGAGTAAGAAACTAGAAAACTTTTGCCTGAATGTTTTCTTATATTTTATCAAGCCCCTAAGGGGGATGTTGGACTCTCTCCCTATGGGATTTGGTTTGGGAGTGTGTTACTCACTTGCTTATATTTTGTCTCAGCAGCTGAAGTCCTTCATTCGGATCTCACAGAGAATGTTGCTGATCTTTTAAGGTTTTTTGACAAACTCATTTATGTGTTTTCTCCCCAATTCCAGATCCTAAAAGTTTGGAAGGATCTAAAACTAAAGCCAGGTGACTTGTGGATTTTTAAGAGACATTTATATATAAGGAAATGTTTGGAGACTCAATACAGCATCTATTTCATGTACAGTTTTTGCAAAACTTGAAGGAAAAGTCACCTGGATCCACACCAGACACTGCAAAAATGACTAAATTAAAGAAATCTCTGTTTGATTTGTTTCCCTCTTGTGATCACAGTCTAGGGTACTTTTTTATTCAATTACTTTAATTGTAAGGGATATATATATATTTGAAAAGTAGTTCAGCCAAGTTGAAGTCATATTTGTCTTTTGTATGTCTTCCATTTTATGTAGAATTGTCTGTGTTTACATATGCTGATAAGTCAGCATGCCAACAATTAAGCTAGAAGGCCATTCTGGCCACAGGAGTGTACAGCCAGTACTCTGTAAATATGTCTTATCAATCATTTGTTTTTCACAATGAAAAGTCATTTTTGTAATGAAAAAGTTGCTCAGCTATTATTTTCTCCACAATGGAGTTTTTGCTTCTTTGGCCAGGACTACCTCTACCTAAGCGCGTGGAGGGGCGATGGTTTGAATATTTCCCCATTGGGGAGGCGGAAGGATTTGGCTTTTCTTATGAGTAGGCAAAAGGTACAGTGACCGCAAGGGAAAGATCCAGTGATGTGGCATTGTTTGGATCTTTTTTGTTGATTTTTAAATTCACTTTGGACAAGCGTGTCTTTGAAGGAAGTGGCTCTTCTAAAGGTTATTGAGGGTTGTTTTGGAAGAAGAGTTTTTAATTTAGGATCATCAGTCAAGATACTCCAATGTTTCTGCAATAGTTTTTTGATAGTAACATGTTGGCATGAAAAACGCATGATTATGCGAGTTAAGTTGGAAGAATCACGAGGTTTGGATTTCTGCAACAAGGTAACTCGGGATTGTGCCATGGCTTTATTGTAAGCTTTTTTCAAGCAGGATCGACTGTATCCATGTGACAGGAGATGGTCCTGGAGGAGTCCAGCCTCTTCCTTGAAGAGTGCATCCGAGGAGCAATTGCGGCGAAGGCGCAAATATTGCCCATAAGGGATAGAACTCTTCAAGGGTGTCGGATGGAAGCTCGTAGCATCCAGCACTGTATTACCAGCTGTGTTCTTGCGGAACAGGGTGGTAATAAGTTTGTTTTCCGGGGTTGTTATTACCCGAGTATCTAAAAAAGTGTCACTTTCATGACTGTGGGACATGGTGAACTTAAGGCCATAGTTGTTCACATTCATCATGTTGAAAAAATCCATAAGTTTAGCCTCTGGTCCCTCCCAGATGACGAAGATGTTGTTGATGTACCGTAGCCATTGGGAAATATGGCTAGTGTACTCGACGAGTCCCTCGTCGCCTAGGAGGGACTTCTCCCACTCCCCCAGGTACAGGTTCGCATATGAGGGGGCACAGCAGGTCCCCATTGCTACACCCTGCACCTGGAGGTAGTTGGAGTTGTCGAAGCTGAAAAAATTGTGGTACAAGATGTATCGTAGGCCAGTGAGAATGAAATCATTCGTAGCTGGATCATAGTGTGGGCTGCGTTGGAGGGTTTTCTGCACAGCTGCCAACCCCAAATTGTAGGGGATGCTGCTGTACAGGGCCTCCACATCAATAGTAACAAGGATAGAGTGGTCCGAGATTTCAAGATTGTCAAGAATCTGCAAAAAATGTATCGTGTCCTTCACGGAAGAGGGCAAAGAGTGAACAAGGGGCTGAAGGTGGGCATCAATAACCCAGCTGAGATTCTCAGATATTGCCCCATTACCTGAGACAATGGGGCGGCCGGGTGGGTCGGTTAGATTCTTATGGATTTTTGGTAGGCTATAAAATGTAGCCACTTTGGGGTGTTTCGTACGGATGTAGTCATATGTGTCTTTTGTGATGAAGCCTCTGGAAAAGGCTTGATCTATCATTTGGTAGAAAGTTGTGTGGTACTGGTTGATATTCAAAATGGAAATTTGTTTGTACCAGTCTCGATTCTTTAAAATGTTCAGACACATGGTTGTATAACTTAGATTGTCCATAATGACCACATTCCCACCCTTGTCAGAGGGTTTTATGACAGTGGTAGGGTTCTTTTTTAATAATTTCAAAGCCTCATATTCGTCAGGGGATATATTATGGGGGTTATGTTTGGTACGTGGTATTCTGCATATATCCCGGATTGTTTGTTGAAGGAAGATTTTTACAATCGGGTTCGTGTTTGCAGGAGGAAATTTTGTGGACGCCTTTTTAAACTTGATAATGGAATTACATGGGGGCGGGTCAACGTCCCGTAGTAAGGCATCTAAATCAATTTGATCAATAAGATCAACTGTATTGTTTTCTTGATATAGGAGTGTCAAATCCCGTAAGGCCTTAAATTCACGCTTGCTATATGTTGACCAGTCTGTGGTGTCTTCTTGGGGGTCATCTTTCGCGTGCAGGTATTTCAACAGCAATCTGCGCGTGAAAAGTTGTAGATCTACAATAGCTTCAAAAACATCACAATTTTGTTCCGGGCAGAAGGTTAAGCCTCGGGACAAAATTTGTACTTCCGCTGGAGATAAGTTGTAGGAAGATAAATTGATCACACTTAGGAGGTTGGAGGCATTTGTACGACAAAGGGATCCATGCCCTTGCCCGCTCTGTTTATTTGTGGGGAACAGAGTTCCCGTGTGGAGTTTAAAGATTTGGGTAAGCTTGCTGTAGATTGACCTGTAGTTGAAGTTAGGTGGGGGTTTACGATTAAGTCGTGTAAGGAATGACTGGGTTCACAAGGGCCAGGGGTGAGTATCTGGTCCGGACTCGCGGATGGGTCCCCATCCACGAGGGGGCCCGAACGCTCATCCTCAGATATAGGACATATATTTTGTGGACCTGCTTCCACAATCCCTTTTTTGCTGTCTTGTTCAGTTAAGCCTTTATTAGCCAGATCTCTTTTCTGTCTACCGCGACCTTGACCGCGCTGGGAAAGGCAAGAATTCCGTCCAGCGTGGGAAGTGGGTTTGGGCCCAGATTTAGGGGTTTTTTGTTTGTTTGGTTGTTCTCTAAGAGTCTGTTTTTTTCCAGCCTTAAACAGCCCTAAACAGCCCTAAAAAACAAAAACTTTTTTTTTTATACAAATTCATACAAACAGATGATACTATTCTCTTTAAATGCTTCCATTGATGTTGCTGCTTGATGTTTAGGCCATGGGTGCTGCTGATCCACATGCCCCTTGCCGAATGCCGGGGTTTTTCCTAGATGTAAGTCATCGCAAGTCACGCAGTTTCTGCTTGGCTCCCTCTCTTGGGGTGTTGGCAGACCGGGGGCCCTGGTGCTGGGACCAGATAGTGGAGGCTGCTTTGAAAATCATAGGCTCAGGAGATACAGCTATACACATACCTTTGGTAACTATGTTTAAAATTCTCATTATATACAACTGTGTTTACTATATACAATTGTACACAACTATATTGGTACTATTTTTTATGTATACAAAATCCTCCCACAGCGCATGCATTTCCTCTGAAGAAGACCCGATGGGGTCGAAACGCGTCAGGCCCATCCAAGCGCTTTTGTAGTGCACAATTTATGTAAAGCTTTGTACATGCTCCTGTGCTTTTTATAACTTCATGTACACAGTTCATGTTTTTTACTCTAATGTCCTATGTTTAATAAAGCTACCTTTTAAACCATAGAATATCTGCATTGTTGTTCGCTGCCGAGAAAGCCCCTTATTTTTGGGGGTACATTCCCATTTTTGAAATCATCTTGAGGTGTGCAGCCTTTCCTGTCCCAGGTGTCTCCCTTTTCTTTTTTGAATACCATTGGGTGGTTAAACACCCTGTCCCCCATTTTTGACACTTGAGTCAGGACATGAACTGTGAGCTTTTCCTTGGTTAATGCATAGAGTCCACTTTTCTTGTTTGTTTTATTATTTTTCTTACAAAAAGAATTCTTATATTTTACTGTACAAACAATGAGTCGATCTGTGGGTGATGAATGGGATGCCTTGATGTAAAATTACGAGTCCACTTTTGTACAAGGAGAACAGAGAGATTTATCTGTCTCCTCCCTGTTCCAGAAACTCACTAAGGTTTTGGAAAAGAAATCGGCCCTTTTTTGGCATATTAAAACCTTTAAGAGATATATTGAAGCACAGATTAGTCCCTCTGAACTACGAGTTCAGATCTTTCCAAATACAGACCTAGTAAGCAGTGAATGCAAAGCCGAATGGGAAGCGAATCTAAAGCTGTGCTCCATGGAGATGATGGCTATCCTCTCTCGGGAGTACAGCAAACAGATTGCACTTTTGGACAAAAAAATCGCGGAATTGGAAGTGGCATTATTACCATATACAAAACACACCATGTTTGTGCAATTGCAAAATGATCTAAAAAATAATTTATCTGCATTTAATCAGGGTATACTACAAACTAAAGAAACTCAATTTCTGCGTGATAGATCAGCGTTCTCCGAGGGGCATGCCCACCGATGGAATGCCCACCTGACATCATTAGGAAAAAAACAGACTCTTAGAGAACAAACAAAAAACCCCTAAATCTGGGCCCAAACCCACTTCCCATGCTGGACGGAATTCTTTCCTTTCCCAGCGCGGTCAAGGTCGTGGTAAACAGAAAAGAGATCTGGCTAATAAAGGCTTAACTGAACAAGACAGCAAAAAAGGGATTGTGGACACAGGACTACAAAACATATGTCCTATATCTGAGGATGAGCGTTTGGGCCCCCTCGTGGATGGGGACCCATCCGCGAGTCCGGACCAGATGCTCACCCCTGGCCCTTGTGAACCCAGTCATTCCTTACACGACTTAACCATAAACCCCCACCTAACTTCAACTACAGGTCAATCTACAGCAAGCTTACCCAAATCTTTAAACTCCACACGGGGACTCTGTTCCCCACAAATAAACAGAGCGGGCAAAGGCATGGATCCCTTTGTCGTACAAATGCCTCCAACCTCCTAAGTGTGATCAATTTATCTTCCTACAACTTATCTCCAGCGGAAGTACAAATTTTGTCCCGAGGCTTAACCTTCTGCCTGGAACAAAATTTTGACGTTTTTGAAGCTATTGTAGATCTACAACTTTTCACGCGCAGATTGCTGTTGAAATACCTGCACGCGAAAGATGACCCCCAAGAAGACACCACAGACTGGTCAACATATAGCAAGCATGAATTTAAGGCCTTACGGGATTTGACACTCCTATATCAAGAAAACAATACAGTTGATCTTATTGATCAAATTGATTTAGATGCCTTACTACGGGACGTTGACCCGCCCCCATGTAATTCCATTATCAAGTTTAAAAAGGCGTCCACAAAATTTCCTCCTGCAAACACAAACCCGAATGTAAAAATCTTCCTTCAATAAACAATACGGGATATATGCAAAATACCATGTACCAAACATAATCCCCATAATATATCCCCTGACGAATATGAGGCTTTGAAATTATTAAAAAGGAACCCTACCATTGTCATAAAACCCTCTGACAAGGGTGGGAATGTGGTCATCATGGACAATCTAAGTTATACAACCATGTGTCTGAACATTTTAAAGAATCGAGACAAACAAATTTCCATTTTGAACATCAACCAGTACTACACAACTTTCTACCAAATGATAGATCAAGCCTTTTCCAGAGGCTTCATCACAAAAGACACATATGACTACATCCGTACGAAACACCCCAAAGTGGCTACATTTTATAGCCTACCAAAAATCCATAAGAATCTAACCGACCCACCCGGCCACCCCATTGTCTCGGGTAATGGAGCAATATCTGAGAATCTCTGCCGGGTTATTGATGCCCACCTTCAGCCCCTTGTTCACTCTTTGCCTTCTTCCGTGAAGGACACGATACATTTTTTGCAGATTCTTGACAATCTTGAAATCTCGGACCACTCTATCCTTGTTACTATCAACGTGGAGGCCCTGTACAGCAGCATCCCCCACAATTTGGGGTTGGCAGCTGTGCAGAAAACCCTCCAACACAGCCCACACTATGATCCAGCTACGAATTATTTACTTCTCACTGGCCTACAATACATCTTGTACCACAATTTTTTCAGCTTCGACAACTCCCACTACCTCCAGGTGCAGGGTGTAGCAATGGGGACCTGCTGTGCCCCCTCATATGCGAACCTGTACCTGGGGGAGTGGGAGAAGTCCCTCCTAGGCGACGAGGGACTTGTTGAGTACACTAGCCATATTTCCCAATGGCTACGGTACATTGACAACATCTTCGTCGTCTGGGAGGGACCAGAGGCTAAACTTATGGATTTTTTAAACATGATGAATGTAAACAACTATGGCCTTAAGTTCACCATGTCCCACAGTCATGGAAGTGTCACTTTTTTGGATACTCAGGTAATAACAACCCCGGAAAACAAACTTATTACCACCCTGTTCCGCAAGAACACAGCTGGTAATACAGTTCTGGACGCCACGAGCTTCCATCCGACACCCTTGAAGAGTTCTATCCCTTATGGGCAATATTTGCGCCTTCGCCGCAATTGCTCCTTGGATGCACTCTTCAAGGAAGAGGCTGGGCTCCTCCAGGATCGTCCCCTGTCACGCGGATACAGTCGATCCTGCTTGAAAAAAGCTTACAATAAAGCCATGGCACAATCCCGAGTTACCTTGTTGCAGAAATCCGAACCTCATGACTCTTCCAACTTAACTCGCATAATTATGCGTTTTTCAAAAATATATTGCAGAAACATTGGAGTATCTTGACTGATGATCCTAAATTAAAAACTCTTCTTCCAAAACAACCCTCAATAACCTTTAGAAGAGCCACTTCCCTCAAAGACACACTTGTCCAAAGTGAATTTAAAAATCAACAAAAAAGATCCAAACAATGCCACATCACTGGATCTTTCCCTTGCGGTCACTGTACCTTTTGCCCACTCATAAGAAAAGCCAAATCCTTCCGCCTCCCCAATGGGAAAATATTCAAACCGTCGCACTTCGCGAATTGCCAAACCCGAGGGGTGGTTTATTTCATGGAGTGCGACTGCGGTGCCTACTACATCGGCAAAACCAAGCAAGAATTATGGCGGCGAGTATCAAAACACATGTATAGCATGGAAATTGGAGATAGGTATCTCCCGATTGGGAGACATGTTGTTTACGAACATAATTACAAGGTGCCCAATGTAACCTTCACAGTACTTCAGAAAGTACAAATACCAGAGAGGGGAGGCGACTGGAATAAGGTCCTGTTTCAAAAAGAGCAAAAATGGATCTTTCATTTACAGGCCATGTCGCCCCCCGGACTCAATGAATCAATTTCTTTCACCCCTTTTCTTTCAGGTTTTTCCTCAGGCAAGACACACTAAATATAGGGAGGTATGGCCTATGTGTTGTCGGCTACAAACACCATAGGAATGTTGGTGCTCCCTGTGCTTACTGTATTGCATTTATCGCATTGCACCTCATATGCTTCCCTGCTTTCCCCCATGCGATTTGGACTCATTGTGTTTCTGTTCATATAATGTTTTCCAATTAAAATATGGTTTCTATTGTATGCATCTCTCAAGGGAGATGTAAGAACAGTATAACTAATTTTGTAATAGGAATAGATGATGTGTGAACACTTATGGACCTTTTTGATTACATGCCATTAAGTTCCCAGTTCCTAGAAAAATATTTTCCATCCCATGCTTATTACGGTATGGATTAATGTATGTAGTTACAATTGTTGTTAAAATATAATGATTTCATCTGTACATGGGCTAGTATTTATTGTCCTAAGTACACTTTAAAATTTAACTTACTATGATGTATGTCTTTTATGTCTTTTTCCACTCAGGTCCGGACCTGGGCTACCAGTCCAGCCGTCTCCCCCTCTGGGGGTAGCGTTTGCATTACTGTGCCTCTTCCTGGCAGGGGGAGACAGGCGTAGGGCCCTGCACCTATCTACACGACCACTAGAGGGCTGGACCCTCTGGGACGTGTATTCCCCCTGCCAGCGTCATTCCGAATCCTGCCAGGTGCCGTGTCCGTGCCTGCGTGTGCATCGCGGTGCGTGCGCCTGCACGTGGCGTCACGACATCACATCATTACGTTGGCAAGGACGGCAGAGCCGGGACAGTATCCTTCGGAACGCCGGGTGACTTACACATGGAGTGCTGACAGTCAGCACTATCCCCGCACAGGTGAGTAGGGTGGGGGTGGCCGGCATACACCTGTGGTCATCAGCAGCAGTCTATCAGTGTTTGAGTCCTTTACACTTAAATAGAGCAGGTCCCACATGGGGATCTGCATTAAACCTCCTCAGCTCCAACAGGAAGCACTATCCTCACAGGGGCGCTGGAAACACAGGTACTCTCCCATTTTCTATACCAGTTTCTATTCCCTGTTCTGTTAGTTTTATTGTAATACCTATTTTACAATCTCACACACAGCTACCATATACCCCTTTGGTGCAATCCTTAGTTCCAGCAGGAAGCACTATCCTCACATGGGCTCTGGAAACACAGGTACTTTTCCATTTTCTACACTAGACTACTCCCTGTTTTATCAGTTTGATTGTAACACCTGTTTTACAATCTCACACACAGCCACCATATACCCCTTCGGTGCAACCTTTACAGACTGCTTTCTGCACACTGGTGTGCTGCTAGATGTTTGGCACTCCAGGTAAAAACCACTTCAAAATTTACACTTTGGCATTCATGACTTTTTGATATTTATTGTGGGTTTTTTTTTTTTCTCACATTGTCTTTTGCTCCTCTACTCACTCACTGGTCACACAATCTGCAATGCACACCCCTTCCTTCTTTTTTCCTTCCTCAGCAGTTTCTCTTTCACTCACTTCCACCCTTCTTAGTTTTGCACGCCCACCATGCCTTTTTTCTTTTAGCACAATCTTTACACACTTGCATTTTCCCGTTCCTGCTGACTCAATAATCCCTTTTCCCCTTTCATCTCTCTTCCCCTGTGTCATTCTCCAGTTCTCTTCTCCTCTTGTCCTAGGCCTAGGCAGCACTTTTCCCCTCTTTTCCCTCCTTACCGCTGTGTCTTCTTCTTTCTCCCTCCCCCCTCCCCCTCTCCCCTTCCCCCCCCCCCGATCTTTCCTCTCACCATTCACCTCATTCCTCACCAGTCTCCATACTTCTCCCATCCCTTTTTTCTCCCCCCCTTTCCTTTTCCCCCTCCCCCTCTCCCTCCCCCCTTTTACTTCCTTCCCCCTCCCCCTCTTTCTCCTTTTTCCTTTTTTCTTTTTCTCTCTTTTCTTCTCTTTTCTTCGATTCCCTTACCCTTTTGTCCTTCCCAACTGGTCATTTCGTTCATTCTTCAACCCCCTTTTCTCAGTTTACAGTGTTCATATATTTATACACGCTCTACAATCCTTGACTAGAATTTACAAAGATACTTTAACTTTGTTATATTCAGGCTAAACAGCCCTAAAAAACTAAAACTTTATGATATTATCAATATCACTATAATTCGATTTATACAAATTCATACAAACAGATGATACTATTCTCTGTAAATGCTTCCATTGATGTTGCTGCTTGATGTTTAGGCCACGGGTGCTGCTGATCCACATGCCCCTTGCCGAATGCGGGGGGTTTTTCCTAGATGTAAGTCATCGCAAGTCGCGCAGTTTCTGCTTGGCTCCCTCTCTTGGGGTGTTGGCACATCAGGGGTCCTGGTGCTGGGACCGGATAGTGGAGGCTGCTTTGAAAATCGTAGGCTCAGGAGATACAGCTATACACATATTTTTGGTAACTATGTTTAAAATTCCCATTATATACAACTGTGTTTACTATATACAATTGTACACAACTATATTGGTACTATTTTTTTATGTATACAAAATCCGTAGAAACACTCGTAAAAATCATAAAAATAAGCCCCTTTGAAGACGTCAGTTGTGATGAAACATGTAGGGCGTGGCTACGCATTGCAAGCCTTCACATTGTTCGCCCCATGACCTGCACGGGTGTTCGTATATTTATATGCCGGCTTATTTTTATGATTTTTACGAGTGTTTCTACGGAGTGTGTCTTCTCCGTTTTAGTTGTATTTTTATAATAAACCCATTACTATTTACTACACCATTGGAGCTCCTTTTGCTTTTTTCATCCACCACCTTGGGAGTGAGCGAGCGCTTCTCCCCCCTCCAGGCACAGGACTTGGATCAATCCAGATTGGAGATGCTGGACGTGTCAGCCGCTGTGGATGCTGTCATCACACTGTCCCTGCAGAGGGCGAAATCTGCGTGCTCGTAAGACCTCGCTAATAGGGGGGTCCACCATCGAGGGTAAGGGTCCACCTTGATCACTTTTTCTTTGGAGTCACTACAGTTGAAAGTCACATCTATTTATCCTTCTTTTCCTTCTTTAATCATACGGATGATGGTCTGATGGAAGGTGGATGGGTTTCCCTATGCTCATGAACTTTCTCCTTGATGTTTCACTTTATGGACTATGCTCACAATTTATGGATTATATTATTTTATTTTATTATTCCATTATTTACAGATATTTTCATTAGTGTCTTACTCTTTCTTGATTGATGTCTAACTGTTGTGATCATCATTTATATTTGTGGTTTTCACATGTGTGTTTGGCACATTAGTGCACACTCCACACACTATTCAATATAGGATTTTTTATTTATTTTTTACACATGTTTTCACTCAATTATATCACTTGTGCATATAGATTGTAAGCGCACCTTTTACAAATTATTTGAATATTTTACACAGATATTGGTGTTTTATTGGTGCAGCTATCATCCTGTTTTCTATTTGGTTCCCTAACGCGGTTTTTCTTAATTAGTATCTATTCTTAGCACAGAAAGCCTAAGCCCTGTAGGGTTCAACCTACAATGATAACAACTACAACCGGGGTATAGATTTCACACTTTCGCTAACACCGCAATAAAAAAAAAGTCACTGTTTTGCACTGTAAGGATAGACCTGGAATCCATGAGCTTGACAATTACAGTGGTATAATTTACTCTGGTTTATTCACAATAAGCAAATCGGGTTTAATCACACTAAGCAAATCCTTGGGCAATAGTTTTAAAAACTTATTAGCAATAAAACAGATAAAATTGCTCTTCCAAAAAGCAGCAGGCTGTGTGGCTGCACCAGACTCACTGGTCAGCAAACATGCATGATGATGAAGCGTGGTAGACGCCCAACTAGTTTCATCAAAGGGATTACATCGTTGGGGGACTGGCTTCAGTCATCTCTTTGATGAAGCTAGTTTGTCATCACACATGCATGCTGACTGGCGGGTGAGTTTGGTGCAGCCATAAAGCCTGCTTAGTGTGATTCCCTTTGCAAATTTCACTTGTTATTTTTTGAATAAATGTTTTTTATGGGTTACACTATAGGCATATATGCTTTTTATTTTTTTCATCCTACTGATGAACCAACCCTGACTGGATCAAGTTTGGTGCTTTGGAGTTTCCCTTCATAAGGAGATGTAATAAGGGCATTTGACCATACTATATGATGGTCCACAGGATCCGGTAAGAGTCTTTAATACTTGCTGTCACCTGGTGGTGGAAGCACTGCGAATTGAGTGTGGGGACACTGGTGAAGCAAGTGAATTGTCGATGATTAGTTTCCTTTGGACTTTCTTGTTCCACATACATTTTCCCTTTTTAGCCCTTGTGAATGGGCTCTTATGGAAACTTATTTATTTTTATTTAAAAATTTAGTGTGACTTCTTTATACACATTTTCACCTAATAAGTTTTATGTCATTATATTGATTCATTTTTGTGTTTTCACAATATTGAGTTACATTTTTTAGTGTTGCTTCATATATTTATCACAATTGTTGCATCAAGTATCACAGATTGCTTAAGAGGCTGCTCATTCATAATTTATATGTTTTAACATGGATATCCTATATGATTTTTGACTACATGCTCTGTGTCCAACAAATCAATGCATGATATAACTAAATACTCTTATGGACATTTTTCGTTTTCTTTTCTTTGTTTAATTTTTTCATCTTTTGATTTTTGTAAGGGTATCACATTTATTGCACAGAGAGCTGCCATTGCATCACCAGAATGTTATATTCTGATCATAAAATATACAATATGCACTAGGGCATTAATTTGAGTGGAGGTGTTTTAGAAGTTGACTTTTAACATTTATGTACAATAAAGTGGATTAATGCAATGCTTGGCTATTAAGATTTATGCAAATATAGGCCTTTTCCACATCCGGTTGAGTCCATAACTAGCTTTTTCGTTTTTGGTGTTTCATATTGACTCCCAGATCACCTTTTTTGAGGATTTAGAGGGGGGGGGGGCTTGAGGCTATCCTTTTTTGTTTATCATTTTAATCATTAATGTACTGGTGTGCCAGATGGAGCTCTAAAACATATATACACACTTTTAAGGTAAGAGGTACAAAACATTTAGCAAAAGGAACAATGAAAAGTAAAATTCCATGTTTAATTGGAGTTTAAAGCAGAGTTCTACAGAAAAGTGGAACTTCCACTTTAAGGCTTCCTCCCCGGCTCCTTTTTGTGAAATGGAGCTTTTAAGGAGGAGGGGGGAGCCTGAATTTGACAGGTACCTGCTCCCAATTCCATTTCATTCAGCCTAGGTGGTCGGAAGCAGAAGCTCTCCCTCCCAAAGTCTAGTGGGACATATGACAGGTCCTAGAAGACTTCTGGATCAGTCACGGAGCACAACACCGCCCAGGCATGTGCAGTGGGCACCCAGCTGTGAAGCTGCAAGCTGTCACAGTCTGATGCCCATAGTGAAGATGTCGGTGCCGCCGAGGGAGGACACTAGAACAACACAGCGCGGGTGAGTGCACCGCTGGACAGTGGCTGTTTATTAAAAGTCAGCAGCTACACTTTTTGTAGCTGCTGACTTTTAATAAACACAAATATGACTCTGCTTTAAATAGTCAGAGGGGGAGAGGTGGGCAGATGACATAATTTCCACCTCAGACAATCAGTAACAGCCTTATATTCATAGATAAAACTCCAACATTAGCAACATGTTACATTCCTCCTGACTCCTCTCATATGATGACAGCTTGTGGGAGTTCTGTTCCCCTGCATATGCTGTAAATTTTAAAATCAACATGGCTCAGGTGCATCATTTATTCATTCAGAGAATCCTGTGTATAACAACTGCCACTGTGACAGACAAACTTTTAGTTATCAAGGAACATGAGTGCCATAACCAGCACAATTGTAGTCGAGTGACACTTCCTCCAATTCTCTAATTGAAAGTCCATAGAGGTACAGGCAGAGAGCTGGAGGAATGGTCTACAGGAGCCTGGCATTGCCCCTGTCATCCACTGATCTGGGTGCAATGCTTTGTAGACTTCTGTGGGAAAAATATTGTAATTGCACATTGCACATTTCACTGCAAAAATGAAATACTTCTTTAAATATCATGCCTGGGGGATCCCCTTAGTCTGCCTGTAAAGTGGCACATCTGTACATTGTATAGAACATGCCGCAGCAATAATAAAATTTCTAAAGGAAAAAATTACATCTAAACTTGCTTGCGGCTGTAATGTATTGCTGGCACCCTGCAATATGGATGAAAAAAATGAAAAAAAAAACAGTGTGAGGTCCCCCCCAGTCCATACCAGGCCCTTCAGGTCTGGTATGGATTTTAAGGGGAATCCCATGCCAAAATTTAAAAAAAATTGGTGTGGGATCCCCCCAAAATCCATACCAGACCCTTATCCAAGCAAACAGTCTGGCAGGCCAGAAAAGAGGGGGGACAAGCGAGCCCCCCCTACTGAACCATACCAAACCGCATGCCCTCAACAATGGGAGGGTGCTTTGGATCCATCGGGCGGCATGATTGATGGTGGATTTGCATCATGGGACACTTTTCTTTTTTAATAAAGGGTTTGTCAAAAACTGTCTCTTGTGGTTTTTACTTTTTTGACACTTTCGTGAATGGGAAGGGGTACGATGTATCCAATACCTATTCACATGGGGGAAGGCCAGGATCTGGGGGCCCCCTTCTTAAAGGGGGTTTTCAGATTCCGATAAGGGCCCCACCCATAGATCCCGACAACTACCAGCCAGGGTTGTCCGGAAGAGACCCTTGTCCCCATCAACATGGGGACAAGGTGCTTTGAGGGGCACCCTCTCCATGTTGTGGGCAAGTAACCTGATGTGGTTCAGGAGGGGGGTGCTCACTCCCCCCCCTTTTCTGGCCTGCCAGGCTGCTCACTCGGATAAGGTTTTGGTATGGATTTTTGGGGGAACCCCGCGCTAATTTTTTTTACATTTTGGCATGGAGTTCCCCTTAAAATCTCTACCAGATCCAAAGGGCCTGGTATGGATTTTTGGGGAACCCCATGCTGTTTTTTTTTCTTAATTCTGTCATAGGGTTCTCCTTAACTACTTCAATAAACTGTATTATATACTCTGCACTGCACTATATACTCTGCACTGTGTTATATACACTACACTGACTGCACTATATACTCTGCACTGTATTACTGTATATAAACTACACTGACTGCACTGTATTATATATTCTACACTGACTGCACTATATACAGTATATACACTACACTGACTGCATGCTCAATCAACTAACTACCCTGCCTAATCTCTCTCCATTCATAAACACTATACACAGCCGCCGTACAGCCAGGCAGACATCTCAGCTTACAGACTGATGACTAGTGCAGCAGGTGCATTGTGAATACTAGTTAGAAAATCTCTATTATTTCTGATTGCTCTTGTCTAGCTGTTAATAATTTCAGTGTGGAGGGATTTGGCTACTTTTTCTATGTTGGGCTAATATTCCAGATTTTTTATTTAATTAATGACACTTCCTGTAGTTAAGTGGTAATACCAGATATAACATCAAATGAAGCATCTAATAAAAATTGCATAGCAGTAACAGCAGAAGATACAACAATATTAGGTATTAAGACAATTGCTTCAAATTGCTTCAAATTGCAATAATTTGATATGCAGTTGTTTTAACAATAATGGCTTAAAACCAAACCAACATGATTTTGACACAATTTTTTAAAACATAAAGGGTCTTCAATTGGTAGCATGTATTTATTTGTTTGTTTTAAAATATTTTAACTGCTTAGCAAACCAACACGATTTTACACCATTTTCTTTTTTTTATCATTAAAGAATTTTTATTGAAATTTCCATATTTTACACCATTTTTTAATCACATCACACTTCAATTGGCAACTTTTTTTTTTAAAGTTTTTTTTTTTTTTTAATACCTCAATACTATTTATAATAAACACATAACTAAACAAAAATACAAAATAGTTAGAAAAATGTATAACATATATTATATTGAATAATGAATACCATTCAAAATATTTTATTATTTTCTCCTATTTACAAGAACTACAATTATGTGTAGGTTTTTATAAAAGCATCAGCATTCTAAGGTCACTAACCAAGTATGAATATTTTAGATTTCCAAATATTGGACATTTTTTCAGCATTATGGCTGTAATTTGGCCTGGGACTATTCTGAGGCAAAGCTCTACTGATAGTATTCAAGGTTGCCGACCCTCCCCCACCCTTCATACATTATTACTGACCCATCATCTTGATTAGGGATGAGCTTCGAGTTCGAGTCGAACTCATGTTTGACTCGAACATCGGCTGTTCGCCAGTTCACTGAACAGCAAACAATTTGGGGTGTTTGCGGCAAATTCGAAAGTCACAGAACACCCTTTAAAAGTCTATGGGAGAAATCAAAAGTGGTAATTTTAAAGGCTTATATGCAAATTATTGTCATAAAAAGTGTTTGGGGACCTGGGTCCTGCCCCAGGGGACATGGATCAATGCAAAAAAAGTTTTAAAAACGTCTGTTTTTTCAGGAGCAGTGATTGTAATAATGCTTAAAGTGAAACAATAAAAGTGTAATATTCCTTTAAATTTCGTACCTGGGGGGTGTCTATAGTATGACTGTAAAGGGGTGCATGTTTCCCATGTTTATAACAGTCTGACAGCAAAATGACATTTCAAAGGAAAAAAGTCATTTAAAACTACTCCTGGTGTTCGGCTCATCCCTAATCTTGATGGACTGCCTTAATGGACAGTGTGAAGATTTGGAATAGGAGGAGTCAGGCTATAGCAGAAAGAGTCAGTTTTTTTTCTCAGTCTGAATGGCCTTGTATTTAGGGTTAGCAGGGACATTACTAAAAGGTATTCACTGGCACATCTGGAAGGTTGCACTTTATACCCATAGGCAGTATTTTTATTTCTGTTAAAGTGACAGAATCACCCTAACTGATCTGCATTTGTAAACACTATTATGGCTCCTGTACAGGTCCGGTACAAGGGGTGGGTGGGAGGGACGACTGCCCTGGGCGGTGTCTTAATCTGTTGGGGGGCGTACTGGGAGCTTCGCTCGCTGCTCCTGTCTCACTGAAAGGAGTGACTGTGTATTCACAGCCGACTTCTCCATTCATCCAACTCTGCCTTATCTCTTATAATCACTCTCCCCTCCAGCAAGCTACACTCCTGCACTTAACTTGATCTCCTTCCTGGGACACTTCACCTTCTTCCCTTCACTCTCACTATGGTCAGCTCATCTCCCCTCTGCCCTATCTACATCTCTCTCCACCTTTCCTGCACAATCATCACAGTAAGACCCCTTTCACACTGAGCCGCCCTGGGTGTCAGCGGCAAAGTGCCTGAAAATGGGTTAGATCTGCCAGCAAGGCAACTGATCGCAATTCCTACATCTCAATGGATAGTTGTCACCACCGTCCTTGGCTCAATTCAATACCTAAGAGCCAATATATGAGATTACGTAGGAATTGTTCAGATCTACATGAGTTTTCAGAGCAAGCTAAAATCCTAACTGGTAGATTCCTTGAGACTCCTTACTACCTGTGCTTAATGCTGTACAATGGATGAATAGGGAATACTTACTTCAAGAGAAACCCCTCCAACCTAATGTGTTTCAAAATTCAGGGGTCCCCTTTGTGACTACATATTCCCTTCAGCATAGGAGCATAAAACAGATAATTTCGAGACACTGACACATTGTTAATAACAATTAAATCCTGAAAGGTGTTCTACCAGAAAAACCTCAGGTAGTGTTCAAAGAAGTCCCTTAGAAATAGAGTGGCCTCCAACATCTTTGATTCCCCTACAAGTAAATTGACCTTTTTTGACCAACTGACTGGATTCTACCAATGTAGAAGATGTCGGGTATGCTCTTTGAACAGTTGTACGCATAAAGAACTATAAGGTTCCAGTCCACAAGTACAAAGGTACAACATACTATCACTCCATTTATTACTTGCTCTACAGTGGGAGTGGTCTATCTTTTGCAGTGCCCTTGTGGTCTGCAGTATATAGGGCAGACTAAACGCCCCCTACAGGTTCGGCTCAATGAGCACATCATGAACATTAAGTCTGGGTTCAAAAACCATTCAGTGTCAAAACAATATCGTTTAGTACATAATAGGGATCCCTCCAATACACTTTTTTAGGTATTGATACATTTAGTCCTAATTGGAGGGGGAGCTCTTTAGTGCGAGAAATCTCAAAACTTGAAATGTTGTGGATTCATAGGGTAAGGACATCGATTTTGATATTAATGCCTTTATTGATAATTCTTTCTAGCTTTCTGTTGATGTAAACTCGATTTGAGTCATGCTGGCGGGTTTATACAAGTGATCAACATTGGGTGTTTGCCAATTAACAGTATGTGATGGCTTATATGTTTATGATTGCTAATATGTTTTAAGTTTTAATTTTAATTTAATTAATAATTAATCATTTGTGAATATTTCACCATATTGGGTAATTAGTGCCAACAATAGTTTGGCACTAGTCCCAATTCTTTATATATAAAATTACATAGTATTATTTATGTTTATGTTTCTGCCTAGATGTGGACATATACATATGCACTTATGGTTTAGAGGGTCTTAGGTCTACACACAGGTATTTATAGAGGATGTTTAATCTGCTTGCCAACAGTTTGTTGACAAGCCGGATAAAAATTAAAAAAAAAAAAAAAAAAAAAAAATTTACAATGTCCCATGCTAAGATGGTAGCCATCGATCAAAATCAAATTCCAAAATTTGAAAAACTTTGGCATCCTTGGATAAAACAACAGTTCCTGTCAAACTTCAATGACTCTGTCCTGTTGCCATGGTAACAGATTAAATGACTTACAGAGACACCCATTCTAAGGCTTCAAAGAGAACTAAAAAGAATAATAAACTGACGAGCGGGACAACCTTGTGGACCATACCTCTACCTTTCAACCCTTTTTCTTCTTTCTCTTTCCTTTTCTCCACCTTACGATTAAAGCTCATTATCAGAATTTATTTGACCTATATACACTCTACTTGTAAACAATATGTATAGTAGGTATAAATCATTTAAATACCTACAAAAGTAACTAAGGAAATTATATATATCTTTAATTTAGGTTTACGTGAACCCAATGTTTAATATTTGAAATTTCATGATATTTACCTATATAAACCCTACTGTAAAACAATAAGCTTACTTTATAGATCCTTGTAAACTTACTTTATGTATCTTTATAACATTGTATACTCAATAAACTTCTTTTGACAAGGAAAAAAAAAAAAAAAATCTTTTTAACGATTTGCATGTTTGTCGCTTGAATTATTCACGTGACTATATGTAAAAAAATTTACATTTACAATTTACTATATATGTTCTCACAATCTCTATGTAATGTACTTACAGTTTAGAGGGTCTTAGGTCTATACACGGTTATTTATATAGCATGTTTGCTTGTCAACAGTGGGTTAACAGGCCGTAATCCTTTTACCATTGGCATATAATCGCTTGATTCATTCACGTGATTATATGTAAAATTTTATATATACAATTCATTATATATGTTTTACATTCACAAATAGATCAATTCTTACATTTAAAATTAATTTTTATATATATGGTTTACATAATACACTATGGGTAATTTTGTTTTACACATTGTTTAAAACTATAGATGGGTTGCCCACACCTAAGATGGCCTTTTGTGACTCTGCCTATGGGACTCAGAACGAGGTCTGGTGTTTTGTTTATAAGGTGGTGGATCAGCACTCTACCCGTTCCCCATTGACGAAATGCATCTGGAGGAGGATACGTGCTGACATCACCACGCTGTCTCGCTAGGACGGGTTTTGTTTGCAGCCAGCCGGCTCTGCTGTTTATGCGTGATTTTACTTTTTAAGTGTAAGTGCAATACTTATTTTTTAATAAATACTGTTTAAGGCAATATTATGCTATGGTTGGTCTTCTCTCTTTATGCATGGCTGAGGTCGTACGGCACCTGGAGTGTTTGGAGAATTCATGCAGTTATCCAATCAAAGCTTGCCAGACGATCTTCCATACAAGCAAAGGCCTTGGCTGGGCTATAGCCATCTGCCTGGTTTTGTTTGGCAGCTGGTAAGCGAGCTTTTCTTAAGGTGATGGCACGTTTTGTTGATCAACCTCCATAAATCTTCACTACATTTAACCTGCAGCCTCTAATCTCAGCTCAGCATTCCACACACAGATCTTACACCCTTTCCATCCCAGTTTCCCTTTAGCTCTTTTAATTGTTCTGTCCCCACCATGCAGCCTAGCACATTCTCTGCACTCCATCACTTTGCTCTTCATTAGCGCATACTTTTACCACCCCAACCTCCTCACCAATTCACTTTTTTCTCATCACTTAGCTCCCATTCCCATTGAAATGATTTGTCATGCGATTTGACAAGTCACATTCTATTGCCATCAATGGCAGTGTTCAAACTGATGCGGTGCTGCATCAATTTGAAAGAGTAGTACATGCACTACTTTTGTGAAACAGATGTCTTCAATGCTGCAACTGAAGTCACAGTGAGATGTGGCTTTGAAATCATGCGATTTCAGGTAAAGTTGCAAAGTTTTGGTGCAAAACCTTTTTAGAAAAGGGTCATGGACTTCTTTTCCACATTGACACCACTGGCCACTACCCCATATGTGTGCACCCATTATTCTCAGGTTGCTGCAGTGTAACAATAAGAACTATTATAGTGCATGCCACAAACATTACAGACCGTACACCACTATTAGTCTGATCGCACGCACGGGGGTGCAGTTTGCCATCTTTGCCCTGGGCCCTGGATGACCTTGTCCCAGCACTGCTCCTGTAGATCGATGTTGTTTTGCTTAACTCAGTGTTCAGTGCAGAGTTCTTTTTACTTCTAATGGTGTAATATGCAGGAGCATTCTGAGACTGCATTTTACCTGCTTTGCATTCTGTTTTATGCAGAAAGTCAAGTGCAGTTCAAGATCTGTGTGCATTTAAAGCAAAGATGTTCACACAGCCTTTGTTAACAATCCCAATCTACACAAACCTCTGAAAATAAGTCAGATTACACAAACTGATATTAATGAATTGAAAATCACTACTGAAGTAAACACAATTATTAAAAAACTGAGCTAACAAAACTAACAATAAACTTCTCATATTTGCTTCCTTTTGGTCCACTAAGCATTCAGCCCTGGAATGGCTTTACCCACTTCCGGACCAGGCCATTTTTTATGATACGGCACTGCATCGATTTAACTGACAATTGCGCAGTTGTGCAACGCTGTACCCAAATAAAATTGATTTCCTTTTTTTTCCCACAAATAGAGCTTTCTTTTGGTTGTATTTGATCACCTCTGCAGTTTTTACATTTTGTACTTTAAACAAAAGAAGAGCGACAATTTTGAAAAAAAAAACAATATTTTTTACTTTTTGCTATAATAAATATCCCCAAAAATGTTTTTAAAAAAACAAATTTCTTCATCAGTTTAGGCTGATATATATTCTTCTACATATTTTTGGCAAAAAAAATCACAATAAGCGTATATTGATTGGTTTGCACAAAAATTATAGCATCTACAAACTATGGGAAAGATTTATTGCACTTTTATGGCATTTTTATTATTTATTTTTTTTTACTAGTAATTGCTGTGATCTGCGATTTTTAGCAGTACTGCAACATTGCGGCCGACAGATGGAACACTTTAGAGACATTTTTGGGACCATTGACATTCATACAGTGATTAGTGCTATAACAATTCACTGATTACTGTGCAAATGTCACTGGTAGGGAAGGAGTTAACACTAGTGGGCGATCAAGGGGTTAAATGTATGGTCCCTGGATGTGCTCTAACTGTATGGGGATATGATTGACTGGGGGAGGAGACATATCATTGTTCCTACTTAGTAGGAACAAACGATATGTCTCCTCTCCCCTGACAGAACAGGGATTTGTGTGTTTACACACACAAATCCCTGTGCTGTCTCTCGTGCTTACGATCGCAGGTGGCCAGAGGGGATCACGCCCGCTGGCCACACGCATTGGGTACCCCGCAGGGCGGAGGGGCAGGTGCGAGCCCCCATTGGCTCTTTAAGGGAACAACGTACCCATACATTGTTTTGCCCAGCCATTCTACTTTGCTGACATATATCGGTGTGAGCCAGTAGGCAAGCAATTAAGCCAATATGTATTCTTCTACATATTTTTGGTAAAAAAATCCCAATAAGTGTATATTGATTGGTTTGCACAAAAGTTTTAGTGTCTACAAAATAGGGGATAGATTTAGGGACTTTTAATTTTTTTAATTGTTTTTACTGGTAGTGGTGGCGATCTGCGATTTTTAGCAGGACTGCGACATTACGGTGGACAAATATGACCCTAAGTGACACTTTTTGGGGACCATTGACACTAATACAGTGATCAGTGCTAAAGAAATGCACTGATCCCTGTATAAATGACACTGGCAGGGAAGGGGTTAACACCAGGGGCAATCAAAGGGTTAAATGTGTTCCCTGGGAGGTGCTTTCGAACTGTGGGGGGAATGGATTCACTGGAGGAAAAGAGAGACCAGGATTCAACTTAGCTGAAACACGATCTCTCTCTTTTCTTCCCTGACAGAGCAACGGTGTGCTTTGTTTACATAGGCACACTGCTGCTCTGGCTCTCCTGTGAACAATCAGTGGGTTGCAGCGGCCATCACAGCCACCGGACCCGCTGAATGGCTTCTGCTTTGTCCAATTACAGCGGGAGCGGAGAGCCAGCGACGCCCCTTAAACCGTGTGCATGAAATCACGTACAGGTACGTGATATTGTGCACCTGGGCTGCCCTGCCACAGTAAATCTAAGTGGGGCAGTCCGGAAGCAGTTAAAGTATTTTATCTGTTTGATAAGTTCAAAAAATGTTTTCATTATGACCCGATAACTGTGAAATATAGGTACTAATGCGCAAGCCAAAATAAATAATAAATGGAAGACTAATGCCATGTACACACGACCGTTTTTGCAGTCAGAATAAACTCCGAAAGTTTCTCTGACGGAACTCCAATGGAATTCCACTCAAGCGGTCTTGCATACACACGGTCACACCAAAGTCCGACTGTCCAGAACGAGGTGACGTATAACACGTACGACGGGACTAGAAAAAGGAAGTTCAATAGCCAGTAGCCAATAACTTCTGTCTTGGTCTTGCTTCAGAGCATGCGTCATTTTTGGTCCGTCAGAACAGCATACAGACAAGCGGTTTTCCCTATAGGAATTGGTTCTGTAGGAAATATTTACAACATGTTCTATTTCTAGGTCTGTCAGAATTTTTGAAAAAAAAAGTCAGATGAGGCATACACACGATCGGAATAGACGATGAAAAGCTTCCGTCTGACTTTTTCTGTCGGACATTCCACTCGTGTGTACGCGGCTTAAGTAGCTGCCAACATAAATGGTGTTCCCACACGGTGCTATTAATGTAATGAATAATGTGGCTCTCACTCAAATTATATTGGGATACATCACAATTGCACTTTACAATTTATGAAGAAAAGTATATTTTATTTATATATTGCTGTTATATTTGCACATTCAGGATCATCATTATTTGTCACTTTAGAATATTTCACTTTATTGATTATGAAGGATAATATTTATTTATTTATTTATTGGTGTTGCACATTGAAAGCATCATTTTTAGTTGATACATTACTTGATGTATCACAATATAATTTGAGTAAGCGCCACATTATTCATTACATTGATCCAATAACTGTGCTGTCTATCTGTACACAATTTTCAATCAGAATCATGGCACACCAACAGCTATTTTTCTGTACTTGCAGCATGTTTAAAGGGATGAAAACAGGGGGAAATGTACATGTGTTCAAGAAATATACTAAATATGTTTTCCGTTTTTGCTTTGACAATCATTTTAAGTAGTTCTTACATGCTAAATTATTGTAGGCACATGTAACCATTTTCTGTCACACATCAGCATCATTTTTTCCCATTTAAGAGCAACAAATGTATTCCTTTACATAATATTCCTACTGAAATTGTTCATAATGAAAACGGTTCAGTAAATTACCCTAGTACCTACATAATAACTTGTCATCAATTGCTTCTTTGTTTAGCAATGGAAAATAATAGAGAGTGCCCACTGAGTCACCATGTCCAGGAACAGGAGTAGAGTATAAATGACATGGCTTCAGCTTTATAGTAAATATGATTAACTATACAACTTTATGCTGTATATGTAAAGCCGTACCTAAAATTTTAATAAAGTCAATTAAATTGTACCGACACAATCAAATTATAAGTCAAATTAAAACAAAAACCTCCAATTATGTATTCCTATTTAGTGTCAATATAAGAAATACAATGTACAATTAGTATACAAAATGTTTCTGCAGTTCCATTTTGAGTATTAATTCACAAAAAAAGATGTTGTGGAAGTAAATTAAAGAGTTTGAAATAGGGCAATTACCTTAAAAGGAGCTCAGCTATGAGAAAAGATTACCTAAACTAGATATACTGTATTTAGTTATTTGAGAAGAGATGATTAAGAAAGGATACGATCAGATAAATACAGTACTGTGCAAAAGTCTTAGGCAGGTGTGAAATGCTGTAAATTATGAAAGCTTTCAGAAATAGAAATGCTAATAGTTAATGAACAGAAGAGAAATCCAGACCAAATCAAAATTTGGTGTGGCCACCCATTGCCTTCAAAACCAAATAAATTCTTCTAGATACACTTGCACACAGCTTTTAATCACTTCAGCCCCGGAAGATTTGGCTGCTCATAGACCAACCAATTTTTTGTGATACGGCACTGCGTCGCTTTAACTGACAATTGCGCAGCCATGCGACGCTGCACCCAAACAAAATTGACATCCTTTTTTTCCCACAAATAGAGCTTTCTTTTGGTGGTATTTGATCACCTCTGCTTTTTTTTGCGCTATAACCAAAGGAAGAGCGACAATTTTGAAGAAAAACTAAATATCATTTACTTTTTGCTATAATAAATATCCCACAATTTTTTCCAAAAAAACTAAAAAAAATGTTTTCCTCAGTTTAGGCCGATATGTATTCCTCTACATATTTTTGCTAAAAAAAAAATCGCAATATATTGTGTATATTGATTGGTTTGTGCAAAAGACATAGAGGGGGTCATTTACTATAGAGCTGTGGCGCTAATTAGAGCTAATTGCCACTAAATAGCGCTAATTAGCCCTAATTAGCACTAAAATGGCATTCACTATAGCGCCGGTGAGAAAATACTCCAAAAATCGAATTTACTATAGTTCCCTGAAACCAAAAAGTGCCCAAATCCTAATGCCCTGTACACACGGTCGGATTTTCCGATGGAAAATGTGAGATCGGAGCTTGTTGTCGGAAATTCCGACTGTGTGTGGGCTCCATCGGACTTTTTCCATCAGATTTTCCGACACACAAAGTTTGAGAGCAGGCTATAAAATTTTCCGACAACAAAATCCGATTGTGTCAATTCCGACTGTGTGTGGACAATTCGGACGCACAAAGTGCCACGCATGCTCAGAAGAAATTTTGAGACGGAGCAGCTTGGTCTGGTAAAATAGCGTTCGGAATGGATATAGCACTTTCGTCAGGCTGCAATGTTTAAAATTGTTTAATGCAGCACACTCTGTTCTTTATAATGCTTGAAGAATGAAGTTGTTTTGCTGCTCATATTCACACAGACTTCTCATAAACTTCTTTATTATTTATGGTGATTTCATCAATATATTTTGATTTGTCACATCTGACAAAAAAGATATATGTTTTTTTGGGGGTTTGTATTTTTTTCAAGCCTGATCATGTTTTTATTATTTTTTTTTATTTTACTCGAGAATATTTTTGGGTGTGTTTTGTGTGTCAAGTTACCACAACACCATTATTATCTTGTATTATTTAATCTCAAGAAGATTGCTTGGTGTTGGTGTCTCTTTTGTATTTTAGAAATGTACCTGCCTCCTCACAAACAAACTGTCCTTTTTGAATGAAAACACACATAGTCAAGTATAATTGAAACAAAAATTCCTTTATTAAGGGATCAGAACCAAACAAAGAGGGAGGCAACGCTGGAGAAATATCAGAAATTGGCGAAGCCTTTGGCCCCCAGGGCAGACATCAATAATTTTACTGCAAAATTGGTGGCCTGAGGAGTCCATATCTAAGGGAGTGCAGTCTGGTCCAGAAGTCCTTGAGATCATGAAAGCAGCAGATGACATGTATGTTCCCAGGCTGTGGTCATACAAGAGCCTGCATCTTTTGTCAGACCAGACTGAACCCAGGTCATCACTCTCTGGTCTTCCTTACACGCTTCCTTCCCGTGTGTGGCTCTGGTGGTGGAGTTGTGGCAGGAGGAGGAGTAGGATCTGGAGGAGGAGGAGGAGGAGGACCTGGAGGAGGAGGACCATGGGTGAGCTGACAAATGTGGGTTTCACATGCGAGTTGGCCCCTAAACCCCTTATTTAGTGCTTCTAAAATTAAAAACTCACATAAGAGTCATTGGCCCTCCTCCATCTGCATCATTTTGCATGCAGTTAGCTCTGCAAAATCATCTTCCACACTGTGGGGTGTTCTGAGGGCCTCAGTAGCCTTCCAAAATAGGCCAATTGCTGCCTCCTCCAGGTTACTCCTCTTCCTGTCACTTTTTCTTTGAAGGCGGAGGGACCTGGGTATCGGGCAGCCTGCTTGGCCCGGCCACCTCCTGGCTGAGACTTCCCTGTGTATGAAATACGGGACATCGCTTTAGTTTTTGGTTCATCAATCACAATCATAAATTAGTACTCCAAACTAACTTCTATTTAACATTATTAATTTGACAACCAGAAATATTTAGAAGAATGCTATACTTGGCTCAAGCTGGGCTCCTCCACATGTTGCTGCCTGGAAGGCCCAAGTTGGACATCAGAAGCCTCAGCTGGGGAGAAGGAAGCGTGGAAGGAAGACTGGAGAGTGCTGGCCTGGGTTCAGTCTGACCTGCCAGAAAATGCAGTCTGTAATAATACCACAGCCTGGGGACATAAATGTCATCTGCTGCTCCTGATCTCTGGTAATCCTGGGCCTTCTTGTGCTCCCTTGGATAAGTGCTCCTCATGCCATTAATTAGGATCTTCAAATAGGTGATGTCTGCCGTGGGGATCACCGGCTTCACAAATTGCAGCAAATTATCCAGCGCTGCCTTCCTCTTTGTTTGGGTCTTATATTCGGGGTGGTTCACCTGCCACAGACAGGGCAGCTCCCTGAACATATCTATGAAGATTGGTATAAAGTCCTGACCATTGACTAGATCCATTTTCACTGCAAGACACAACACCAGACAAACCCTAATGTCAGCCTAAAGTCTTATAAACTTGTCCAAATACAGGCCTCAATCTAGAAGCAGTATAGGCCCAAATTTAAATCTTACCTTCGTTATCACGATCGGCGCCTCCGATACTCCTTCCTCCACTCACAGATCGTACGTACTACGCACGTGTGTTATGCTTTATATACACTGCGCATGCATGAAACTCTGCCCGCCCCTGACGTTCTTTCTAGTCTATTCCCCGCCCCTTCTCATTCGGTGCAGTGGGGGAAGAGCACATGGAGGAGACACAGCAGGTGCGTGCTAATTACAGCAACGGGGAGGAGGAGGAGGAAAGCCCAGAGCCAGAAACATCCCGATCCCGGAAGAGACAATTTAAGGCCTCAAATATGTCCTTTGGGGAGATGTTGGAGATGGTTGACATACTGAAGAGGACCGACAATGATGGGAAGTATGGACCTTACCCTAACACCAATGTCAGAAAGGCCAAGATCATGGCGAAAGAGGTCAAAAGTTTGCAGAAGAATTTCGGGGTACGACGATCCAAGGATCAGCTCAGGAAGCGGTGGTCGGACCTCAAATTAAGGGAGCACAATCAGTATAGAAGGATCAGGAGAGTGCTGCGAAAAAGTAAGTAGTTGTCCTGTGTTCCTATTCTTTATTTTTATTACATTCGTGCTGCTCCATGTGCTTTCCTTTACTGTTGTACAGTTTAAAATGGCAACTTTCATTCTCATGGGCACATTGTTCGTTCGTATGAAACATTGTTCGTTCGGCATAGAAAACCTCATTGTTTTGGCCATATGCATTTGAATACATTTTTTCGGGCCTACTTCTCTTAAAATAATTTTGGAGTCTAGATGGGTTTGTAACTAGAATGTAATGCAAACTAGATTCTGTGTAAAGAGAGGACACTCAGCAGCTGTTTACACATCTGGATGCTGGAGCACTAGTATGGGACACCAGAACACCCTTTTTATTAGGGGGCCCACACAGGTGCTCCAGTGTATACTATAGGGGTGTCTCCGTCTGTGAAGCTTGTACAAAACAGGTAAGTATTCAAGCTTGACAAAGGAAAACAATATTTGTTCATCTTGGAACTCTGCCAAAATAGGCAATTGTACCCTACTTCCAAGCAATGTTTCATATTCCTATTTCTGCCATGAAATATCTGTGTACCAAGTATACCTTTTTTTTTTTACATAGGGGAGAAAAGACACGGAGGACAACACTCGTCCGAGGAGACCACAGACCCCCCACCTCATGAGGAAGGTGAAATCCACCAAAGACAAGCAGAGGAGGAGGAGGGAGATGTGGTGGAAATAGTCACCAAAACAGGTGATTGTCTGCAACCACAGGCTCAGGTAAGAGATGGATACCAGCATATTTATAATACATGTTGTGTTTTGTTTCTCTATTTTTAGGTGATCGTGATGTTGTGGATCCAGGTCATTTCACCAGTGAGAGTGCCCAGATCCTGATCGGGGAGATCATGGGGTGTAAGAGACTTGGAAAACATCCAGAAAAACATCAATGATGTTCAAAACAAAATGAAGAACATCATTGATGTTTTAGGGAGAGTTTAAAACACCTCCAAAGCCCTGACTTTTTTTGTTTTTGGAATCGAAAAATTTTTTGCACTTTTTTTGACATATTCTCGAAAAGCCAAATTTTTAAGATGCACACAGTGTGTCAACATGTGCTATCTGCCATCACGGGAGATCAATGGACCCGTTTTGGGGGTGCAACCCCTTCCTCAATAATAAAGTAGCTGAGAGGAAGGGGTTGCACCCCCAAAACACGTCCCTTGATCCCCCGTGGTGTGCATCTTTAAAATTTGGCTTTTCCAGGGGTGACTTCACCCCATCTGAACGCAATATCAAACAGAGTTTCTAAATACTCATGTCTGATATTGCCTTCAATTTCTACAAAAGTTGAACTTTGTAAGTTCCAGATTTTGTGTATTTCTTGTTGGTTTGAAACATGCCTGTTTTACCTTAAATGGACATTTCAATATTTATTAATGTGACCGAAAAAATTGTTATACAACAAACATGTTGGTTTGTTTAAAAAAACGTTTAGAAATGCACATGTGATTGTGCTGGTATTAAAAAGATTGATACTCAAGAATGTGTGGATTATTGTTTCAATGCTCCTAAAATTTTGTTAAGGTAAAAATTAGTGTTTTCAGTGACAATGGGGGTTATTTCCTAAGGGCAAATCCACTTTGCACTACAAGTGCAGTTTCAGTGCAGGCTCAAGTGCACTTGTAGTGCAAAGTGTATTTTCCTTTAGTAAATAACTCTCAACAAGGCTTTTTAAGGTTACACAATCACAACATTTTCAGGACTCCCCACATTTCTGTCAGGGTCAGCTAAAAGAAACACAAGCAGTAAATGTCACCAAAGATTTTAGTAGTTAAAATGATTTTTTTTATTTTCAAAATGTATCAGACATTGTCTGGCATATTGATGGCCCCCCAACCTGCAAAGTAATCAAGGTATCTAAGACGGACCTCGCGGGCACTCGGGGGGGGCAAGCCAGGACAGCCACTTTCAAGCACCATCAGGGTTGGTTCATTTACTTGAGTTCCGGTAATTAAAAATCCTCTGGTCCAGGGTGAGGGTCCTCATCGGGAATGGCCGCATAAGATGGTCCCCCAGCGCAAACGCTTCATCAGCAACGAAGACAAATGGGAGTCCTTCCACATTGTCTTCTGGAGGTGGCAAGTCCAAGCTGCCATTCTGGAGATGCCTGTAGAACTCCATCTGGGAGATGACTCCACCATTGGACATCCAGCCATTCTTCATCACATCCACATACAGGAACTCATAAGTAGCTGACACCACCGCCAACATCACAATACTATTGAACCCCTTATAATTATAATAGTATCACCCCGAGTTAGGTGGTGGGACGATGTGGATGTGTTTCCCATCAATTGCCCCTCCACAGTTAGGAAAGTCCCACCGCTGGGCAAAGTGGGAGGCCACAGTCTGCCATTCCTGTGGGTTGGAAGGAAACTATGGAGTCAAACAAGCAAAATAAATTAATCATTTTGCACATAAATAGGGAAAGCAGATTAGACACAAACATTCTTGGACAACATCAGTATAACATTTATTTTAGGGAGTATTTAAAGACAAAGGTATAAGGTCCACCTATCAAATTCCTCTCCCCCCCTTCATGGGCCATTTGTAAATTTTTTTTGGGGGGGGAGATGTTTTGGACAGGTAACCATCTCCACTTCATTGAGAGATGAATGCCTAAATATTGTGTATTACTTTGGCCAGCCCCTCCTTACTTTACACTGTTGGCAGCCCACTGGACAAGTCAGCAGATAGAGGATTCTTATCGGCTGAGTTAGCAGTTGGGGGAGGGGGTTCCAAATGATTTTGGGACACCAAGAAAAAAACTCTGCCACTCTGCCTGAATTTAAAGCACAAATCACATTTTTACACATTTTAGGGGGTGTTTGGGGTAAAGCACTACTATGGAGCTGACAAAATACATTGTTAAGTGACTACATGAGGAGAATATAGGGCCAGGAGAGCATGCTGGGGAGGTAAGTGAAGGCAAATATGTATGAAGGACAAAAATTTTTTTGAAAAAAGCATGCATGAGGACAAAGGGGACATTCACAGCATATTACAATCATGGTAATTAGGGAATGAGGAAAGAAATACAATATATTATCAAACATTAAATACAATAAAATGTGATGTTAAAGGATAAATCTTACCTTAATATACTCCTTCTGCAGGACCTGGATGATGGCAGAACAGGTCTCCGGGATTATGATCCCCAGAGCCTGGGGGGAGATGCCTTTCGAGAACTTGAGCTCCTGCAGGCTTCTCCCCGTCGCCAAGTACCGCAGGGTGGCGACTAGCCTCTAATCCAGAGTGATGGCTTGCCTCATGCAGGTATCCTGCCTGCTAATATAAGGGGTCAGCAAAGCCAACAAACGGTGAAATACGGGGTCCGTCATCCGGAGAAAGTTCCTGAAATCATCAGGATTATTCTCACAGATCTCACGGAGCAAAGGCATATGACAGAACTGGTCACGCTGGAGCAACCAATTCTTGGTCCATGAACTCCTCCCCACCCAGTTCATATACTGGACTTGTGTCAAGGTAAGGACCCCAACACCAAGCCCCCACACAGCATGAACTCTACGAGGAGTTAGCATACGCAACATGGCTAGAAAACAGTCGGCTGCTCAGAACGAAGTAACAGAACGCACTGAAGAACAGCAAGGCCTGTGAAGAGCGACCTGAAAAAACAGCAACGAGTGGACAAAAACGCACTGGATAATCAAATACGAACTCATTGCACGCACTGAAGACCAGATACAAACCCACAAGCACAAACTGAACAGCAGAAAACGATCTGAAAACCACGAGTCTGAAAAAGCACGAATCGTCTCTCATTAAACTTATACTAACACGAGATTAGCAAAAGGAGCCCAAAGGGTGCCACGCTTGGTTCGGAACTGCCCTTTTCCAGTCTCGTCGTACACGGTGTACGTGACCGTGTTCTTGGCGATCGGAAATTCTGACAACTTTGTGCGACCGTGTGTATGCAAAACAAGTTTGAGCCAACATCTGTCGGAAAAAATCCATGGAATTTGTTGTCGGAATGTCTGATCAATGTCCGATCGTGTGTACAGGGCTTTACTCTGGTAAAACCTGGAGTAGTGCACATGGAAATAAAGTTTAGAGCATGATATAATTGCCTAAATGGTACTGAAATATGCAGTATATTATTTAAAGATAATCTGCTTTTAAACTGTGTGAAAAAGTGATTTCTAGGCTGAAATATCTTTAAAAGTCTGAGAAGTGAAAAATTCTTGCTTTGGACAAGTAGGTGCCAACACAACTGAGCATGCTCAGACCTGAAAATAACTCTCATTTTAACTCAAGTGTCTTTTTTAGCCGGCGCTATAGTAAATACCAAAATGAGAGCTAATTAGAGAGCATTTTTTTGAAGTGAAAATCTGCTCTATTCTAGTCCAAATCAAGTTTCAGCCATTGATTCTAATGGAACAATTCTAACTTTCACAAAAAAAACCTTTTAATGTTGAGATGAAATGTATTTTTTTCTGAAATAAATTTTCCTTTACAACATTGTTGCTTCTGCTTAAAATATTTTGTTTTTAAGAATACTAGAATGTGGAATGTTTTGATGTTTTAGTAAAATATATTTTTCTCTGTCACTTTTACTTGTTACTCTCCATCTCACAACAATCTTTATCCAAACTCACACAGGTGTCTTTACAATCCACAAACAATACCATTGCTGATGCAAATTTAAAATGAATCACAATTTTTTGTGCTTTTTATTATTTCCAAATATTCATAATTTGAGCCCAAAAAATGTGATATGTGTACCAACATCAGAAAGCAAAATGTAATTCACAAAAATTTGAGACTAATATTCTACTCTCACCCACAAAAAAACACCAAATATCACAGAATAAATCAAGAAGGATAAATCTTGAGTAATGTAATTCCATCACCTGTATGTCCAAAAAAATGCAGTATTTATGTGTTTTTATGTGTATTTATGTGTAGGAGGCTCTCACATGTGGCAACTCTGTGGCTTAGAGGTTAGAACTTCTGCTTATATATCCTTGAGTGTCTGGGTTCAAATCCCAGACATGTTGCTTCATGTAGAGGAGTTGCCTCATCTCCCAGGTCCTATAACTATGTCTAAATGTAGCATTTATGTGTAGGAGGGTTCCACGACCATTGTAAGTCTTTTCCAGATACACTATTTAGCCAAAAGTATTGGGATGCCTGCCTTTACACACACATGAACTTTAATGGCAGCCCAGTCTTAGTCTGTAGGGTTAAAATTTGATTTGGCCCACCCTTTGAAGCTAGAACAGCTTCTGGGAAGGCTGTCCACAAGGTTTAGTGTGTTTATGGGAATGTTTGATCATTCTTCCAGAAGTGCATTTGTGAGGCCAGGCACTGATGTTGGATGAGAAGGCCTGGCTCACAGTCTCTACTCTAATTCAGCCAAAGGGTGTTCTATTGGGTTGAGGCCAGGACTCTGTGCAGGCCAGTCAAGTTTATCTACCCCAAACTTGCTCATCTATGTCTTTATGGACCTTGCTTTGTGCAATGGTGTGCAGTCATGTTGGAAAAGGAAGGGGCTCTCCCCAAACTGTTCCCACAATGTTGGGAGCATGAAATTGTCCAAAATGTCTTGGTATGCTGACGCCTTAAGAGTTCCCTTAACTGGAACTAAGAGGCCAAGCCCAACCCCTGAAAAACAACCCCACATCATAATCCCCCATCCACAAAATCATTTGGACCAGTGTACAAAGCAAAGTCCATAAAGACATGGATGAGTGATTTTGGGGTGGAGGAACTTGATTGGCCTGGACAGAGTCCTGACCTCAACAGAACACCTTGGGGATGAATTAGAGAGGAGACTGTAGGTCAGGCCTTTTCGTCCAACATCAGTGCCTGACCTCACAAATGCACTTGGAAGAATGGTCAAACATTCCCATAGACACACTCCTAAACCTTGTGGACAGCCTTCCCAGAAGAGTTGAAGCTGTTATAGCTGCAAAGGGTGGGCAAAATGAGTTTTGAACCCAATACTAATTCTGGGATGCCATTACAGTTCATGTGCGTTTAAAGGCAGGCGTCCCAATACTTAGGCCAATATATTATATATTGCTTGAGACACTGAGCATGGCTATGGACTTAGGGCTGGTTCACACCACAGAGATGCAGAGAACATGTGTGAGGCTGCCTGGTGGCTAAGTGGGTAGCAGTTGTGTCTAGCAGCACCTGGGATGTTGGTTCAATTCCCCAACATGCTAAGCCTTGTGTTGAAGTTTATATGTTCTCCCTGTGTGGGTTTCTCACCACAATCCAAAGACATGCTGGCACCCTATTTGTCTTCTGTCGAAATAGGTTCTAATGTAAGAAAGTTAATTTTGGACTTTATATTGGAAGCTCATTGCAGCCAGAGACTGATGTTAATGTTTATTAGCCCTAATCATGCCCAGGGACTTGGACATTTCAAATTTTAGGGTTTACACTGCACAGGTACACATGCTTAGAAAACTTTTGCTTTGTTTATGTGGATGCAAATGGACTTTGATCTTTGTCTTGTAGTTGAAGATTTGATGCACATAGCCAAGGGCTAACGTAGTTGCAAATAGTATTATGTGTTCCTGCTCATCAGGTATAATCACTTTAGACATAGCTGTAGAGACAGATTGAAAGATACTGGTGGGCGTGTACTTCTATTGGGTGTGTCAGTGTGCTAACAATACAACCTCTCTTATATAAAGGCCTGCAGGAGGGGGGTTCATTTGGCCTGAGAGGGTCAGGTTTTTTGCTGTGATATGTGGGGGAGGAGGAATGATATTGTGCATATTGACAAATGCCTAACCAGGGATATTTGATGAAATTCTTGTGCATTTTTTCAATCAAAAGTGGGTTTATGTGGCCATGCTGTCAATGTTGTGCGTGTATTGTTCCTGTATGATCATGCAAACATCGTTTGGAAGCATCTGCTGACCTACTCTTTTTGATCTCGTTGTTTAATCATGTACACCGATAGGGATGAGCCAAACACCCCCCTGTTCGGTTCACACCAGAACATGCGAACAGGAAAAAAATTTGTTCGAACACGCAAACACCGTTAAAGTCTATGGGACACGAACATGAATAACCAAAAGTGCTAATTTTAAAGGCTTATATGCAAGTTATTGTCATAAAAAGTGTTTGAGGACCTGGGTCCTGCCCCAGGGGACATGGATCAATGCAAAAAAAGTTTTAAAAACAGCCGTTTTTTCTGGAGCAGTGATTTTAATAATGCTTAAAGTGAAACAATAAAAGTGTAATATCCCTTTAAATTTCGTACCTGGGGGTGTCTATAGTATGCCTGTAAAGTGTCGCGTGTTTCCCGTGTTTAGAACAGTCTGATAGCAAAATTACATTTCTGAAGGAAGAAAAAAGTCATTTAAAATTGCTAGCGCTAGTGCCGGTGTTCTGCCAAGAAAGTTTCCCCCGCCGGATAAGGACTCCCCTGTACTGCGCAGGCGCATCGCTTGCGCAGTACGAGCCACTGAAAATAGCCAAAGCTGAACACCTGTGTGTCAGCTGTACAGGGCGCCTGTAACAGGGCCCCTCGCTGGCTCGCTTCGCTCACCATGCTTCGGGCATGGCCTCGCTTCGTTCGGCATATTTTTATTCTAACTCTATGTCCACTTGGATGGTGGGGCTTGAACCTGGACTCAAGGCAGAATGTAGGGTGCAAGCGCCGTGTAGAGCTGACGATCACCTGTTCAACTTCGGAGACTTTCGGCGGCTCCGTAGCCATTTGTACTGTGCAAGCGCAGTGCATGCGCAGTACAGGGGGTCCTTATCCGCCGGGGACCTTTCTCGGCAAGACACCGGCTTTTAATGAATTGTCAGTCCCGACAATACACATAAAAGTTAATTGACAAAAATGGCCCAGGATTCCCCCATAGTCCATTACCAGGCCCTTTGGGTCTGGTATGAATATTAAGGGGAACCCCGGCCAAAATTTAAAAAAAAAATGGCGTGGGGTCCCCCCAAAAATACATACCAGACCCTTATCCGAGCACACAACCTGGCAGGCCGCAGGAAAAAAGGGGGGAAGAAGCCACGGAGGAAGATGCCAGATGAGAACACCGGAGGAAGAACCAGAAGAACCAGAAGAAGAAGATAGAGGAAGAAACCGAAGGAAGATAGAAGAAAGAAGAAGCATTTGGAATTGTCAAAAACTGTCTCTTGTCATTTTTAAAATTTTTGACACTTATTTTATGAAATAGTAGGGGTACTTTTGTACCCCCTTACCATTTCACACGGGGGGGCAGGATCTGGGGGTCCCCTTGTTAAAGGGGGCTTCCAGATTCTGATAAGCCCCCACCCGCAGACCCCCACAACCACTGGGCAAGGGTTGCGGGGATGAGGCCCTTGTCTCCATCAACATGGGGACAAGGTGCTTTGGGGGCTCGGGAAAGGGTCTGGTATGGATTTTTGGGGGGACCCCACGCCATTTTTTTATTTTGGTGTGGAGTTCCCCTTAAAAATTCATACCAGACCTAAAGGGTCTGGTATAGATTTTGAGGGGGACCCCACACCATTTTTTTGGTAATTTTGGCTGGGATTCCCCTTAATATCCATACCAGACCTGAAGGGCCTGTATGGAATTTAGGGGGACCCCCACACCATTTTTTTTTAAATTTTGGTTTGGGGTTCCCCTGTGGGGAATTCCCATGCAGTTTTTATCAATGAACTTTTATGTGTATTGTCGGACCGGCAATTCATTAATAGCAGCGAGTAGTTTTAAATGACTTTTTTGCTTTGAAATGTAATTTTGCTGTCAGACTGTTCTAAACACGGGAAACATGTACCGCTTTACAGACATACTATAGACACCCCCCAGGTACAAAATTTAAAGGAATATTACACTTTTATTGTTTCACTCTAAGCATTATTAAAATCGCTGCTCCCAAAAAAAGTCAGTTTTTTAAAATGTTTTTTGCATTGATACATGTCCCTGGGGCAGGACCCGGGTCTCCAAACACTTTTTATGGCAAAGAACTTACATATAAGCCTTCAGTGAGAACTTTGGATTTTGCAGGTTCGAGCCCCATTGACTTCCACTATTCCAGCATTTGTGATCTGACAGGCATTATTGCCGGCAATAGCGCTGCTTTCCATTTGCATTATCGCTGACTTTCTGAGAGTTGAAGTCTTTCTGGCCTTTTTGAGAGTTATTTTTTGGTACTGCAAGATAATTTTTTGGCGCTATAGTAAATGACCCCCATAGTCTACAAAATAGGGAATAGATTTGGCATTTTTATCATTAGTATTTTTTTTTTACTAATAATGGCGGCGATCTACGATTTTTATTGGGACTGCGATATTGCGGCGGACAAATTGGACACTTTTGACACATTTTTGGGACCACTGACAATTATACAGCAATCAGTGCTATAAAAATGCACTGATTACTGTATAAATGTCACTAGCAGGGAAAAAAGTGTTAACTGTGTTACCTAGGTGTGTTCTAACTGTAGGAGGGATGGGACTGTCTAGGAGGAGAGAGAGATCGGTGTTCATACATAGTATGAACACGCAAACTGTCTCCTCTCCCCCTACACACACAGATCCCAATTCTCGGTCTGTCATGACCGTTCGTGGGTGCCCGGTAGTCATCATGCCTGCCAGGCACTCGCATCAGTTCCGGGCACATGCTGCGGGCGCATGCTCCCCTAGTGGTCAAAAGGCAAAGCGACTTAAGGTAACGTCGTTGAGATGTGATGATGATGAGACAAAATATGAAATATTTGGCTATAGTACAAGGAAATGTGTTTGTGAAGGGCTGGAGAGCCTTGCAATAATGAGTCTCTGCAGGCAATAGTGAAGCATGGTGGAGGTTCCTTACAAGTTTAGGGCTGCGTTTTTGCAAATGTAGTTGGAGATTTGGTCAGGATCGATGGTTTGCTCCATGATGAGAAATACAGGCTGATAATTATTCATCATGCCATACCATCAGGAAGGCATGTGATTGGCCTCAGATTTATTCTGCAGCAGGACATTGGCCCCAAACATGCAGCCAACGTCATTAAGGACTATCTTCAGTGTAAAGAAGAACAAGGAGTCCAGCATGTGATGGCAAAATATAAAATACACCCCAGAATACCCTACAGTTTCATGTCTTTTTACATTTTTTAGGTGCTGTTTTCACATTATTACCTGAAACAATAACATCAGACTGCACATCAAAAAAACAAAGGCAAAAGACAGAACAGAAGTCATTCAGTACCCTTTGAAGAACGTTAGCCACCAAACACACCATAAGTTTGCCTTCCTCATGGACTCCAGTGCATTTCCCTGAAATTTAGGTGACGCAAAACCAGCCAGATTTTTTTTTAATAAATTCTTCATTTTCAAATTTGCAAAATTAAATTACAGACAAGTAGCTACCAGAGAAAGTCAAAATTGACAAGAGATACATAGAGCGTTCAGCAGATCATTAACACATGAGAGTATGAATACTCATAGAGCTACAGTATTTGCATATAAGAACGTACATTAGGAATACAGTGAGGCAGAGAGTATTAAGTTAGAGACTAGTTCTTCATCTCTCTATTTTATTGCGATCAGCATAACAGTTGAATGCTAAAAGTTGTGAACACACTTTAATACGTTCTTAGACACTAAATAGGGATGGCCCCGATGTTTGAGTCGAACATAAGGTGTTAGTTTGTTCACAGAACAAACGAACATATGGGGCATTCGCAGCAAATTTGAGCACCAAGGAGCACCCCATAATACACTGCGTGATCGGCAGCTGATTGGCCAAAGCATGCACCTGACCAGCATGCTTTGGCCATGGAACAGGAGATGACAGCTAGAATACCAGCATGGGACTTCTAGGCGCTTCCTTTCCAATTCCTATATTGTGTTATGTTGGTTAATTATTTGAGGTGGTGTTAGAGAAAGTGGTGTATTATTTGTATTTGGTAGTTTGATTTTCTGTTATTTTAATCTGTGTTATTTATTCTATTTTGTATTTTAAGTGTATAGTGTTTTATTTGTAGTGTAGTTTTAATTTTGTTTATTTGCTGCTAATGGCTGTTATTGGTAATTTTGATGTGTTTTTGTATCTTGTTCAGATTATTGTTGTGATCTTGTGTTGTCTTTTAAGTGTGTCTGTGTCGCAATAATTCCCCAATTTCCCTTTGGGATTAATAAAGTATTCTGTATTGTTTGACTTCAATAAATACTCATTTCACACTACTCATTAGAGCATTTTGATTTGTCTCCCCATCTCTCCGAGTGGCAATAGATATTCAGTGCATGCTACTTCCTAATCCTTGAATGTGACAAGCTGCAGGTTGTATGAATGGGATCCTAGATGATTCTATTCTTTCTCATCACCATTGATTAACTTTTAATTTTTTTTTTAAAACATCAAAGTTTATTGAAAAGACGAATGAAAGTACATATGAGGAGTCCCGCTCCCGTTGAGCAAATGATGGATATTTGTAAAAATCATAAAACATAGAATATATACAATCATAACATTCAAAGTGTTTAGAGAGCATGCAACATTAGTTAGGTAGAATCAAGTGATCAGGTATTATTTGTATGTACAGTATATCTTCCTTAGAGGAGCATTGGAGTTTTAGATATGGACTGATGGAGTCACTTGCCTAAGAGAGCTAAGCAGGTAGTAGGAGTAGGTGAGGGTGAGGAGTGGAGGGGATATTTATCCAAATATTGTTTATGCAGATTATTTACTGTTCAAGTATGTCTCCATACATCAGGAGTGTCGTTCATGCTTTAGTCAATGGTATATTTAGTTCTTGGTCAACTAGTTAATTTCGGAATTCATACAATGTTTAGATCTTACTCATGGAATGCCTAGAAGGTAGGTCCATTTCTATGACTACAGTGTGGTTTTCAGGTTTTCATACGCCTGGGAATGTTTAAACGTAAACCAGTTTATGATAACAGTTAGTGTTATCAGTTGACTGGGCTATCGTCTCCTCCATCTCGCAAATGTCAGGGAGGTTAAGGGGCATTGCCACCAAATATGGAGGAGTGTACCCCTGTCTGTCTGACAATGCCAGCAGGAGTCAGTGGGAAGCATGAATGCAATTTTGCTGGTGTGGCATACCATCTGGTGAGTAACTTGTATGCTGTCTCTTGTGTTCTGGTGCTGAGAGTGCATTTATGAGTAGGGATGAGCCGAACACCCCCCTGTTCGGTTCGCACCAGAACATGCGAACAGGCAAAAATTAATTCAAACACGTGAACACCGTTAAAGTCTATGGGACTCAAGCATTAATAATCAATAGTGCTAATTTCAAAGGCTTATATGCAAGTTATTGTCATAAAAAGTGTTTGGGGACCTGGGTCCTGCCCCATGGGACATATATCAATGCAAAAAAAGTTTTAAAAACGGCCGTTTTTTTCGGGAGCAGTGGTTTTAATAATGCTTAAAGTGTAACAATAAAAGTGTAATATTCTTTTAAATTTCATACCTGGGGGGTGTCTATAGTATGCCTGTAAAGTGGCGCATGTTTCCTGCGTTTAGAACAGTCTGACAGCAAAATGACATTTCTAAAGGAATAAAAGTTATTAAAATCTACTCGCGGCTATAATGAATTGTTGGTCCGGTAATACACATAAAAGTTAATTGATAAAAACAGCATGGGATTCCCCCAAAGGGGAACCCTGAACCAAAATTAAGAAAAAAAAATGTGTGGGGTTCCCCCGAAATTCCATACCAGGCCCTTCAGGTATGGAAGGAAGGAAACAGAAGGAAGTAGGAAGGAAGAAGACCCGAAGAAGATGGAAAGAAGAAGACTTTAAATAAAGGAATTGTCAAAAACTGTCTCTTATCATTTTTAACATTATTTTCACTTTTTTTGTGAAATGGTAGGGGTACTTTTGTACCCCATTACCATTTCACACAGGGGGAGCGGGATCTGGGGGTCCCCTTGTTAAAGCGGGCTTCCAGATTCCGATAAGCCCCCCGCCGCAGACCCCCACAATCACCGGCCAAGGGTTGTGGGGATGATGCCCTTGTCCTCATCAACATGGGGACAAGGTGCTTTGGGGGCTACCTCAAAGCACCCTCCCAATGTTGAGGGCATGTGGCCTGGTACGGTTCAGGAGGGGGGCTCTCTCATCCCCCCTCTTTTCCTGCAGCCTGCCAGGTTGCCTGCTCAGATAAGGGTCTGGTATGGATTTTTAGGGGGACCCCACGCCACCATTTTTTTTTATTTTAGTGCGGGGTTCCCCTCAAAATCCATACCAGACCTGAAAGGTCTGGTATGGATTTTGAGGGGGACCCCCACACCATTTTTTTTTACATTTTGACGCGGGGTTCCCCTTAATATCCATACCAGACCTGAAGGGCCTGGTATGGAATTTAGGGGGACCCCCACGCCATTTTTTTTTAAAATCAATTATCAATGAACTTTTATGTGTATTGTCAGACCGACAATTCATTAATAGCCGCGAGTAGTTTTAAATGACTTTTTTTCTTTTGAAATGTCATTTTGCTGTCAGACTGTTCTAAACACGGGAAACATGCGCCCCTTTACAGGTATACTATAGAAACCCCCCAGGTACGAAATTTAAAGGAATATTACACTTATTGTTTCACGTTAAGCATTATTAAAAATCACTGCTCCCGAAAAAATGGCCGTTTTTAAAACTTCTTTTTGCATTGATACATATCCCCTGGGGCAGGACCAAGGTCCCCAAACACTTTTTATGACAATACCATGCATATAAGCCTTTAAAATTAGCACTTTTGATTTCTCCCATAGACTTTTAAAGGGTGTTCCGCGGCTTTCGAATGCCCTGTATCCACATATAAGAAAGTGAGGTAACCTTTTGAAGTGGTTCGCCTTCCAGGCACACTGACTTCAGTTCGGTTAGCTGTCTACTGAAATTGCCTCTTTTGGAAACATGGTTGACATAGCTGCAGACCTGAAAATAAGTCCATAGCGGTAGGTCAGGTGTATGGTTGTCTTCCCTGAACTCTCTCAATTCCTTAATCAGGTTATTGCTGAAGCAGTGTGTAGCTAGGAATGTCTTATCTGAAGTTAGGAACTGAGGTGATGGTTCCCTAGTCCAGAGAAGAAATCAGGGTTGTTTTGTAGCGGTGTAAGTGGGCTTAGAATGGTGGAGATATCTTTACATTTGGCCAAATGGTGAAATATCACCAGCATGGTGCCTAATAAAGGGAGGGTATTCAAGGGTGAGGGACAGCTTGACTAGGGGATCCAGGGAGAAAATTATAAGGGGATGGGGCTCAATTCATCCTCTAGGGTGATCCAATCTTTAAGAGTGTGGTGACAGTGACAGTCAAGAACTCTGGTAATTTTGAAAATCCGGAATGCCCATCCCACCTTTTTTTGGGTCTGGTCAGCAAGTTGAATTTGATCCTGGGGTGTTTGTGAGCCCAGATGAATCTAAGTTGAATTGAGTTAAGAGCCCTAAAAAAGCTCTGGGGAATTTTTATCGGAAGGTTTCTGGACAAATAGAGAACTCTTGGTAAAATGGACATTTTGCAGATAGCTGCTCAACCAAACCAAGAAAAGTATTGTGGATGCCAAGTCTGGAGGTCTTTTTCTATTGTTTTAAGGAGGAGTTGGAAATTGTGTTCATAGATTGAAGAGGGTCTCGGGGTTAACCATTATATTTAAGTGCTGACTTCTCCCACGTGAAGGGGCAATTTGATTGTATATGTTTGAGTACATCCTCTGGTAGAGATGTTCATTGCTTCTTATTTCGTATAATTGATTTTTAAGTTTGAGATGGAGCCATATAGTGAGAATTCTTTCATTAGGGTGGGTAGTGAGGTGTGTGGATTAGTCAAAAAGAACAGCAGGTCATCTGCATAGGCAGTGATTTAAACTCCCTGTTAGCTACCCTAAAACCCTGTATTGTTTTGTCAGCTATCACCCACCAGATGAACAGTTCTAGTGAGAGGATAAAAAGGAGGGGAGATAGGGGGCAGCCCTGTCTAGTCCCATTGTTGATGTGAACTGGTGCAGGCAGGGATCCATCTATCTTGAGTTTAGCAGTGGGGTTCTTATAAGGAGACATGATCCAGGCCATCATAAGGGTCCCCAAATCTATGAACCTGCATGATTCTAACATATAATACCAGGCCACTCAATCGAAAGCCTTCTCTGGATCTGTGGACAGGAGAAGGCCCTCGATTTTTCACGTACGGGCTGCATTAATCAACTTAAGTGTTTTAGTGACATTGTCTTTAGTATCTCTGCCTGGCATGAAACCAGCCTGTTCTGGGCCGATCAAGCTATGCAGTATTGCAGGCTATTGTCCATAATTTTTGCTAATGCCGCGTACACACGGTCGGACTTTTCGTCTACAAAAGTCCGACAGCCTGTCCGACAGACTTCCGGCGGACTTTCGGCGGACTTGCGGCAGACTTTCTAACGAACGGACTTGCCTACACATGACCACACAAAAGTTCGACAGCCTAGTACGCGGTGACGTACACCAAGTCCGGCGAGACTATAAAACGGAAGTTCAATAGCCCGTACGACACCCTTTGGGCTCCTTCTGCTAATCTCGTGTTTATCTCGTGTTAGTAGAAGTTTGGTGAGAGACGATTCGCGCTTGTGAGACTCGTATTTTTCAGTTCATTTTAACTGTTGTTCAGTCTGTGCTTGTGAGGTTTGTATCTGCTTTTCAGTGCGTTTGGTCAGTTGGCATTGAGAAATCTTTGTTTTATCGTCCGCTCGTTCCTGATTTTCAGGTCGCTCTTCACAGGCCTTGCTGTTCTTCAGTGCGTTCTGTTTAGTGCGTTCTGACCAGCCGACCGTTTTGAAACCATGTTACCTGTACGTACTCGTCGTCGAGCTCGTGCATTGTATGTGTTTGGTGCTGTAGTTTATTCTTCAGACCAAGACCAGTCCATGAACAGGGCGAGGAGGAGTTCATGGATCAAGAATTGGTTGCTCCAGCGTGACCAGTTCTGTCACATGCCATTGCTCCGTGAGATCCGTGAGAATAATCCTGAGGATTTCAGGAACTTTCTCCGGATGACGGACCCTGTTTTTGACCGTTTGTTGGCTTTGCTGACCCCCTATATCAGCAGGCAGGATACCTGCATGAGGCAAGCCATCACTCCGGAGCAGAGGCTAGTTGCCACGTTGCGGTACTTGGCGACAGGTAGAAGCCTGCAGGACCTCAAGTTCACGACAGGCATCTCCCCCCAGGCTCTGGGGATCATTATCCCAGAGACCTGTTCTGCCATCATCCAGGTCCTGCAGAAGGACTATATTAAGGTAAGATATTTTTCTTTTATTAGCATCACATGTTCTTTTATGTAATCTTTGATAATGTAATGTATTTCTTGCCTCAAACACTACTTACCATCATTGCAATATAGTGTGAATGTCCCCTTTTTATCCTCACACATGCTGGATTTTTTTCCTGTTCTTTTTTGTCATGCATGTATATTTTCCTTCAATAACCTCCCCAGCATGCAATGATGGGCACATATCCACCTAGTCTACTCATTTTGAATGTATTTTGTTTGAGTGTATTTAGTGTGCTTATAATTAGCAATTAGCTTGATTTCCCAACCCCCTCCCCCCCACCTAAACTCAATCCAAATAGTGTGCTTATAATTAGCAATTAGCTTGATTTCCCAACCCCCTCCCCCCCACCTAAACTCAATCCAAATAGTGTTCTTATAATTAGCAATTAGCTTGATTTCCCACCCCCCCCCCACCCTCGTAAAAATTTGCTAGAATGTTCTGTGGTGTTGATTTGTATAAAGCAAATATATGTTGCACTTTGCAAAATGCATGTGCACTCTCCAAGTGCATTTGTTCCAGTGCTTTAGTAAATGAGCAGAAGCTCTGCTGATTTCCATCATCAAATCATATGCAAGCCACAAAGTGTTTTCATTAATTGCCCTTGCATGTGATTGTGTACTCCTTGCAACATGACTGCCTTTTTACCTTACCTCATTTACTGTAAGCTGGGTAGCAACTGCACTTGCAGAGTGCGACAACTGCAGTCTTGTAGCCTTTTTAGTCCCTAAATCCCTGCGTGTCCTAAAAGTAATCTTTTTTAGGGATTTCACAACCCCCTAAAATGTAATCAATGTTCCATCAGAGGGGGTGAGCAATCTGATAAGTGTGCCTTTCCATATTAGTTCTTCCCGAAGATTTAAATTATTTAATGTTATACTGATGCTGGGGAATAATGTTTTTAATTGTATAATTTTCTTGCAATGTTATCTTCAAAATGAATGATTTTGGTTTTCTTGTTTGATTCCCCAGTTTCCTTCAACGCCACAGGAATGGCAGACTGTGGCATCCCATTTTGCCACCCGTTGGGACTTTCCCAATTGTGGAGGGGCTATAGATGGGAAACATGTCCACATCGTGCCACCACCCCATTCGGGGTCATACTATTTTAATTATAAGGGGTTCCACAGTATTGTTTTAATGGCGGTGGTGTCGGCACCCTATGAATTTTTATATGTGGACGTGGGGAAGAATGGCCGGATGTCGGATGGAGGAGTATTTGCCCAGACGGAGTTCTGCCAGCGTCTCCAGAGTGGTGGCCTGGGATTGCCACCTGATGCGGATAACGTGGAAGGACTCCCCTTTGTCTTCATTGCCAATGAAGCCTTCGCTCTGAGCAAGCACCTCATGAGGCCATTCCCGCAAAGAACCCTCACCCCGGAGAGGAGGGTTTTTAATTTCCGGCTGGCCAGAGCTAGAAGAGTGGTTGAGAATGCGTTTGGGATTCTGTCCAGCCGGTTCCGCCTGTTTCAAACCTCCATTAATTTGGCGGAATACAAACTTAATTTTATCATTTTATCGTGCTGCATCCTGCACAACTTTTTACAACAACATTCTCCAAATTATATGGTAACAGTTGGGCCTGAGGCCGGACTTATCGATGACAACCTTACGGGCCTGGATACTGTCCGTACTGGCTTGGCCCCCCAAAGTGCCGTCAAGTTAGACAGCAATATGTTAATTATTTTATGGGTAGGGGGGCCATTGCAATGGGCCAGGATATCTAAATATTTTAAATAAAAAAAATCTTGATGAAATCGTGAATTATATTTATTGCTTGCCTTTCTTTTGGGCTTTCTCCTAGGTTATGGTCGAGCAGTTGTAGTGCCAACTGTATTTTCCTTTTAAATGTCTAAATAAGCTCCATTGCCACTGTAAACAACTAGGCATGTGCATTTCGTTTCGTTCCGAATCGAAATTCGGACGAATTTTTCATTATTCGGAAATTCAGATGCATCCGAATTTCCGAATGACAAAAGTAAAGAATTTAAACGAATCCGAAAAAAAACGAACGAATTCGAATCGAATTCGAAAACATATTCGAATCGAATTCGAAAACATATTCGAATCGAATTCGAAAACATAATCAAATTAAAAAAAAATAGAAAACGTTTTTCTAAAAAAAACAATAAGGTAGAATATAAAAAAATAAAGCAATAGAATATGTATATATATATATATATATATATATATATACATATATATATATATATATATATATATATGTTTTTTTATGCTTTTCTTTTCTATTATTTTATATTCTATAATAGTATTTTCAATTCAAATTCAAATTCATTCTATACGAAATTCGAATTTCGGAACATGGCTTCTGAAGTTTGAATTTCGTATAGAATGAATTCGAATTTGAATAGAAAAGATTAGAACAGAAAATAATAGAAAAGTATAGACTAGAAAAACAATAGAACAGAATAGAAGAAAATATAATATATATATTATATTTTCTTCTATTCTGTTCTATTGTTTTTCTAGTCTATTCTTTTCTATTATTTTCTATTCTATTCTAATCTTTTACATTCAAATTTGATTTCGGTCTATATGAAATTCGAATTTTGGAAGATGTTTTATATATATATATATATATATATATATATATATATATATATATATATATATATATATATTTTTCTATTCTGTTTCATTGTTTTTCTATGCTATTCTTTTCTATTCTATTCTAAACTTTTCTATTCGAATTTGAATTCATTCTATACGAAATTCGAATTTCGGAAGATGGCTTCTGAAAGTGGAATTTCGTATAGAATGAATTCGAATTTGAATAGAAAAGATTAGAATAGAAAATAATAGACTAGACAAACAATAGAACAGAACAGAATAAAATATAATATATATAATTTATTCTATTCTGTTCTATTGTTTTTCTAGTCTTTTCTCTTCTACTCTATTCTAATCTTTTCTATCTATTCAAATTCGAATTCATATTATAAGAAATTCAAATTTCGGAAGATGGTTTTATATATATATATATGTGTGTATATGTATAATATATATATATATATATATATATATATATATATATATATATATATGTGTGTGTGTATATGTATAATATATATATATATATATATATATATATATATATATATATATATATATATATATATAACCATCTTCCGAAATTTGAATTTCTTATAAAATGAATTCGAATTTGAATAGAAAAGATTAGAACAGAGTAGAAGAGAAAAGACTAGAAAAACAATAGAACAGAATACAAAAAATTATATATATTATATTTTATTCTGTTCTATTGTTTGTCTAGTCTATTATTTTCTATTCTAATCTTTTCTATTCAAATTTCGAATTTCGTATAGAATGAATTCAAATTCGAATAGAAAAGTTTAGAATAGAATAGAAAAGAATAGCATAGAAAAACAATGAAACAGAATAGAAAATTTTATATATATATATATATATATATATATATATATATATATATATAAAACATCTTCCAAAATTCGAATTTCATATAGACCGAAATCAAATTTGAATATAAAAGATTAGAATAGAATAGAAAATAATAGAAAAGAATAGACTAGAAAAACAATAGAACAGAATAGAAGAAAATATAATATATAATATATATATATATATTATATTTTCTTCTATTCTGTTCTATTGTTTTTCTAGTCTATTCTTTTCTATTATTTTCTGTTCTAATTCGAATTCATTCTATAAGAAATTCAAACTTCAGAAGCCATGTTCCGAAATTCGAATTTCGTATAGAATGAATTTGAATTGAAAAGACTATTATAGAATATAAAATAATAGAAAAGAAAAGCATAAAAAAAATAGAAGAGAATAATACAAAAAAATTACCGTATTTATCGGCGTATAACACGCACTGGCGTATAACACGCACCCCAAGTTTAGGAGGGAATTTTAAGGAAAAAAAAACTTTTAGGAGGGAAGTTTAAGGGAAAAAAACTTACATTTAAATGCCCATCATTGCAGCCTTCTCAGTGCAGCCTTGCCCCAGTGCAGCCATGTCAGTGCAGCCTTGTCAGTGCAGCCTTGTCAGTGCAGCCTTGTCAGTGCAGCCTTCCCAGTGTCCATTGCAGCCTTATCCCAGTGCAGCCTTGCCCCAGTGCAGCCTTGCCCCAGTGCAGCCTTGCCCCAGTGCAGCCTTGCAGCTCGCAGTTTGAAAATCCTGTGATCCCCTGCGATCCTGAGCTTCAAAATCGCCGACCGCGATTTGAAAATGGTGCCGCCGGCGCCAAAATACACAGAGCCGGTCCTCGGCTCTTCTCGGCGGCTCTCGTTCACTTTCGGCTCCACTTGTAGTCCCGCCCGGGATGGGCGTGACTGTGAGCGGAGCTATCCGAACCTAGCCGAGTACACTCGGCTAGGTTCGGGCGGCGCTCGAGTGAAGCCGAAAGTGGCCGAGAAGAGCCGAGGACCGGCTCTGTGTATTTCGGCGCCATTTTCAAATCGCGGTCGGCGATTTTGAAGATCTGTCAGCTCAGGATCGCAAGGGATCGGCGTATAACACACACCCATGATTTTCCCCTGATTTTAAGAGGAAAAAAGTGCGTGTTATATGCCGATAAATACGGTATATATATATATTTATATATATTTTTTTTATTTTTATTTTTTTTCTATGCTGGTCTATTGTTTTTTTTTTTTTTTTGTTTTTTTATTTTATTCTAATCTTTTCTATTTGAATGCAAAATCATTCTATACGAAATTTGAATTTCCGAAAATGGTTATACAGAAACAGAATGAAATAGAATGAAATCGAATTCTAATAGAAAAGACTAGAACAGAAAAACAATAGAACAGAATAGAAAAAAAAAAAAAAAATATATATATATATATATATATATATATATATATATATATATATATATATATATATATATATATATATATATATATATATATATATATATACACACACATCTTCCGAAATTGAAATTTGGTACAGAATGAATTCAAATAGAAAAGATTAGAATAGAACAGAAAATAATATAAAAGAATAGCATAGAAAAACAATAGAACAGAATAGAAAAAAATATAAAATATTCTATTCTAATCTTTTCTATTCGAATTCATTCTGTACCAAATTCCAATTTCGGAAGATGGTTTTATTTATTTTTATATATATATAAAATATTTCTTTCTATTCTGTTCTATTGTTTTTCTATTCTATTCTTTTCTATTAGAATTTTATTTCATTCTATTTCTATATAACTATTTTCTGAAATTCGAATTTTGTATAGAATGAATTTGAATTCAAATAGAAAAGATCAGAATATAATAGAAAATAATAGAAAAACAATAGAACAGAATAGAAAAATGTTTTATATATATATATATATATATATATATATATATATATATATATATATATATATATATATATAAAACCATCTTCCAAAATTCGAATTTCGTATAAAATTAATTTGAATAGAAAAAATTAAAATAGAGTAGAAAGAATAGACTAGAAAAACAATAGAACAGAATAGAATAAGATATAATATATATATTATATTTTATTCTGTTCTGTTCTATTGTTTTTCTAGTCTATTCTTTTCTATTCAAATTCAAATTCATTCTATACGAAATTCGAATTTCAGAAGCCATCTTCCGAAATTCGAATTTCGTATAGAATGAATTCAAATTCGAATAGAAATGTTTAGAATAGAATAAAAAAGAATAGCATAGAAAAACAATGAAACAGAATAGAAAAATATATATATATTATATTTTATTCTCTTCTGTTCTATTGTTTTTCTAGTCTATTCTATTTCTATTCTAATCTTTTCTATTCAAATTCGAATTCATTCTATACGAAATTCTAATTTTAGAAGCCATCTTCCGAAATTCGAATTTCGCATAGAATTAATTCAAATTCGAATAGAAAAGTTTAGAATAGAATAGAAAAGAATAGCATAGAAAAACAATGGAACAGAATAGAAAAAAAATATAATATATATATTTAACCATCTTCCAAAATTGGAATTTGGTACAGAATGAATTCGAATTCAAATAGAAAAGCTTAGAATACAATATATTATATTTTTTTCTATTCTGATCTATTGTTTTTCTATGCTATTCTTTTATACTTTCTATTCTATCCTAATCTTTTCTATTGGAATTCGATTTCATTCTATACGAATTTCAAATTTCGCAAAATGGTTATATATAGTTTACTTTTTCAAATTCAGTTATTGTTTTTTTCGAATTTTATAGTTTTTTTCGAATGTGGTAGAAATTTTTCGAATTTGACAGTTTTTTTCGAATGTGGTAGAATTTTTTCAAATTTAATATTTTTTTCAAATGTAGTAACTTTTTTTTTAATTTGATAGTTTTTTTCGAATGTGGTAGAATTTTTTCGAATTTGACAGTTTTTTTCGAATGTGGTAGAATTTTTTCGAATTTGATAGTTTTTTTCGAATGTGGTAGAATTTTTTCGAATTTGACAGTTTTTTTCGAATGTGGTAGAATTTTTTCGAATTTGATAGTTTTTTTTCGAATGTGGTAGAATTTTTTCGAATTTGACAGTTTTTTTCGAATGTGGTCGAATTTTTTCGAATGCGGTCGAATTTTTTCGAATTCGAATACGAAACGAAACGAATTCCGAAAACGAATGTAATGAATGCAACGAATTTAACTAAACAAATTAAGTTAAATAACGAATCGAAACAAAACTAAACTAAACGAATTTTTTCATCCTGCACATGTCTATAAACAACTTTTTTAAAATTATAACCAAACTGATACTGAGCATTGAAATAACAAACCACACATTTCTTTAATTCCTAAGCAGATGTTTTTATTAATCGTTGTTATGCATTCAGTTATGCATTTAGTATAAAATGTTCCTAGACAAAAATATAATGATATCTTAATAATTTCGAAAAATATAATTATAGTTAAATATTTTTACATAATCAAAAATACAATTTTTTGGGCATTTTGATTTTAGCAAACATGCGTTTTTTTAATTTTTTTTTTTTGTTTTTTAAAATCCTTTTTTTTTTTTTTTTTTGGTTTTTTAAAATCCATTTTTTTTTTTTTGGTTTTTTAAAATCCATTTTTTTTTTTTTTTGTTTTTTAAAATCACTTTTTTTTTTTGGGGGGGTTTTTTAAAATCACTTTTTTTTTTTTTTTGGGTTTTTTAAAATCACTTTTTTTTTTTTTTTGGGTTTTTTAAAATCACTTTTTTTTTTTTTTGGTTTTTTAAAATCACTTTTTTTTTTTTTGGGTTTTTTAAAATCACTTTTTTTTTTTTTTTTTTTGGATTTTTAAGGTATTTTCTCTAAACAGCCCTCCTTTTTTAAATGCTGTTAAACAGCCATATAATTTGACCAAAAATAATAAAGAGAAGGCCCAGAATGGGGTCAGCAAACCAGGAAATGAAGGACATGATCGATGTTTTGGGGTTTCAAAAAGGGCATTTAGATTCGACCCAAAACATCAATCATGTCCTTCATTTCCTGCTGCATACGATCCAGCCGATTACGCATTTCATCGATCTCCCCATTCCAGGCCATTATTTGACAAATTAGCCGTTGGGCACTGTCTGAGGTGAAATAGTCACTTCTTGTACCTAAAGTGGAATGAAACAAAAAAATGTGTTTAGAAATATGCACACATACATAGTTTACCTTACCATAAAGCTGGTGTCTCAGACACTGACCTGGTGGGGTGCCCATGTCGCATAATTCCTGAACATCCTCGGGGGTGGCGCTGTTGCTTGACTCAAGCACAACCAGATCACCTAAAATAGAGTAGAAAAATTACATAAAAGAAAAGGCAGCCATGCATAGATTACCGTAAGCTGGTGTGTCAGACACTCACCTGGTGGGGTGCCCATGTCGCCCACCTCTCCTTCCTCCACATCCTCAGTGGGGCTTGGGCTGATTTCCCAAGTATGTTCTTTTGCTGGGGGGGGACTGGGTTCCTCTTGTTGGCTGAGTGATTTTTCCCCTATGTGAAGCAAAAAATTAATATACTTAGCACACAGATATTTTAGTACATACTAATCTTCAAACATTTGTAGTGAAGTGGTGTACAAATTGTCTGTTTGTGTAGAGTTCCTAGTAGACTTCAAGATTTTAATTTCTAAAGACATATCAAGATGGATAGATATCTCGATATCTAGATATCAATATCAAAATATATCCAAAAATCTTTGGATCTCTCTCTCTCTATATATCTATAACTAAATATAAATCTTCAATCTCAAACAAAATCTAAATCTAAAAATAGATATTAATTTAATAAAAAATCTATCTATATACATACATATATACATACATACATATGTATATATATATATACACACACATATATATATATATATATATATATATATATATATATATATATATATATATATATATGTGTATATATATATATGTGTATATATATGTATATATATATGTGTATATATATGTCTATGTGTATATATATAGAGAGAGATATATATGTATACATTATATATAGATATGTAACGATGTTTATTAAAAGATCGTTTCAAACGATGCAAACAATCGTAGAGGAATGAAAAGCACATGGAGCGGTATACGAGGTAATCAACACAAGATGAAAACACAGGTACTTACTTTTTTGCAGCACTTTCCGGATCCATCTGAACTGATCCGGCTCCCTGAGTTTCAGGTCAGACCATCTTTTTCTAAGTTGATCCCTGGAGCGCTGTACCCCAAAAGAAGCCTGTAAAGTGTCCACCACCTTCGCCATTATTTTGGCCTTGCGCAAATTTGGCCGGGCGTACGGCCCATACTTCCCATCATAGTCCTTTTTTTGAAGAATGGCCACCATCTCCACCATCTCTTCAAAACTCATATTGGAGGCCTTAAATCTAGGCCTCACAGATCTTGTTGACGTTCCAGCCTCCGGGCTTTTTTCGCTACCTGAGGTAGTTAACATGTCGTTGTTCACCCCACTACGCGCCGTAACTAAAAATGGGCGGAGAACATGAGTTAAAATCAAACGTCAGGGGCGGGCGACGCAGGCGGAGTTTCACACATGCGTAGTGTATAAAGAGGGGCCTTGCGCACGTGTCGTACGTACGTTCTGTGCGTAGAATTAAGGGGCGGAGAACATGAGTTAAAATCGAACGTCAGGGGCGGGCGACGCAGGCGGAGTTTCACACATGCGTAGTGTATAAAGAGGGGCCTTGCGCACGTGTCGTACGTACGTTCTGTGCGTAGAATTAAGGGGCGGAGAACATGAGTTAAAATCGAACGTCAGGGGCGGGCGACGCAGGCGGAGTTTCACACATGCGTAGTGTATAAAGAGGGGCCTTGCGCACGTGTCGTACGTACGTTCTATGCATAGAATTAAAACAAAAAAGGGAGCGGTCCAGGTACTGTCTCTTAATATGACACAACTCCATCCCTGTAAAACATATAGTACAAAAAAGAGAAGTTTGCCCGTGGGACTTTAAATGAGTTGGTCATAGAGGTCATAACAAATAGAGTTTAATAAATTTCCAAACACATGATGAAACATGAACATAAAAACATCATAAGACATCGTTTGACCATTGAAATGTTAAATATGATGGTATGTTACATAGTATACATATACAACATAGTACTCGACGCGTTTCGCGAGCTCCGCTCGCTTCCTCAGGAGTTGGTGTATATGTGAAGTATCTAAAAGATAATAGGTATCAGTAAATAATGGCATACAATGATAGTTATGGTCAAAGAAGAAGTATGTGGCTTCATAGAAGCCTTCCATACTTACATATGGTCAAATGGTCCATAGGGCTGGATAACAAGGGCAGCAGCGGAAAATCCTCCACACGGGAGCTGAAGAGGCGTAGCCCGCAGCAACCAGAGCAGGGGCCCAGCAGAGGGCGGACATGGCAAAGAAACAGATTGGGGTATGATGTATCCTGAGATGTCCAACTAGCCACCTGGGTCATATTAGCTGTAATCAGATTATATATGTATCTATGTCAACAAATAGAGTGTTAACTGGGAGTAAAAGTAATATGACAATACTAATATGTGGAAAGGACCTCTGAAAAGGTGGGCATGGATAGAAATCAGGAGAGAGAGAGAAGAATAGAAAGAAATTGGGGGGGTGCAGGGGAGGAAATGAAAAAATAAAAAGAAAGGAATGGTGTTGCACTAATGTGTCAGGTTACACATATACAATAAAAACAACAATGGTAGTAAAGTATATTGGATATAAAAGTAATTGCCATAATGGTAAATTACAGGAGTATAAAGATGTAAATGTCATTATAATGTACATATTGTGTACTGAAATGAAACACAAACAACCCATGATAGATAAAGGGGGGGGTTATATGATAAGTGAAGGAAAAAACCAAATGAAATGAGAAAAGAGGGAAGGCAATAGAAAACATCTCCTAATAATGAATAGTGCATGATGAGTGTGTGGTTAACATATTGGGTATGCAAGTATAATTAGGCAAAGTAAGGTGACATGGTAGATATCTATAGTGTGCTTACCCTAGTGCAGAGCTTCTCAAGTGTGAGACGACAGTCCAAGTGAGGAGAGGAAGAAAAGTTTGCCATGTCAGCGTACTCACGCTTAAATCCCCGAGCGGGATCATTGGGCTACGCCTCTAACGCCATACGAACGTGGCTACAGCAAACGCCCACGCTGCGCATGCGCAGGCATCTCCAGCCAACGTAGATGACGCACTGCACATAAAAACGTGGAGCCGCTGAGTTGCGGAGATCACACGCTGGGTGCAGATGTATGGCGCCGATGTAACGGTGGCCCCGCCCCCCACACACACAAAGGGATGCGAAAGGGAGGGGACAGCATAGAATTAAGGGGCGGAGAACATAAGTTAAAATCTAACGTCAGGGGTGGGCGACGCAGGCGGAGTTTCACACATGCGTAGTGTATAAAGAGGGGCCTTGCGAACGTGTCGTAGGTACGTTCTGTGCGTAGGTGATAGTGGACCGGGACGCTACTAAACGAAGGTAATTTAAAATTTATACTTTTGGTCAAGACTTTGTAGCAAGCGGCCTATATGGCTTGACAGATTGATGAGGCCTACATAGGGATAAGATGATGAGGGTTTAGCAGAAACCCAATAAAAGTGTTTTTTGTCTTGTGACTTTATCTTTTATACAGACATTATGAATCCCCTATTTAAGGATGCAGAGTTCCTTACTGCTTTTATTTCTAAATATAGAGAGATGAGGAATTTGTGGGAGGTGAAACACCCACAGTATTATGCAAAGCATGTGAGGAAGTCAACGCTGGAGAGACTTCTGGCCTTTGTCCAGGCGACCATCCCGGAAGCAACAATGGAGACATTGCTCAAGAAAATTGGGGTCTTGAGGAACATGTATAAGAGGGAACATAAGAAGATCCAGGAATCAATGAGATCAGGAGCATCAGCAGATGATGTTTATGTACCCAGGCTGTGGTACTACAATCAACTCCGTTTTCTTGATGACCAGACTGAAGCCAGGGCATCACTTTCAACCCTTCACTCCACCCTTCCCTCCACCCTTCCCTCCACCCCAGCAGAGGCTGATGAGGAGCAAGCTGGGTCTTCCATCCTGGATGAACCGGATATGACCATCTGGAGTCAGGTAAATTATTTTAACAAATATTTACTGTACTAATATTAATGATGTTAACTGGATGTTATAATTGTCTAAAATAATTTTGCCCTCAAAATTGTGTATACATATAAATTGACAGTAGTGGCTAAATATGTTTGGCACCTGCTTGAAATAATTAGGGTGTCTGATTAGACTCTTTTATTAAAGAGATGTATTCACATTGAATTTGCTAGTCATGAGAAGCAAACTGTGTGTCATTGATGAACCCAAAAAAATATACTAAAACTATTGTCCTTTTTTTATACACAGGATGAGTCCATCCAGGAGGAATGTGGGGAAAGTGGCAGGCAGGAGGAGACCGGGCCCATGGACAGCCTGGAGGAGGCCGGATTCACCATCATCCTGGAGGAGGCTGGGCCCAGTGTCAGGCAGGAGGTGGCTGCTCCCAGTGAGGTGGCTGCTCCCAGTGAGGTGGCTGGGCCAAGTGAGGTGGCTGGGCCAAGTGAGGTGGCTGGGCCCAGTAGGAGCCTGACCGAATCCCAAGTGCCTCCCCTCCACCTTCCCAAAAAAAGGGCCAGGAAGGGGACGGTCACACAGGAGGCATCCCTGCGCCTCATGCAAGAGGCCAACCGTTTTTTAAAGAGCCCCCCCGAAGCGGAAGAGTCCTATGGCTGCTACTTAGCCAGCAGGCTTCTTCAAATGGATTGGGAGCAGCGCCTCATTTGTGAGCGACTATTTGGGGAAACAATCCAGAAGGGGCTGCAGGGCACGCTAACACGAAACACCCAACTACATGAGGCAGCCCCCCCTCCTCCTCCTCCTCCTGCCACAACTGAAACACCAGAGCCACAGCCTCGAAAGAAGGCTACAGGGAAGGCTGCAGGGAAGGCTGCAGGGCAGCGTGGAGGAAAGGCTGCAGGGAAGAGAAGAAAGTGATGACTTGGGTTCAGTCTGGTCTGACAGAAGACGCAGGCTGTTGTAGTACCACAGTCTGGGGACATCTATATCATCTGCTGGTGCTGTTGATCTCTGGGATTCTTGGACCAGATTGTGCTCCCTCTTATATGGACTCCTCAAGATCCCCATTTTCTTGTACACATACTTTTTCCAGCGTTGACTTCCTCTTTATTTTATTTAGACCATAAATAAATGGATCTTTTTTGAGTTTAGGTTTTTTATTTTAAATCATAGATTTTAGACACAATGTTTTAAATTAACAAGGGACAACAATCTCATTGATTTTGCAAAAACACAACAAAAATAGATTAAAATAATGTTAATAATGTTCGAGTGGTAAGTATTTAAAAAAAAAAGATACATAACCAAAAACGGTTCTTTGGGTTAACTTTATATAAAAAAAATAACAAATCACTATAAAAACAAAAATTATAAAGGGTTCTTTGTGGTAACTTTACAAACATTAAAAAAAATTTAAAAAATATATATAAAAATGGGTTCCCTGTGGTAACTTTACAAAAAAATTTAGAGATAAACAGAAAAAAAGTTCCACAACAATCATAAAATAAATATCTGGATAAAAATTACAAGAAAAGATGACTCCACCAAAAAAAAAAAAAGTTTAAAAAGTATTATTAGTATGGAAACATTGTTTTGAAAAAGCATACCATGTCATTCATGAGATCAAAGAGAAAAAGAATCCAGAAATCTGTTTGGGAGAACTCTGTTTGAATATGAACAGCAAAACATCTTCGTTCTTTATAGCATTCGTAAAGAAGACATTAAATGCGCTGCATTCAACGATCACAGATTTTGCAGCGTGAGGAATGTGCTACCTACAATACGAACACTAGTTTTACTAGACCGAGTGCTTCCGTTTAGTTTTTGCTTATGAGCATGCGTCGTTTTTTTGTCCGTCGGACTAGCATACAGACGAGCGGACTTCGGGGTCCGTCGTAGTTACGACGTAAAGATTTGAAGCATGTTTCAAATCTAAAGTCCGTCGGATTTGAGGCTAAAAAAGTCCGTTGAAAGTCCGGAGAAGCCCACACACGATCGGATTACCAGCCAGCTTTAGTCCGTCAGCGTCCGTTGGACTTTTGTAGACGAAAAGTCCGACCGTGTGTACGCGGCATAAGAGTTTGGCATCCAAGTTGAGCAGGGAGATTGGCCTGTAGCTGGCGCAGTGTGTTGGGTCTTTATTTGGCTTGGGTATGACCGTTATGTAAGCAGCTAGAAAGGCAGAGGGAACCTCCCTGGGTGTCGACAGGGAGTTCAATGTGTTCAGCAGTGGTTTTATGAGAGTGTCATTGAATGTCTTAGAGTAGATGGATGTAAACCCATCAGGGTCTGGGCTCTTCGCTGCCTTCAAAGCTTTGATGACCTGCCTGAGTTCTGAAGTGTCTATAGGTCTCTCTAGGTGGTCTATGTCTGCCGAGGTTAACGTGGGAAGTTTAGAGTCCTAAAGGTAGGATTGGATGTTTGTTATGCTGTTGTCTTGGGTTTTGTTAGGGTCATTGTGCCTTGGGAGATTGTAAAGGCTGGTGTAGAATTCCTGGAAATGTTGGGCTATTTGTGTAGTAGTGATATCACGTTTCCCTGTTTTGTTGCAAATTCCTAGGATGTTCTGGTTAGAGTCGCTAGGAATTTGCCTGTCTTGTCTCCATGTTCATAGTATATTAGTTTCCTGAAAAATAAAAAAATGTTTAGCCTCAAAAATTTGCTGTAGTGATTTCTGAGCTTCTAGTATGGCTAGGGCAGATTTAGCTGTAAGGAACTGTTTATGTAAGGTTTCAAGGGTTTGGATTGTGTTTGTTTGTTGTTTGATTTCCTTCTCTTTTTCCCTTTTACGCTGAGCTTGTGGGATGTCACTGTGGGACCTTGTCCTAAAGTTGAATACACCATAGCGTAGGTTCGTAAAGAGTCGGCGATCTGTAACCTGGAAATACAACTGTGTATATTGTTAGAATGGTTATGGATACACTCGTAGTTATTCAATGGACTATTCAACAATTTTGTGAGGTTAGGGGGTATAGAGGAATAGAAAGGGTGGGAACAATAGCAGAGAGAGGAAAAAAGATAATGAGGGGATGGTCAATCACCCTAGGGATAAGAAAACTACCCCAAGAGGTTTCAGGTAATGCCACCTGATAGGCACTAAGTGCCGTGTCAGGGGGCACTTTGTGGGGGTAAGGAAGGAGCCAACCTACCCTGGCAGCACTAATTAGAGTGGTGAGTAAGAAAAAAAAGGAAAATAATAATCTAAGTAGAGGTGGGCGGGTCGCAGCCAGTTCGGTTAGTGAATATTAAAGCATAAAAGTCAAATCTGCACTTAAGGTGCTCTAAAACAGAAAAAAATACTAAGGTTAACATAGAACAGAGGGGTAAATATGAACTGTTGTCCTCTGTTTCACTAAATTTTTAGTTGTAGACCATGTCTAAATGCTGTAACTTATAACATTCTAGTGTCTACTTGGCAAACAAAATTAAACTGGTAAATCAGTATAACATTTGGGCCAGAAAAGATTAGTGAAACTCCACTACGGTAACAATAATAATAACAATAATAATACTACCTACAGTCCCATGTGAAGCCTTACAGAGAGGATCTTGTTGTGTCTACTAGCCCAGTGAGTCTGAGCACATATAAGGTGTATGCGAACAGGCATGCAGTGGTTGCCTCGAAAGCTGCCCTAGCGTCACATTGCAAGCTATACATTGGGACAGAATCTAGAGTATCTGATAAGAATAACCTTATGTCCCAGATAAGGGGTTGACAGAGGGGCCACACCGTACACACCGATAGTCCTCCATCTGGTAAGGAGCCGGAACAAGGTGGTAGTAACAGTCAAATAGTGTAGATCGCCTGTAGGTTTAAATAAGGAAAAAAGGAAAGGAAAAATGGTAAAAAGAAAAAATTATGCCTGTAGTGGAGAGAACTTGAGAACTTCTGGCCTGGGTAGCCGCATGTCAGAGGGCGTTGTTTGGTGTCATTCACTGCCCTGGAGGAGTGGGACCTGTTGTTTGGGGTTCCAGCTTGAGAGCCTCCCTGGTGGGTTGATTTAATCTTCTTGGATTGGCATTTCTCTGGTAATGCAAAGGGGGATCTCGGGGGACTCCTTTTCAGGGGTGGTAGAAGAAATTCTTGGTACCACTCCAGAAGATCAACCTTGCCCAGTTGGAGTGAGTTGCAGAACTCTGAAAGATCTTCCGATGAGTGCAGGGAGTGTTGCTGACCATTATGGGTCACCAGCAAGGCAAAGGGGAAGCACCATGAATATCTCAGGTCCCTCTCTCGCAGTTTATCCAGGAGAGGATGCAGGGCTCAGCGATTCTTCAGAGTTATCTAAAAGAGAGGTCATGGAAAAGCATAATTGTTTCACCGTTGAAGATGATTTGTTCATTCCTGCAGGCTTTACACATAATGAAAATTTATATAGTGTAGCGCTATAAGTGAAAAAAACAATACATGGTGAACAGTAATGTCTTATGAAATAATGGTGAATAAACACATAAGAAATGTCCAAAATTTACTAAAGAAGGCTTTTAAGAAGAAATTCAAGATTATGTTCATCCCATGATGAATAGCAAATCCTCAACCAATGAAGAAAAGACATGGATCGATGCTTGATGCAAATATTTCTTTTACTTGAAAACTCCAATCTTACAAATATTGAAAGTGCAGACGTGCAAGCTACTGTACAGTATCGACCGTGAATCGCTCTTCATCAGGCTTCTCTGGCTGTGTGTGGAGAACCCAGCATCGTTTCCTTCTCTTATCCCTACCCAACATATCACCACACCTGTATCAAATCAAACAATTAACATTACTGATTAACCAAGCCTAAATGATTAACCCTTACTACATAGAGATATTTAGTAAATGACATTACATTTCCATACACCAAAAAATATTTACAAATACTAACTTCATGTGTCATACAAAGTATCATCTTCTTGTGTACCATTATCCAGAGGTTAACAAAATCTCTCCTCATCACAATATTTCTATCTCTGCCTTACTCAATCAGCAATCATTCCAATTCCTAATACTAATAATATCGTCTCAGATTTCTTAACTTGTTCCAACGGTTAACTCTGTTGGCTGGTTTTTCCAATGGGAATTAATTCCATTGAATCTGAAAGGGATATAAAATGTACACATCACATATCAGATTATTGCACTACCCTGTATCCACATCCTATAGAAATAGGTATAGATCGTAATCTCTATTCATACCATCCGGGTATAGAGACTGTAGTCTTTTGATCAACCAAACTTCACGTTTCTTCAGTTTTAGAATCCTGTCCCCCCCTCTTTTATCACAAGATATTTCCTCCAATACTATGAATCGCAAATCGGTATCTTTGTGTCCCATCTCAGAAAAGTGACGTGACACAGGGAGACCTGACTGTGGATGTCGGATCGTACTGCGATGTTGTGCAATGCGATCCTTGATTTTTTGGGTAGTCTCACCTACATAAATGAGGTTGCACGGGCATACAAGGATGTAGATCACATAAGTTGTCTGGCATGTGTAGAAGCCATTTAATGTTACTTTACTTTTAGTTACAGGATGAATGAAGTGATTTCCCTTAAGCATCAAATTACATTGAATGTAATTAAGACATGGATAACAACCCTTTCTTTTCTTGCCCAGAAAAGTTGTCTTCTTTCCCTGGGTATCAGATCTGAATTCCGATCGCACAAGGCAATCACGCAAGGTTTTATTGCGCCGATAAGCTTTCATGGGAATCTGTTGAAATTCCTCTGTCTGTGGGTATGATCGTTTCAAAATTGGCCAATGTCTCCTCACTAGGTTAAAGATCTTATCACTGTAACTATGGAATTGAAAAATGAATGGTATCCTAGATTTATTTGATCGATATTTTTTATAATTACAAATTTTAGTTGGCTTTAAGATCTTATTAAGTTCCTGTCTGATCAAACCATCCGGGTAGCCCCACTCTCTAAATTTACCGCACATTTTCTCTAATCTACTGTCCCTCATTGTAGTATTGCTCACAATCCGTGTTACTCTAATGCCCCGTACACACGGTCGGATTTTCCGACGGAAAATGTGTGATAGGACCTTGTTGTCGGAAATTCCGAGCATGTGTAGGCTCCATCACACATTTTCCATCAGATTTTCCGACACACAAAGTTTGAGAGCAGGCTATAAAATTTTCCGACAACAAAATCCGTTGTCAGAATTTCCGATCATGTGTACACAAATCCGACGCACAAAGTGCCACGCATGCTCACAATAAATAAAGAGATGAAAGCTATTGGCTACTGCCCCGTTTAGAGTCCCGGCATACGTGTTTTACATCACCGTGTTCAGAACGATCGGATTTTCCGACAACTTTGTGTGACCGTGTGTATGCAAGACAAGTTTGAGCCAACATCCGTCGGAAAAAATCCTAGGATTTTGTTGTCGGAATGTCCGATCAATGTCCGACCGTGTGTACGGGGCATTAGAAGCTGGCTCCTAATAATAGAGGCAAACACATGGGGGGGATGATAACTATCAAATCTTAAAAGTTGGTTCCTATCGGTAGGCTTAGTATACAAATCAGTCTCAATCCGTCCCTGTTTGATATAGACACGTATATCCAAAAAAGGAACCGAACAATCGCCAATTTGCATTTTAAATTGGATATTGGGAGAAAGACCATTAATCATTTAATCAAAGGCTTTAAGTGATTCAATGTTGCCCCGCCATATGCAAAAATGTCATCTATATAGCGCCACAAAGTGGCGCAATACCTTTGAAAACTTTCATTGTTAAAAATGTATCTTTGTTCAAAATAATGCATGAATGAACATGCGTATGGCGGGGCAACATTGGAACCCATCGCAACTCCAGTCAGTTGTACATAGTACTGATCCCTAAAAAGAAAATAGTTATTATGTAGAATAACGTTAAATAATTTTTCAAAGAGAGAAATCTGGGCTTTTGAGTACTCATGACAATCTCTGATCAAACTGATCACTGCTTCAATGCCTGCCTTATGTGGGATCGATGTGCAAAGACTTGATACATCCCAAGTTACAAGGATAAAGTCATCATGAATCTGTGGTAGATCTCTAATTTTCGATAGAAAGTCACCAGAGTCTTTGATGTAAGATGGAGTATTTTTCACAAGAGGTGACAGTACCTTATCCAGTAATTTAGCTGTAGGAACAAAAATAGATTCTCTCCCCGATACGATTGTGCGTCCTGGTGGGGAATGACTGTCTTTGTGGATCTTTGGTAATACATATAAAACAGGGATACGGGTGTGTGATGGTAATAAGAATTCAAATAAGTCCTGTGAGATTAACCCTTCCTTAACTGCTGGTTTCAAAATACTCTCTAGAATTTTTCTAATGCTCTATGTGGGATCTGAATGTATGGGTTTGTACACAGTGTGATCATCCAATTGACGCTTAATCTCATTCTCATATGCCTGGGGTCCATAATCACCACGAACCTCCTTTATCCGCAGGTTTAAAAATAATGTCATTCCGTTTAGTTAACTCACGCAAAGCTGATCTTTCTTGAGGGGATAGATTATTAGGTACATGATCTTTATAATCAACTTGTTGTATCAGATTTTTCACATCACGGGTCACCTCCTGCACAAACATTGCAACCGGTACATAAGTGGTAGGGGGAACAGATTTAGATTTCATTGTTAACCCCAATGTTTTACAGTTCAATCTCCCCTCAATTGTTTCATCACGGGTAAAAGGTTTGTGAAGGAAATGGACCTTCCATCTAATATTGCGGAACAAGCGATATAAATCTTGATCCAACTGGAATGGATCTAGGTAACTTTTGGGACAAAATGATAAACCACGGTTAAAAAGTCCTACCTCCTCCGGTGACAAGACCCATCTGGAGATGTTGTGTACTAAATCTCTCTTGATCGACCACGATTGCCTCGTGTGTTGCGGTGTCTGTCCTGGCTTCCATCTCTGTTGTAAAGAGATCTGGTCTGCATCCGGGTGGTGGACATCCCTCTCCAATCTGCTTGTAAAAAATTAGATGAGGAATCAGTGTCGGTGTTAGCTGAAGAATTATCAGACATCTCTCTCCTGTGGTTTCCATATTCCATACGACCACATCGGTTGTAGGGACGTGGCCATCTGTACACTTGGTTCCTTTCATAGTCCTCAATATCCCGATCAAACTTGTTCCGCTTTCTGGTCTCCAATTCCAAACGATATTTGTTTATGCTTTCATCGACTAACTCCTTACACTTGTTAAAATCTACAGAGGTCATTGCAGTACGTAGATCTAATTCAATTTTAGTAAGCTGCTCAGATAGTAAAGCAAGTTCTTTATGTATAAATGAGATTGTTAAGGTCATCAGATCAAACGAGCATTTATTGAGAATCTGCATGAATGTGTTTTTAAATTCATCATTATCAATGAATAAAGTAGGGGCCAATCTCACCCTCAAACCTCTGGGAATGCGTTGTACTCTATGGTATTCGGCCAAGGTGAGTCCATGTAATTTTAGAGAAGTATGTTTCCTTCTCAATTTCTCCCATGTGCGAGAGTTGTAAACCTGAGTGTTTCCTGTTAGGAAATTCCTGGATCCTGAAATCTGAGACATAATATGTGTGGTCTCTTCCTGGGTATAGGAAAAAGTGTATCCATCATATGAAGATAACTTGCTCACTGGGAGTATAGTAATATTCAAACTTCAGGTGGGTTACCTTCTTTTCTTAGCACTTTAATCGGATCACAGCACCGTCAGGGTGGACTCCCGATCTTCCACCATAAATTAATGGACGTGCAAGCTACAGTACAGTATCGAGCATGAATCACTCTTCATCAGGCTTCTCTGGCTGTGTGTGGAGAACCCAGCATCGTTTCCTTCTCTTATCCTCACCCAACATATCACCACACCTGTATCAAATCAAACAATTAACATTACTGATTAACCAAGCCTAAATGATTAACCCTTACTAAATAGAGATATCACTTCATTCATCCTGTAACTAAAAGTAAAGTAACATTGAATGGCTTCTACACATGCCAGACATCTTATGTGATCTACATCCTTGTATGCCTGTGCAACCTCATTTATGTAGGTGAGGCTACCCAAAAAATCAAGGATCGCATTGCACAACATCGCAGTACGATCCGACATCCACAGTCAGGTCTCCCTGTGTCACATCACTTTTCTGAGATGGGACACAAAGTTACCGATTTGCGATTCATGGTATTGGAGGAAATATCTTGTGATAAAAGAGGGGGGGGACAGGATTCTAAAACTGAAGAAATGTGAAGTTTGGTGGATCAACAGACTACAGTCTCTATACCCGGATGGTATGAATAGAGATTACGATCTATACCTATTTCTATAGGATGTGGATACAGGGTAGTGCAATAATCTGATATGTGATGTGTACATTTTATATCCCTTTCAGATTCAATGGAATTAATTCCCGTTGGAAAAACCAGCCAACAGAGTTAACAGTTGGAACGAGTTAAGAAATCTAAGACGATATTATTAGTATTAGGAATTGGAATGATTGCTGATTGAGTAAGGCAGAGATAGAAATATTGTGATGAGGAGAGATTTTGTTAACCTCTGGATAGTGGTAAACAAGAAGATGATACTTTGTATGACACATGAAGTTAGTATTTGTAAATATTTTTTGGTGTATGGAAATGTAATGTCATTCACTAAATATCTCTATGTAGTAAGGGTTAATCATTTAGGCTTGGTTAATCAGTAATGTTAATTGTTTGATTTGATACAGGTGTGGTGATATGTTGGGTGGGGATAAGAGAAGGAAATTATGCTGGGTTCTCCACACACAGCCAGAGATGCCTGATGAAGAGCGATTCACGCTTGATACTGTACAGTAGCTTGCACGTCTGCACTTTCAATTTTTATAAGATTGGAATTTTCAAGTAAAAGAAATATTTGCATCAAGCATCGATCCATGTCTTTTCTTTATATATATATATATATACACACACATATACATATAAACACACAATACATATACATATACACACACAAATAAACAGAAGAGAAATTCAAATCAAATCAGTATTTGGTGTGACCACCCTTTGCCTTGAAAACAGCATCAATTCTTCTTGGTATACTTGCACACAGTTTTTGAAGGAACTTGCCAGGTAGGTTGTTTCAAACATCTTGGAGAACTAATCATAGACAGACTGATGATGTTGAGATCAGGGCTCTGTGAACTTGTTCTTCTTTACATTGAAGATAGTTCCTAATGACATTGGCTAATAAAGCATGCAAAAGTGATACCTCTATGGCCAGTCCTTACTCTCTTGCAGATTGCCAACCTCTTATTTGTTAAAATAGCATACTCTTATGAGTGTGGGCATATAGTTCCAAAACAGGGCAAACAGACACAGTTAGAGATTAAATGAGCTATAGACCAAAATCATGCGATGCATGTCTACAATGGGAAAATACAAAAAATGCACAAAGTCTAGAAGGGTTGACGGCACTAGCAACCATCTATGCATGCATATATTATATGACTATATAGACTATATGTCCACACTCTTAAGACTACATTAAACTAATATCTTAAGACTACTTAAAACTAAATCCAGACAATGATTATAAAGACTATGGGACTGATTTACGAAGCATTTGTGCCATGAGTTGCGGCGCACGCTGATGCGCAAATGACATTTTTGTATTTACAAAACATATGCGCCGGTAACACAGCACAATCCCCCATTTACTATTTTCTTCCCGGAGCATGGGAGGAGGTGATCGGTGAGCCACTATAGACATGGCGCACGGCATCTTTAACTTAAAATTTAAACAAGCTGGAATTGCCAATATTATGGGGGTGATGTGGGGTGATGTGAGGAAGTATAGTACTAACTGCCCAAGTCACAAATATGCCCAAAATAGAATGAAAAAGTAACTTTCTCTGAACAAGCCAGTTGCGCCGGCAAGTACATTTAGAACTACGGGAGGTCAATTTATGCATTACGCATGCTCAAACGGCATTTGCGCTTGTTCAAATGCGTTGGTTCAGTGCGCCAGGAAAAAACTTAGTAAATGTCAAGCAACGTAAATGCATTTGCATAGGTTGAACGGGCGCACCTCTAAACTTTTTTTTTTTTTTTTAACGCTGGTTCACTTTGCAGCTATAATGAAATGTCGGTCAGGCAATACACATAACAGTTCATTGATAAAAACAGCATTAAGAAAAAAAACAAAATTAGGAAAAAAAATGCGTGGGGTGCCCCCAAAATTTCATACCAGGCCCTTCAGGTCTGGTATGGATATTAAGGGGAACCCCACGCCAAAATGAAAAAAAAAAATGGCGTGGGGTCCCCCTAAAAATCCATACCAGACCCTTATCCGAGCATGCAACCTGGCAGGCCACAGGAAAAGAGGAGGGATGAGAGAGCGCCCCCCCTCCTGAACCGTACCAGGCCACATGCCCTCAACATTGGGAGGGTGCTTTGCGGTCCCCCCAAAGCACCTTGTCCCCATGTTGATGAGGACAAGGGCCTCATCCCCACAATCCTTGCCCGGTGGTTGTGGGGGTCTGCGGGCGGGGGGCTTATCGGAATCTGGAAGCCCGCTTTAACAAGGGGACCCCCAGATCCCGGCCCCCCCTGTGTGAAATGGTAATGGGGTACAAAAGTAACCCTACCATTTCAAAAAAAAGTGTCAAAAATGTTAAAAATGACAAGAGACAGTTTTTGACCCCCACAACCACCGGGCAAGGGTTGAGGGGATGAGGCCCTTGTCCCCATCAACATGGGGACAAGGTTCTTTGGGGGGACCCCAAAGCACCCTGAATGAATGAATGAATGATTTGTAAAGCGCTGCAAATGCGAACTGAATCACCTCAAGGCGCTAATGGGTTTGTGTTGTCAGCTTCATTAGAAGAGGTAAGTCTTGAGTTTTTTCCTGAAAGCCAGATGGTTTTCTTCCATGCGGATGTGAGTGGGAAGAGAGTTCCATAGCCCTCCCAATGTTGAGGGCATGTGGCCTGGTACGGTTCAGGGGGGGGGGCGCTCTTTTGTTCCCCCCTCTTTTCCTGCGGCCTGCCAGGTTGCGTGCTCAGATAAGGGTCTGGTATGAATTTTGAGGGGGACCCCCACGCCATTTTTTTTATTTTGGCGCGGGATTGCCCTTAATATCCATACCAGACCTGAAGGGCCTGGTATGGAATTTTGGGGGAACCCCACACATTTTTTTTTATTAATTTTGTTTTTTTTCATAATGCTGTTTTTATCAATGAACTTTTATGTGTATTGCCGGACCGACATTTCATTATAGCCGCGAGTAGTTTTAAATAACTTTTATTCCTTAAGGGCCAGTTCACACCACATGCAGTCCAGTGTGTTTTTTTCTGCATCAAAAATGCATGGAAAGTAGGTTATATGGTTTTCAATGGCATAGTTCACACCAGTGCTTGCCGTTCCAGTGTGTTTCCAGTTCCGGAAAAAGAAGTACAACATGCTGCATTTTTTATGCACTGGACTGTACTGGAACGCTGTAAAATGCATCAAAAATGCATTGGAACACACCTAAATGCACCAAAAGTGCGCTGCAATACACTTGTCCTTATTTAAGGTTAAGAAAAAAAAGGGGGAAAAAGCACTGAACTGCATCAAAAACGCAACAAAAACACACTGAAATGCATCAAAAACGTGCATGCAGAAAAAGCAGCTGGAACGCATCCAGACTGCGTTTCTATGGTGTTATCTGGCCCTTAGGGCCAGTGCATTTTTGGTGCATTTTTGATGCAGTCCAGTCCTCCCCCCCTTTTTCCTTAACCTTAAATAAGGACAAGTGCTTTCCAGTGCGTTTTTGATGCGTTTTACAACTTTCCAGTACAATCCAGTGCAGAAAAAATGCAGCATGTTCTACTTTTTTTTCTGGAACTGGAACACACTGGAACTGCAAGCACTGGTGTGAACTATGCCATTGAAAACCATATGACCCACTTTCCATGCATTTTTGATGCATAAAATATGCACTGGACTGCATTGGTGTGAACTGGCCCTTAAGCAATTTGGCATATTTAAAAGCATTTCTTCTTGTTTCGTTTTTGGGGTTGTCCAATCAGTGACATTGATATATATCCCATAGGGTGGGACCTGGGCCCCATTTTAAGGCCAATAACTAGAAGATAAGCCAACCAAGTGGGGACTAGTAAAATTGCAAGTCAGACTGCAATGGTATTTGTTGTATAACTTTTTCACATGTTAGGCTCTTTAGTTGTTTTGTCCCATCTGTAATTTTGATGCATGCTGGATGATGTGCTTAATTTTGGACAGGGGGTGGCTTATTTTATGCTAGCAGCATTTGGGTTGTTCTGGACATGATCAGGGACTTTATTTTTTTCCTGTGCCTTTTGGTGTGTGAAATGCATTTAGGTTGGTCTGGGCATGCTCAGGGACTTTTTTTGTGGTGCTTTTTGTGTGTGCACTGCACTTGGATGTTTCTGGGCATGCTCAGAGTGTGTTTTTTGGGTTAGTAATTTAAGGACATCCTTAACAGGTGTACTCACTTTGAAGTTCTCTCTACATTGGGTAAGGCTGGATTCACACCTATGCATTTTTAGTGCTTTTTGCATTTTGCAGATTTGCACTACAGAACATGTTCCAAAGGAAACCATGTTGAATGGACTGTAGTGCAAATCTGCAAAATGCAAAAAGCACCAAAAATGCATAGGTGTGAATCCAGCCTGAACTTGCATTTTGTGTGTTTCATGGACTGTGCATGTGTTTGCAATTGCCTCATTAGCACACAAACCTATGTTATATAAAGCTTGCAGATGGCATTCTTTACCTTGCCCTGAAAAGAGCCAAGATTGTGCGATGGTCTGAATTTTTCTTTGCTGAGCTCAATGGAGCGAAAGGGGATTCAGAACACCTTGCGATTTCAGGTTATGCCTGGTCATTTGCATAAAGTGAGTTTGGAGTTCCTTGTTCAGGATTTGCTGGAGAAATCAGTTGCAGTGGAACCACGTCACATCTATTGTATCCAGGACCATGCAGCACCAAGGTACTATGATGTTTCTTTTGTGCATAGCAATTTTTGCATGGGAGTTATTGAGAAGTGTAAGGAATTGGAGAAAGCTAACCATGAGTCTATAAGGCCTTTCATAGTGGAACCCTTGTATGCTATGAAGGAGAAACCATTGGTTGTTCACCTGTTTAACCCCTTCACGGACATTGCCTTGGTAGTGGCCTTTTTGAAGAGATACTGCTCTGCAATGAAGGGAGGCTTCAGGCTAACTAATCGTCTGGGGATCTTTAATGGCAAATTAAAGTTTTTTTGTCAGGCTGAAGGAGGATTCTGAAGGGATTGGTGGAGTGCGGCATCCACCAGCTAATTTTTCAATAGCAGGAAATAGAGGGTTTCTCTACTACCCTGGTCAACCGACATACTGCAGAAGATGTCATAAGTTTGGGCATACCAGAGATGAATGTAATGTGGAGATGCACTGCCGGAACTGTGGGGAGGAGGGACATGAGGCTGGGGCTTGCTTGATTAAGCGGACCTGTGATATATGTGGACAGTGTGATCATACAGTGAAGAATTGTCCAAAAGTAAGAAGGGCCTATGTCTCTTATGCTGAAGATGTCAGGCGCACCGCTGAGAGTGGACAACCAGTATCCACACAGGTGCTGTCTGACTCTCCTGAAAGACAGGAAGAGGAGGAGGAGGAGGTGGTGGTGGAAGAGGAAGAAAGTGGGCACCTGGGTGTGGAGGAGAGAGTGGAGGAAAGAGTAGAAGTGCCACCCACCAGTGTGGAGCCTTTAACAGCGGGGAGTGGAGCAGAGGTGGAGGGCAGTGGAGGAGGCTATGGAGGAGTTGGCAGCAGCCTTACAGTGGGAGCCGGAAGTGCAGGAAGCCCAAGAAGAGGAGGTGGAAAAGATGGATACACTGGGTGCCAAGACCAAGGTGGATGCTTTGGGGAGCCCTAAGAAGAGAAGGGCTAAGAAATTGAAAGTAGAGACAGCTGGGATTGAAACACCTAACCCCTTTGAGGTCCTAGGGGATGTTGGAGTGGAGGTAGAATCACCAGCACTAAGTCCAGGGACTCCAGAAATGTTTTAGCTGGCCACATTGTCGCCTAGTGAGGAGTTTTTGGATGATGAAAGCCCTGAGGAATGTATGTCAGTTTTCTGGCTTAAGTGATAGGTCTGGGGGGTGAATGATGCACATCTTCATGTGAGCATCAAGCTGGTGTCCCTCAATGTGAGGGGTTTTGGGTCTCCTGCTAGACAGTGTGCTGTTTTTGAGGACTTGAAGGTCAATGGAGGAGACATCTGTCTACAGGAGTGTTTTTATAATCGACCACCCAAGCCTCCGGAGTGGGTGGTGGATTACATACGGTCGGCAGTTGAGGAAAATAGGAATGCTGGGGTAGGCATTATCATTACAAATAGAAATATTCGCATTATGTCTCATGTTGTGTTAGTGCCAGGAAGATTAATTATGGCAGATTTCATTTTGTTTAACCAGAAGTTTAGGCTTTTTAATTTATATGCTCCTGTGAATAGATAGAAACGTCTTGAGTTTTTGAAGTTTTGAAGTTACATGCAGTGGGAAGGAGACCTAGTGTGATCATGGGTGATTTTAATACGATCCGATTTGTGAAAGATCGGATAGGAGTAGCGGAGACTAAGTTAGATGTAGGTAGCACTATGCTGAATGGGGTAATTCAGGACTTGCATCGCAATAATGCTCATACTGTTCTGGGTTTGGTGGATCCATATTTCACTTTTTTTTCGGAGTGTGGGCGCACCAAATGCAGAATTGATTTATGTTTGTTTTCTGATGCGTTCAAATGTGCTAATGTTAAACACAGGCCAGTAATTTTTTCAGACCATGTGGCAGTGTATGTTGATTTGAGTATGGGAGATAGTATTAAGTTTGGTTTAGGGGTATGGAGGTTAAATAGTTTACTGTTGCAGGATGAGCATGTCAAAGCCCATTTTAGTAAGGTATATAGTAGATGGGTTAATAGGAAAAAAGATTTTAGTAATATTTTGGGGTGGTGGGATTGGGTCAAAAGGAAAATTAAATTCTTTTATCAAAAAAAGAGTAGGAATAAAAGTAGCAGTGAGAAAAGGAGATGTTCTCGGTTACAAGTCAGGTTGGCTACATTATATTCCTTTAGAAATATGGGCTATGACATGGCCGATGAAATAGACCATGTTAGGAAGAGGATTAAAGAGGTATTAACTGAAAGAGGAAAACAAATTTTTCAAGCGAGAGTTAAACACCTGGAGCAGGATGAAAAATGTTCTAGATTTTTTTTCAAGAAGGTTTGTAAGGAAAAAGGAGTGTTTGAGGGTGTGTATGATGAAGAAGGTAAGGAATGTAAGGGAGAGAATGTGCTGGAATGCATGACTAAATTTTATAAATGATTGTATGAGGGAGTGTGTGTTGATGAGTCAGATACTAGAATGTTTGATATGGTAGAGGATAATTTAGATGAGGATGATAAGGTTTTTTTGCAGAAAGCAGTGAATGAGGAGGTGTGGGAAGCTGTGGCAAGCATGGGGCGAACAAAACCCCGGGAGGGGATGGCTTACCAAGTGAGTTTTTTTAATTGTTTTGGGCTATTATTAAGCGGGATGTGGTTGAGGTATTTAGTTACATGATGAGGGAAGGCATTATATCCGAATCTATGAGAGAGGGGGTAATGGTATTAATTTATAAGAAGGGGGATAAGATGGATATTCAAAATTGGAGGCCTATCTCCTTACTAAATTCAGACTACAAGGTCTTTGCAAAGATGGTGGCGAGGAGATTATCTAAGGTCATTAGTAGGATGGTTAGCGAGATGCAGGCCTGCGCAGTGCCGGGTCAAATGATCTCGGAGAATTTAATTTTAGTTAGGGATATAATTAATTTTTGTAAAGATAGGAATAGTTCGATTATCCTGACATCATTTGACCTTGAGAAGGCATACGATAAAGCAAATCATGGGTTTTTGTGGGAGGTTTTGAAGCGGATGGGTATACCACAGCTGCTCATTAATGTAATAAAAGGGTTGTATTGGGGGATCAGTAGTCGGGTTCTGGTTAATGGGAGTTTGGTACGGATTTTTTAGTTAAATCTGGGGTGAGACAGGGGTGCCCCCTGTTCCCTATTCTCTATTTGTTTTATTGATCCACTGTTAAGGATGATAGAGGGATAAGGTGGAGAGGGGCTTTTTGGTGCCTGGGAGTGGGGGGAAAATTGTGAAATGTTTAGGTTATATGGATGATGTGGTGGCAGTATGTCAGGTGGTGGGCGTAAGAAGGGTGAAGTTACGTTTGTCAATTTTTTGTGTATGTGCGGGAATGAGTGTGAATTGGAGTAAGTGTAATTTGGGTGTGTATGGAAGACAAGTGGAATGTGTGGATGATCAGATTGGGAAGGTTGAGGATGGAGTGAGGATTTTGGGTATTGTGTTTGACTATGGAATGAAAGGGGAAATGTGCTGGAATGAAGTGGGAGAAAAGAAGTACAAGTGGGTGGTTGTTTAGGAGATGGGGGTGGTTGGGAAAGGATTCAAGGATACCGGTGGCTTACTTGGTGGCATGCGACTACTGGGTATTGGAAAAGTTTAGGGTAGAGTTTAAGTTGGCAGATTTAGGAGAAGGGGAGAGGGATAAAGTGAAGGTGAGAAAGTGGTTGATAAGGAGAAGGAGTGTGTGTGTAACCTTAGGGGAGTTAATGCGTCAGTGGCTGGAGAAGTATGGAAGAAAATTAGTGTACAGTATATGGGGTGACAAATGTGCAGAGACAGATAGTATGGATGAGTTTGCATGACTGTCTAGATACGAGGCTATTTATGAAAAGGAGGGATTCGCATGTGTCTGATATTTGTCCGAGAATTAATTGTGGGGGTATAGAAGACAGTGAGCATGTGTTCTGGGGGTGTGGTGTAGCGAAAGATGTGATCAATAAGAGTCAAGATCTGGTGAAAGAAATAACAGGAGTGAAGGTGAGTGAGTGGAAAATGATGTATGGCTTGGGGAAACTGGAAAAAGATAAACAGAGTATTGTGGTTAGTGCTATGTGCATTAAAGGAAGTGTTGTGGGATGCACGCAACTTGTATGTATATAAAAATGTTTCATTCGACAGTAAACAATGTATAGGATTATGGCTAAGCACGCTATACTTTTTTTTCGTGTTGGATAAAAAGAAGGGTGTGGATGCCGAAGGCATCTGGAAATTTAAAAAATGGAGAATGTTGATCAAAAATTAAGTCTCTTCCACGATGATACAAGACCTTGTTGGAGACAGTGAATGAGCGTCAAGCTGAATAGTCTCTCGAGAGTTTTCTGCAGTGGAATTAAAAAAAAAAAATGTGGGTGTCCTTATCGAGTTTCTAACACATGTATTTTCTATTTGTATTTTGTTTGTTATGTTGTTGCAAAACAGATGTGTTTTTATGCAATTTATTTGTTACTTTGGTTTGTTGTATTTTTTTGTTTGGTGGTTACTTTACCATGAAATCTTTTTTATGTTGGCAATTTTTGTTGTTTTTACATTCACTTTGATTTAACTGTCTGTGCTGCATTATTTTTAAAATTCTTTCTCAAGATGTTGTGCCTAATGTTGTTTTAATCCTCAATAGATGTCCATTTGTGGTTGCACTCCTTTTAACTCCTGTTAATTTACGCTGCAAAAGGGTCAAACATCAAACATATTCTGTTAGTGTCTCAAACTAACATACATGTGTGTATTTTGCTTTCCTTGCTTCTTTTCCAAGTCCTGTGTGTTTTTTTTTTTTTTTGGACCGATAAAATTGTTTCAAATTTTTTGTTGTATGTTCTTTTTATGCAACGGATTTCCCAGCTGCAGCTTAACTAGGCTGATTGGCATATCTTAGACAAATCCTTTTATTTATTTTTTTTTAGTTTTAAGTTACTTTCCTGGTGCCTTCATGGTAGCACATGCAAAGATTGTGCGTATGCTGCCATGGATAGTGACCAGGAAAGTAACATTTCAGAGGGGTAAGTATTCAATTTTCCTTTTGATCAGTGGATTTCAGCCTCAGTCCTCAAGTACCCCCCCGACAGGACATGTTTAGGAAATGTATCTTATCTAAAATAGCTGTCCAAAATACAAAGCTATTGACTTTGATTGCAGGTTTTCCTTCATCTTGCACAGGTGCTTGAAAACATGGCCTGTTGGGGGGGGGGGGGGTACTTGAGGACAGGGTTGAGAAGCACTGATTTAGAGCACTGAAATAAAATCAAGCTCAAGACAATCCTATTCTAATTGTGGACATTTGTGGGAAATCAAGAATTATGTATTAATTGTTTTTTTTCATTTTTTATTCAGGTTGGGATTTGTGTCCCTTTTCTTAAAATTGGCTTCGCTTCCTGTCACATAGCCAAACAGAAAGTGAGGGTAAAACCCTAACAATATTTTTCATTGGGGACACACAGGTCAATCTAACTAGTGTCCCCATTATGCAAATTGCACTCTAGCACTTTGTTGTCTACACCCCAAATTATTATGTATTTTGGGGTTTATTAAAGGCAAATCCACTCTGCAATACAAGTGTAGTTGAAGAAAATCAGAGGGGAAGCACTGGTGATTTTATCATCCAATCATGTAGAGGCAAAGATGCTTTTTTTTTGTTTTGTTTTCCTTGCATGTCCCCCTCGGATCTCCAGCAACTGCACTTCTAAGTGCACTTGTAGTGCAAAGTCTATTTACCTTTTAGTAAATAAACTCCAAGACACATAATAATTTGGGATGTACATGGCAAAATGTTAGAGTGCAGTTTCCCGAATGGGGAAACTATTTAGGTTGACCTGTGTGTCCCAAGGACATGCATTGGTAGGGTTTTACCCTCACTGCCTGTTTGGCTATGTGACAGGAAGTGAAATTTTTTTAAGGAGAAATTGGCAAAATTTGGGAGGTGTCTTCACCCTATCAGGGGTGTAGACATCTGACAAAACTTCTAATCCCTCTGCACTCTATCCCCAAGCAAAAATAAGAAAGGATTTTATTTAGTTTAACTTTGCAAAGACACATTCCTAAGTTCAATTGTGATGCATGTTAATCGCCCATTTAGACCTTCTTTAATAGAAAGTCATCAGTTGCCTTTGACTCTAAACATTTTTTTGGCCAGTCCTAGAAATCTGCATCTGTTTCTCTATTAACCACTTGGTGTCTGTGCTATAGCCTAACGACGGCCACAGTGTGGACCTGAATTTCCAGGAGGCTGTCATAGGACGGGCTCCCTGCAGAGCGCACACTGAGACTCGGGTGATCACAGATTGAAGTAAGGGCCGATCCCGGCCCCTTACCACACGATTAGCTGTCAGCCAATGACAGCTGATCACATGATGTAAACTAAAGCTTGGTAATTGTTTATTTTTTCTCCTCACGCTGACAGCATGATGATAAAATTAAAAGCTGATCACCGGCTTAGGTGCAAGGGACATTGGCCCCGAAGAGGCAATTGTGCCCACCAGTGCCACCTATCAATGCCCACCAGTGTAACCAATCAGTGCCCATCACTGCCACCTCATCAGCGTACATCAATGAAGGAGAAAAATTACCTGTTTGCTAAATTTAATATCAAAATATCCAAAAATATACAAAATTATTTATAAAAATCTGTCTTTTCTTTTGTTTTAAACAAAATAAAAAAACTACAGAGGTGATCAAATACCATCAAAATAATGCTCTATTTGTGGGTAAAATTTAAAAAAAAATGTCATTTGGCTACGTATGACCGCGCAATTGTCATTCTAAGTGCATCAGCGCTGAAACTTGGTTTGGACAGAGGGGGGGTTAAGTGCCCAGTAAGTAAGTGGTTAATTTTAATGCAAAATATGGATTTCTGTAATACAGCTGTGTGCCCGCTGTGTATACAGCATGCGCCCATGGACGTGAGCAAGTGGTTAATCCACATTAAATATGATTTCTGTGGGCATGCGCAAGTTGTTAATATTCATTTAAATATAATTTCTGTGCCCGCTGTTTTGGGCGTGCGCATGCGTGATATGCGTGTGGGTATGCCGTCTAGCTGGTTCTGGAATGGGCACACACCATACAGGAATGACATCACACCGCTACAGGAAGTTGCTTGTCCTGCTGGGAGATTTTGACCAACCAACACCATGCCAAGATCCCTGTTCTTCAAGGCTGAAATGCTTCTTATTTGTAAAGTAAGTTATTTATAAAATTAGTTTAACATGGGCTGCTGTTTGTCTGGGTCATGTGTATATGTCTAAATGCTTTGGCCTCAAAACACACACCTATTTCCTTTTTACAGATTAACTTCCGGGCCAATGTATATTGCTTCCTGCTTCAGTGTGTGTGTGTATATATAATCTTTCTAATCTATATAGATAGATAGATTCACACCCACCAAGATGTATATGTGTGTTAGGGGTTATTTACAAAAGGCAAATGCACTTTGCAATACAAGTGCAAAGTGCACTTGTAATTGCACTGAAAATGAACTTGGAAGTGCAATCTCTGTAGATCCGAGGGGACAGTGTTGCCAACCTACCAGATTGAAATTTACTGACATGACACCCAAAATTTACTGGCACAGTCACGGTTTTACTGACTTTACCCAAAGTTACAAAATTACCTTTTTCAAAGCAAATTTCAGTATTTAGACTACAAATAAGTACAGTATGCAATTATCAATGTGATTTAGGCCCCATTCACACTGTGATTTGTCATGTCATTTTACAGTTACAAATCGCATAACAAGTCACACCATGTTGTTGGCAATAGAACCGTTCAAATTGCCACGGCTCATGTAGCAACGGCTTTGAAAAAGGTTCCTGCACTACTTTTAGCTGATTTCATTGCGACTTGCATAGACTTCTGTTGTATGAAGTTGCAAGCTGCAGGGAAATCGATAGTGCAAATTGCACTGATGTGCGACTTTGAAATCGTGCTGAAGTAGCACAATTTCAAAGACGCACCACTGTGAACAGGTGTTTAAGGTAGATATTAAGACAAAATACATATTTCTTAGAGACAGAACTCAGGAGGCCAAGAAAATAAAATGGGCGGCACACACTTATGAAACTGACTCTCACAGTGACACTGACAGAAGTGTGCAGCAGCGCACATGATGATACGTCCCCTCCTGAGTCACAGTGACCATCTCTCTCCATGCCAGGTGGTCCCTTCAGTCCTAAGAGCACTGACAGTCCCGGCTTGCCTTTCTCCCGTCCCGCAGACCTGCACGCAAGGCTCTGGCCACTGCGCTGGGCTCCTTTGCACCATGACATCACATGACACTCTCAGTCACCACCTCCGCCAGACACGCCCAAATACACTGTAGCATGCATTCAGTCAGTTCCAGACCAGAACTGTGCATGCAAAGTTCCAAGCTGAGCGTCATAGCCATATTTTTCACTGGCAACCTTTTCCTGTCACTGGCATTTACTAGCAGGAGAAGAGTAGCAGTTTTTTACTGGCTGCCAGTAAAAATACTGACGTTTGGCAACACTTGGCAAGGGGGACATGCAAGGAAAATTAAAAAACAGCACATGATTGGATGATAAAATCAGCAGAGCTTCCCCTCATTTCAGATCTACCCCTCAGATTTACAGAGACTGCACTTCAAAGTGCACTTTCAATGCAATTTCAAGTGCACTTTGCACTTTTAGTAAATAACCCCTTGTGTTTCTGAGCCTTTCAAAGTATTTCCAAGTCTCTCTGGTGCACCCACCTCTGGCCACATGCGGTATTGCATGCAATATAAGTCAATGTGGAACAAATTATCTTCGTTTGCTTTGACTTCTATGGGGGAAACTCGCTTTGATAGGTGATTATTTTGGATTACAAGCATTCTCCTGGAACGGATTATGCTCGTAATTCAAGGTTACACTGTACAAGCAAAAAAGGCATTTTTAAAATATTACTTGCATGTCCCCCTTGGATCTATAGTGACTTGGCCTTTAGTAAATAAACTCCCACCTCATGTTTTGACATCCTGGAAACCTCACATTTTCCTAGGTGTGTGTAGACTTTTTGGATCCACTATGTGTGTGTAATGACATATGTTCTGTATGTGTGTTTGTATATGTGTATGTGTATATATATATATATATATATATATATATATATATATATATATATATATATATATATACATATAATATTATATACACATACAGTACACATGTGTGTGTATGTATGTATAGAGAGCAAGATTGTGTTCATGGTTTCGGGTTTGTGTTGTTTGACATGTTGTATTTGCATGTCTTGTGTTCAATTTATAATTGCTTTCCTTCTTGTTCCCCTCACAGATACTATTGAAGAAGCAATACGATGGCACGCAGTCCAATATCGCAAAGAGGGGAATTATATGGCTTGTCCACCACTGGCTGTGGCAGCGCTTTCAACACCGACCAACAGTGCTAAAGGTGCAGCACTGTTGGTCGGATCTGAAGAGGCGGAGGGAGGATTTTCTCCGCACCGTCAGTTTGAATCTCACTGGTAAGTCAATATACTCAAAAGGTATTTGCAAATGATCTTCGTGAGGAAGTGTGGTATAGTAGCTTTGCAGGTGAATTTGGGGTGGTGAGTTTGAGTAAGCTATGTGTTTCTTTCCCTGGGTGTGCCAGTTGTAGATATGTTTCTTTATCTCTTGTCCTAGCCACAGCCGGTCGCAGACAACCAGTGGTCATTTTGACCATTTCCCCGGGGGGAGGAGGACTGCCTGCCTGAAAATGTTGCCAGCTGGGGCACCCCATCAGCAGCCCCTAAAAGTCATTCATGGTAAGCACTATTTGATCAGCCTGATGTGTTTTAATCTATATCTCTCTCTATCTTGATGTATTGTAAAAATGTCTCAAATCTTCTGTAGAGGACAGGGAGCAGGAGGATGACCAGCAGGACGAGCAGGTGGCAGATGTCACTAATCAATGTAAGTTGCTTTCACATGATTGTGTTTGTATGTAGGGCCAGTTGGTTTACTGGCCAAACTGTTAGTTTAGGTGGTTTGTTAGGGAGGGATTTGGCATGCCTTCTCAGCATTGATGTCCCCAATCTGGATGGGCAAACGCTTTGGCCTGAGCATGAGTTGTGGCCAAAGATTTGCCTGTTTGGCTGTTCGCCAAACACACTAATTTGCAGGGTGTGTTTGCTGGGTGCTCATTCTGACAAACACCCTGCAATGCACTGAGCACTGCACAGTGCATTCTGTGCTTGCTGGAACCAGGTCAACCTGTAGAGACACGAAAACATTACCAGAGGCAGAGGGTTAGCATGATCCAGCAATGTTTGAGAGGAATGGCTCTTTGCTTTTGCTCTCCTCATGGCCTGCAACACAGCCAGTGTGGAATGAGCATGGTTTGTTCCCTAGCTGCAAGTCCAGGGTCTGGCCAACTTTTTTTTTGACACAGTGAATAAGCATTAAGAAATACCCACAGAGGCAAGAAGAGCCAGCAGGTGTTCCAAAAAGTAGAATTTAGGTGTTTTTGAAGGCTCAAGCATTTCCCAGACCTGGTTAGTCAAACATTTGTCTTTTTGAGGGGAGAGTAAAATAGAAACTTGCAACTAGTTAAAAAAGTTTTTTAGTGTTTCTTTATATAGCTGATGTTTCTGGTGAAGAGGTGGAGGGGGCAGAGCTGCAGCCAGAGTTGGCCTCCCCACAGGAGGCCTGTAAGTTGGAATGTTAATTTTCGTTTTTTTGTTCCTAAAGTTGGAGAGTGAAAAATCAGGCTCACTTATGCATAGAAACCAATCATCTTCTCATCTCAGCTTGTTCAAATAAGCTTTAGCCCGAAAACCTGGAGGAAGATTGTTTTCAATGCAGAAGTGAGCCTGATTTTGCACTCTCCAGTTTAATGTCATCTCCAATTCTGAGTGGTTTCCAAGTTTGGAGGAAAGAATGTCTTTTTAAATAGATATTTTGTTACCTTATTTCAAGCAAACAGTCCACTCACCATACTTGACAACACTTGCTTGCCCTATTCCTAGGGTGTTGCAGATGTCATGTCACCTGGCTTAACTTCCTACATCAAAGAATCACATGTTCAGCTTACAGACGTTGGATTTTTTTGCATCATCATCATCAAATTTGCCAACGCAAAACCATTTTTAGGGAACACAGTTTTGAGAAATCTAGTTAGTGTGTATGGAACACATTGGTAAAGACAAATTTTTCAAGTCTAAAAAATCTCTCCTCTTTTAGTCTGACTTGCTATAAATAGGTGAAGCCCAAATCTCACCCTTCCTGGTAAATGGACATCCTTTCAGCAAGCACACAGCAGATGTCTAGCACCCTCTGTTTGACGTTGCTCTGCCTGTGTAGAGAGGTGTGTGTTTGTTTGTCCTAATTTCCTCACTAATTCTCTCCACCTGTGATTTTTTGAAGTGAGTTTTATTGCCAACCCTAACGCCTACGTTTTGGCAAAGGGATTTCAGGGGTGTTTTGGAGCACAAAGTAGAGGACACAGGCCTGGTGCCAAACATTAACACATCATCTATGTATTTTTAGGGTTCTAATCTTTGTAAAACCTTAGCTTTTAAGGGGTATATGCAAGGAGGAACAATCTTTGACAATGTGATTCTGAAGAAGCATTCACTTATTCACACACTTAATCTTTGATGTCCAGCTTTCTCAGAGCATGTTTTTTATGGTGGTCCCTCGATTCTATTTGTACTTTACTATATTTAAAATGCCTTTTTGTGAATCATGCATTTAGAGGTCAGGAAATGTCCCAAAAATTCTATTGTGAACACAAAAGAGGTATCCGTTTAATCCACCTTGACATGTGAATGTCAGCAATTTCCTCAACAAACTTCCATGAAGACTACTTTGGCCATTAAATTAACATGTTAAGTGAACAGATTGTGTAAGGCTCACAACAACACTGGATCCTTAGATTGTTCATAAATACCCACAGAGACCCCATTCAGTTTTTTAGTATTTGCCACAAATGAGACTCAGGATTGAAGACTTTTCTTTTTTTTCTCACAGATCCAACTCTACACAAATCAAAGTGGTGATTAGGAGGCTCCACCAAAGAATTCTATTTTTGGAGGACCTAATGGACTTGCCACCGGCCAACGACCAGCCAGCGGAGCCGAATTTTTTTCTTTAATTTTTTTTTTTGGTTTCTTGTTCTTTATATTTTTCTCAAAAGTTTTAAAAAATGTTTATATAAAAAATTAAAAATGTTATCTAAACCTTTACTACCTTGTCAAATGTTGTTTCATATTTTGCACTTGAACACACTATGAAACCCTGCAGTTACAAAACACATACATATCTGCCAAAGTCTGATCAAGACTCTGCTAGCTTGAGGCACAATGGGCAGATTTTTCCCATTCCAGCTGCAGTGCTAAAGATTCTCTCAGGTGATTAGTTAAAAAAGGAAGGATGTGTAGCAGTCATTTGCAAAACCTCCTCCAACTTCAGCTGTTACCTTGAAAGTTGTGGTTTTTTAAGGTTTTAATTGTATTGTTTGCCATGGATTGCAGCTCATAAAATATTTAGTTTGGGGATTCTTTTTTTTAAAGAAGAAAAACCTGGAAAGCGCTTCTGTCTCCTTGTAAATTTGCCATGGATCAAGTTAGCCAAAAATCACAAACAAGTTTTTTGGTGTGTGCAAATGTGTGAAGACTCCTCAGTGGTCAAAGGGGGTTATTTACGAGAGGCAAATCCACTTGGAAGTAAGTGCAGTCGCTGTAGATCTGAAATAAGGAGAAGCTCTGCTGATTTTCTCATCCAATCATGTGCAAGCTAAAATGCTGTTTCATTTCCTTGCATGTCCCCCTCAGATCTACAGTGACTAAACATGAAAGTGCACTTGTAGTGCAAAGTGGATTGGCCTTTAGTTAAATAACCCCCAAAGTCAAGTTTGCTCTTAATGAATGTGGCGTTTGGTACACCTGGAAGTAGTTTCCCTTTGTAACAGCTAGGTTGTGGAAAGAGCAGGCAGCAGCCACCAGAGTTAAAAGATGCCTTGTTTACGACTTGCAGCTAGGCCAAAACCTAAAAATTATGTGCACTGTTGCAAACCAGTCAAGGTGACAATTGTGGATGTAGCTAGTCATTATTGTCCATAGTCTGCAGCCATCACTAGTATGTTCCTTCACATTTCAGTGGAATGGTAAGAGTAGGTGGGGCAAGATGGAGTGCAGGGAGGCACAAATGGCCACTAATTCTTCATACATGGACTGACTAATGTTGGCCCTTATATTTGTCTGGACCCCAAATCTGTTAGACTAAAGTCCATGATGTAACAAAAAACTTCCCCTGACATTATAGGATATGGCAAGTCAGCTACTTATATACCAGTTTCAGGGAGATGTTCCTGAATGTCAACCAAACTTTTTTTTGTTTTGAAATATGTCTGCTGTAATAGCTACTTGCATGAAACCAAACACATTTCATTTTGTAGTGCTTCCTTATACCGTGTACACACAGGCGGACTTTTCGACCGGACCGGTCCGATGGACTTTTGAATGAACGGACTTGCCTACACACGATCACACCAAAGTCTGACGGATGCATACGTGATGATGTACGGCCGGACTAAAATAAGGAAGTTCATAGCCAATAGCTGCCCTAGTGTCGGGTTTTGTCCGTCGGACTAGCATACAGAGGAGCGGACTTTGACCAGACTTGAGTTCATCGGAAAGATTTGAAACATGTTCCGAATCTAAAGTCCGTCAGATTCTCGACCGAAAAAGTCTGCTGCAGGTCTGATGGAGCCCACACACGGTCGGATTGTCCGCCAGACTTGGTCCGTCGGACCAGTCCGTTTGAAAAGTCCGCCCATGTGTACACAGCATAAGAGTACAATTACAAAGTTCCATGGCAGTTGTTTGCCTCTTTCCAACATAATGCATTTGTTAAGATGACTGCCAAAGGGTCAGTTAACCTACTGTGGTGTTCTGCTCAATGTGTGCATAGCTGTCACAATCTCCTCCTCCCTTCCTGAACACTCCAGCAATGTTTGACTTAGGCCCCATACAAACCATTTGATATTCTGCAGATTTTTGATTTCATATTTACCCAAAACATGTAGTGCAAGAGCCTGCTTGATTGCATCCAAATTGAAGCTCTTAAGGTTTGTCATCATATTATATTGTTTGGTTAAATCAGAAAAATAAAAAAAATAAAAAGCAGAAAAACTAATAGTGTGTATGGGGCCTTAATATACAGAGTCAAATATCTCTTTTTAAGACACAATAAAGGGACACCCCCTATCCAAACATTACATTTATTGGACAATACCATAAAACATAATCAAGGCCAAGTTATTTTTTTGTGTATTCAAATTGTAAACACACAATTTTTGAGAAACAAAAAAAAATACATTACATCAATATAAAAAAGGAGTCCTACTGCTGAGGTAGCAGGGGCTGTGTTTTCTGGTCAAGTTGCTGTGGTGGCACGCCCATGTGCTGCTGTGGTGTCACACCCATCTGCTGCTGTGGTGTCACACCCATCTGCTGCTGCAGCTGGCCCATGTGCTGCTGTGGTGGCACACCCATCTGCTGCTGCAGCTGGCTCATGTGCTGCTATGGTGGCACACCCATCTGCTGCTGCAGCTGGCCCATGTACTGCTGTGGTGGCACACCCATCTGCTGTTGTGGTGGCACACCCATCTGCTGCTGTGGTGGCCCATGTGGTGCTGTGGTTGCACGCCCATCTGCTGCTGCAGCTGGCCCATGTGATGCAACTGCTGGATCATCTGCTTCTGCAGCGGACCCATGTGCTGCTGTGGTTGTACGGCTATCAGCTGCTGGTATAGTGGGAGACTGGACAGGGGTTGTGCTTAAGGGGTGGGGAAGGTAGAAGAGGATATTTTTGGCAAGAATGTATTTAAATGTGTGAAAGTGGGCAAACTAGATAGGTTAGTGAAACTTTGGGGGGCAAGGTTGATAGGGAAACCTGAAAGGGGTAAACTAGAGGGCACATTACAAATAATGGAGGGATTGTAATTTTGGACTTGAAATGAAGAAAGGATTTGGGAATTAGGACTTTCATGAAGAGGGGTAGTGAGAGTTGAATAAGGGGAGATGTCAGGTTGAGAGTGTCCGGAGGTGTGTGTGGTAGAGGGCAAGGAGGTATATGCAGTTGAGGTAGGAGCAATTTGAGCTGACCTAGGCTGGCCAGGTGGGGGCATATTAGCAATTTGTGAACATGGAGATGCTGTGTGACATGAAGTTTGTGCTTGCTGGTTGGAATCCCTAGGGCTAGATTGTGTTTGGGTGTTTGGGTCTGTGGGGGCATGTGAGGAAGTGGGGAGAATAATCAATTGTGAGGGAGGGTCCACCAGGGGTAAATCCGGATCAGCCACACCCTGGCCTTCAGTCTCTGGCCTTTCAACATGCACATCTTGCAACACAACACTTTGCTCTTCACTGCTACTGCCCCTGCTGTGAGAGCGTCTGGCGATTGTTGCATTTAGTTGCTGTACCGCTAAACGCAGGGCCAGAGTCTCTTCCCACTTTGCCTAAGGACTACAGTCTGATTGTTGATGGCTGTAGTCAGTATTTGAAGTTGTGAAGCCTGATTCCAGCCCATACGCAGCAATTCTTCTTTTAATTGCTGGCGGTCATGAGCTTGTTGGCCCAAGTCTTGCTGTAAGAGCTGCAGTGTCCTTTCTACATAATTCATTTGTGTAGAAGGCCTACCTTGTTCCCATAATCTATTCGCCTGGGTAGTCAACCTTTCACCAACTTCAAGAAGTCAACTTCGGCCAGGTGGCAGGGGTGCTGATCCTGCTGAATCCAATGTAGACTGGAAAGCAAAACAATAAATTCTATTAGAAAAATAGTGTTTGCATGGCTGAACACACAAACAGTAGTCGAAGTGGGTGCCATTTGCCAAAGTACTAGAACAGGTTCATGTTCTCAAGACTGGGTTATTTAGCACAGGAGAATTCAACATAACATTTTAAATTAACTTTGCAAAAAATAAATTGTTGTTTCCGCATAAATTTAATTAACAAGATGAAGTTAGAATATGATTGACTAACATGCCCAACTGCACCAGATTTGACACTATCCGGTTTAACAACATCAACCCCTTAGTTTCCATGGCTATGTTAACCCTTCATTTTTTAAAGGAACAAGAACTTAAAAGCAACTTGATTGATCAATTGTCAAGGTATATTTGTGGGAAAGCACAAAAGCTAAAGGTTGTGTGCAAACACTTGTGGCAAAGAAGATTAATTATTTTAACTTACCAGATGTTGAGGCAACTCAGTAGGAGTTGCGGAAGGGGACAAAGAAGGAACAGCTGCATTGTCTGGAAAAGCCTGAAAAAAACAAAAAAGAAACAAATGTATGGCATGACACCAAGTACATAGGACTCCTTTCAATGTTCCCCACACATTTTATTACTTACACATACCCCCACATTGGATGCAGGATCATCCCCAACTCCAGCTGCAGGCATGATATTAACCGTATGTGCTGCATTTAAAAAAAAAGTAAACAAACATCCTCAAAGTATTATTTCATTACTAACAAGCTTTTTGGCCAGTTTGGATACTTGAAACATGTGGCCAAATAGTTGAATTGGACCTAGCTTGGCAGAGGCTTAAAATGCTTATTTTGGCACTGGCAAACCATGACAAACACACCAGTGTAGTGGTAAAGAGGCCTTTGCCCTCAATATATGTGTGAGTGTGTGCTTTGCAATGGAGGTCTTGCTAGCGGATACCCTATTGTATAAGCCATGTAGTCTATTCTGGATCTTAAGCAGGAGCACCCACCTAGCTACCCCCCACCACAAAATGTGTGCAAATCTACAAGCATATGGTGCGTTGGCAGTTAACATGATGTGGTTGATGTATTTGTGCATGATTGGGCATTTGTTAGCCTACCACAAACCACTAAGTTGTTCTTTTAATTATGCCTACACTGTTTTCTGTTCCTGTCCTTTTCCCATAGAAAGATGTTTGTCACTAATTTGGCCAGCTTAAAAACATCCTACCTAGATCTTCCTCCTGGCTTCTCTGCAGTGGGATGGTGCCTGGCGCTGCTGCCTCCTCCTCCTGCTGGTGTGTTGCTGTGAAGATATATATTTTTGCGGACAATTTTAATTTCCTCTTACTATTGTATTTTTGGCAAAGAAACAAAGCAGAGCTCATTTGATTACTTACCAGGAGGAACCTGAGATTCAACATCAGCACGTGTGTGGGCCTCTTCAACATGTTGCTGCTGGGCAGAGGGGCTAGCAGGGTTAGATGACACAGGACTTGCTGAAGGGGCTACAATTCAAGCACATAAAGTTTAGAGAAAATCATCATATTTCCTCATCAAGACACACTTTGCAAAAGCAGGGATCCTCAAACTACAGCCCTCCAGCTTTGTAAAACTCTGACATTCACAGACATGACTAGGCATGATGGGAATTGTAGTTCCTGAACAACTGGAGGGCCGTAGTTTGAAGACCCCTGGCATAAAGCATTAAACATGAACAAGCAACCTCCCTTCCATGCACAATGGTACATGTCATTTTTACTTATCATGCTGGATAGTAGAGCTGCACGATTCTGTGAAAAATGAGAATCGCGATTCTTTTGCTTAGAATACAGATCACGATTCTCTCACGATTCTTTAAAATGGTTAAATTTAAAAGAGAAAAATCAGCTGTAGATGGCGCATGCGCAATCAACACGCCGCTCGCTACCGATGCTCGGGGCTGGTTATTCATTTAATACAGCAAGGGGCGGATGCTTTTCTCAAACCATACTGTACATCCACCCCTTTAAGAAAAGCATCCGCCCCTTGCTGTCTTTATAACCATATATACATCTGCCCCTTTGAGAAAAGTATCCGCCCCTTGCTGTATTAAATAACCAGCCCCGAGCATTGGGAGTGAGCGGCGTGTTGATTGTCCAGGCCGGCACTATGCTCTATGCTGACTGACGTCAGTTCCTGTTGCTGACGTCAGTTATGATATCGGCGCCATTTGCGTTCCATGCTGGTTCCGTGCTTCCGACCGGGAGATCCGGAAAATCGAGCTAATCCAGCTTGCAGATCGCGCGGGGGGGTGAATCGAAATCGCGATCTTATATACGATTAATCGTGCAGCTCTACTGGATAGCATCAGTGTCATCCCGAGAATCCACACCAAGGACAGTATCCAGGCTGATGATAGCCAGCAATTGCCGTTGATAGTCTTTCAGTTGGCTCAGGTGAGATGGAGCCACACTCTGCCTGGTCACATACCCATCGCGAGCCCACCTGCCCAGCAACTACTTGGTACGCCCTACCAGGTCATTGATATGCTTTTGTACTTTATCTGCAGTACAGCGAGCACGGCCTCCCACTGCACTTACTGCCACAACAATTTCCTCCCACAGACAGTCTCTTGGAGGAGCCCCTGCACGGGCGGTGCCCAGGCCCCAGAATTCAGAGTGTTTTTCCAAATATTTTGCTACCAGGACCCGGTTTTCCTCCTCTGAGAACTGTAGCAAATGCACTCGCAGCCTTGCTGCCTGCCTGGATGAACCCTGCCTGGATAAAAAAAAAATGGCATGGGGGTCCCCCTAAATTCCATACCAGGCCCTTCAGGTCTGGTATGGATTTTAAGGGGAACCCCACGCCAAAATTGAAAAAATTTTGGCACGGGGTTCTCGTATTCTGACACTTCTTAAATAATGGAGGGCAGGGACCCCGCCCCCTCTGAAGCACGGTTCCATTATATAAGTGTCAGAAGACGAGAAGCGTCACACAGCGAGAGCCTCCCATCATGGATGTGGAGCAGCCCGAGAAAGAAGAAGGGAAGAAGACGCCATGGAGGAAGATGCCAGACAAGAACACCAGAGCAAGAAGCAGAGGATCGGAGGAAGAACCAGAGGAAGATGGAAGAAAGAAGATAGAAGAAAGAAGATGGAAAGAAGAAGAGACTTTAAATAAAGGAAATTGTCAAAAACTGTCTCTCATCATTTTTAACATTTTTGACATTTTTTTGTGAAATGGTAGAGGTACTTTTGTACCCCCTTACCATTTCACACAGGGGGGACGGGATCTGGGGGTCCCCTTGTTAAAGGGGGCTTCCAGATTCCGATAAGCCCCCCCCGCAGATCCCCACAACCACCGGGCAAGGGTTGTGGGGATGAGGCCCTTGTCCCCATCAACATGTGGACAAGGTGCTTTGGGGGGACCCCAAAGCACCCTCCCAATGTTGAGGGCATGTGGCCTGGTACAGTTCAGGAGGGGGGGCGCTCTCGCCCCCCCTCTTTTCCTGCGGCCTGCCAGGTTGTGTGCTCGGATAAGGGTCTGGTATGGATTTTTGGGGGGACCCCACGCCATTTTTTTTTTAAATTTTGGCACGGGGTTCCCCTTAAAATCCATACCAGACCTGAAGGATCTGGTATTGATCTTGAGGGGGACTCCCACGCCATTTTTTTTTTAATTTTGGCATGGGGTTCCCCTTAATATCCATACCAGACCTGAAGGGCCTGGTATGGAATTTAGGGAGACCCCCACGCCATTTTTTTAAAAAATTTTGGCTCGAGGTTTCCCTGTGGGGAAATCCAATGCCGTTTTTATCAATGAACTTTTATGTGCATTGTCGGACCGACAATTCATTAATAGCTGCAAGCAGTTTTAAATGACTTTTTTTCCTTTGAAATGTAATTTTGCTGTCAGACTGTTCTAAACACGGGAAACATGCGCCCCTTTACAGGCATACTATAGACACCCCCCAGATATGAAATAGAAAGGAATATTACACTTTTATTGTTTCACTTTAAGCATTATTAAAATCACTGCTCCTAAAAAATGGCAGTTTTTAAAACTTTTTTTGCATTGATCCATGTCCCCTGGGGCAGGACCCAGGTCCCCAAACACTTTTTATTACAATAACTTGCATATAAGCCTTTAATATTATCACTTTTGATTATTCATGTTCGAGTCCCATACACTTTAACGGTGATCGCGTGTTAGAACAAATTTTTGGCCTGTTCGCATGTTCTGGTGGAACCAAACAGGGGGGTGTTCGGCTCATCCCTACTTAAGATTTACCTTCAACTATGTAGTGCAAGGGCCTGCCTGCATACAATTGAAAGTGTTGTTTATTTTGACCTCATATTATATGGTTTTGGTAAGGCCCCTTTCACACTGGGGCGGGAGGTGCATTGGTGATAAAGCGCTGCTATTTTTAGGGGTGCTTTACCGTTGGATTTGCGGCACTATTTGGCCGCTAGCGGGGAAGTTTTAATCCCGCTAGAGGCCGAGAAGGGGTTAAAAACCACAGCGTCACTTTGCCAGTGGTATAGCTGTGGTGCCCCATTGATTTCAATAGGCAGGAGCAGTGGAGGAGCGGTATACACACCGCTCATTCACCTCTCCCAAGATGCTGCTAGCAGGACTTTTATTACCGTCCTGCTAGCACACCACTCCAGTGTGAAAGACCTCAGGGGTTTCACACTGGAGACACAGCAGCAGCTGGTTCAGGTTGGTTTGCAGGCGCTATTTTCTGCCCAATAGCACCTGCAAAAAGACCCAGTGTGAAAGAGGTCTAAGGCCCCTTTCACACTGGGGCGGGGGCGACGTCGGCGGTAAAGAGCCGCTTTTGTTAGCGGCGCTTTACCGTCGGTATTCGTCCGATAGCGGGGCAGTTTTACCCCCACTAGCAGCCGAGAAAGGGTTAAAAACCACTGCAAAGTGCCTCTGCAGAAGCGCTTTGCCAGCGGTATAGCTGCGCTGTCCCATTGATTTCAATAGGCAGAAGCGGTGAAGGAGCAGTGTATACTCCGCTCCAAAGATGCTGCTAGCAGGACTTTTTTTCCCGTCCTGCTAGCTCACTGCTCCAGTGTGAAAACCACACAGCAGCAGCTGTTTTGGGTCGGTTTGCAGGCGTTATTAGTGCAATAGCGCCTGCAAACTGCCCCAGTGTGAAAGGGCCCTAAATCTGCAGACAAAAATCTGACACAAATCTAATAGTGTATATGGGGTCTTAGCCAGCAGGTCAATAGATTTGTTGAGGCAAAGAGAGTTTCTGTACAACCCAAAGCCACATGGCTAATATGCAAACTCCATGCAGTGAGTGTACCAAGTATGCCGACAAAAAAAATAACATGCACTTTTATATGTACACACTCACTTAACCAATGTCCTGCCCTTAGAACTATGTAAATTCCTAGGCCAAGGGATACAAACACCAAAATTATTGAGGGAGGTGAAAATATTACATCTGCAACCATTAATTTAATAAAAGCATGCTGCACAATGTTAGAGGCTTTTTTTTATTAACTACAATGGGTCTGCTCACAATGGCATATTATTTGTGAGTCTGAAATGAGATACATTTTGCACAGAAAACGTTACAAACTACATCAAACTAACCTAACTTAGATTGTCTGAGCCAGAACAGGCACGTTTGGGGAGGATTAAATATTTCACAGGAAGGGTCTAGTTACAGTTAAATCTGAATATTCCTAACTCGGTTGTAGCTCAGCCTGCCAAAGAAACCTCTCAGGTAGCCCAACAAACAGAAGCCAGGTTAGAGTGGCCAAGCTTGTATAAAGAAGCATATTAGGCCTCATGCACATGAGACGCTGTTAAACGCGCGTTCAGAGGCAGTTGGACACTTTTTTTCAACTGCCCCTGAACTCATTCAATGTTATCCTCTGTGTCCATGTATACAGTCTCGTTTTTTGGCATTTTTAGGCAGTTGCGTTAAACCTTGTTTTTCCAGAAGCAAAAAAATGTGTTCAGATGCAAAAGTTTTCCATGTTTCAGACGCCAAACGCGGCTAAACCCTGGTACCGCATTTAGCGTTTATAAGTGTTTTTAAAGGAACCCTATTTTTTGGACCAGAAAACACAGAAATATGATGTTAAACTGCAGCAGAGAATTACATTTTGCGACCCGACTTTGGGGTCCCATATCTCGGGGCCACTTGGTGCTAGGAACCCCAGCTTTGGATATGTTGTAGTGCTAGTTCCATTGTGTTTGCACACCAAATTCCTAGCACCCAAAGGCCCCGAGATATGGGGCCCCAAAGTCTGATCGCAAAATGTCATTCTCTGCTCTGCAGCAGTTAAAATTTATCATGCTTTCTGAGCTTGGGGAGGGTCTTTGTTATCTTAACTAAACAAAAGAAACAAAAGTGTGGTGCTATATATCACATCCACAGCCGTGTGTATTACAATAAAAACATATAAAAATAGTGAATACTACCAAAAAATGTATGATCATAAAATGATAGTGTCAAATAATTAATCAGTGTTGATCACATATAAAGTAAATACACAATAATGCTTAATCGTCAGATGTGCCAGTGATTAGTAGAAACCCGTGCTGGTTCACAGGGTTCAACCAGCACGGGTTTCTACTAATCACTGGCACATCTGACGATTAAGCATTATTGTGTATTTTCCCTTATATGTGATCAACACTGATTAATTATTTGACACTATCCATTTTATGATCAGACATTTTTTGGTAGTATTCACTATTTTTATATGTTTTTATTGTAATACACACGGCTGTGGATGTGATATATAGCGCCACACTTTTGTTTCTTTTGGGGTTTTTTTTCTGCCTTGAGTCTATAGGTGTGTTGGCTGCTTTTCACTTTCTTTCTAAACGTAGCGCTGTACTCAATTTTTATTTTATCTTAACTAAACGCTTCTGGACGCAAATGCGGTAAAACACCACTAAACGCGGCATGCAAAGGCTGCAAAACGGTCGTTTCTAAACACTGGTTTCAGCTTTTAAAAACATGTGTTCAGCAGAGTTTGCATCGGCGTCTCGTGTGCATGAAGCCTAAAATGTGACTGACTACCAGGCTCTAACTCACACATTTAATTGGGGGGGGGGGTCACCAAGGGGGTTATTTACTAAAGTGCACTTGAAAGTGTGGTCACTGTAGACCTGAGAGGGGACATGCAAGGAAAAAAAAAAAAAACAGCATTTTAACTTGCACATGATTGGATGATAAAATCAGCAGAGCTTCCCCTCACTTCAGATCTACCACTCAGATCTACAGTTTCTGCACTTCCAAGTGCACTTGGCAAAGTGGATTTGCCTTTAGTCAGATTTATGAAAATTACAAACACAGCATAGGAGTGAGGAGTAGGTAACAAAGATTTAGAAATTTGGAGCACGAAAAAAATTTTATGAAAAATGTTCTTTGGCAGCACATCCTAATGACTTACCTTTATAATGAAGTTGGTGATATACTGGTGTACAGAACTCAATTCTGTGTCACAACTCTGCATCCAAAAGAGAGAATGACTAGCAGCTATTGCTCTATTTATACAATAATAGGGCGTGGCGCATGGGCGTGGTGCAAAGGCGCATGGGAGTGCGCCCTTTGCGCATAAAAGTGCAAATGTACAGATAGACATTTGCTCATCTTTTCTGTTTGCAAATATGGCGTAGGACCAAGAGATTGTTGAATTTCTGGATTCATTTGAGTATACTGATGTGGTTGGAGTTGGCATTTGTTTGCTATCCCAAGCAATAGCAGAGGAAATAATGGAGGAACAACATTCTGTGACTTTTCAACCCCGCATTCGCCAACCGCGGCTCTTTATGCCATGGGCATTTTTGGGAGGCATGTGGGACTCAGATGTGCAGACAAGATTCGGCTTATCCAGAGGAGCTGTTATATATCTCTATGGACTTCTAGAGGAGAAACGTGAGCCAGAAATATCCCAAAGCCATGCAATTCCTAGGATGGTAAAGTTACTGACCACACTGTACATTTTGGGCCGTGGCAGCTTCCAAACCACATCTGGCCTTATATTGGGAATCAGCCAACACACTGTGTCCAGGGTGTTTATGCAGGTCATTAATGCCATTCTTGACCTTGTGCCCCAATTTATCCACTGGCCACAAACTGAAGATGAGTGGACCAATGTGAAGGTGGCTTTCTACCAGTGAGCACAATTCCCACAGATCCTGGGGGTCATTGATTGTACCCATGTTGCAATCAGCCCCCCCCCCCCCGGAGATGTGAAGTGGACTATAGGAACCGTAAGCAGTACCAATCTCTAAATGTGCAAGTTGTATGTGACGCCAGACAGTGAATTATGAGTACACAGACAGGTTTTCCAGGGTCATGTCATGATGCTTTCATTCTACGACAGACTACATTATACCAGAAATTTGAGAGTAGCCAAATGCCCTCAGGATGGCTCTTTGGTAATGTATAATGTTGTGAGATTTGTTTGACTAAATGTTCACAATTTTTAAATGAGATGTGCATTTATTATTTTGAAAACAAATCACATAACAACATGTCATTGGAAGTAACCGTGGCCCAGCTTTATGTTAAAAATCCCTATCTGTCTGTTCCAGGTTTATTTGAAATTTCAGGTACCCCCAAAGTCAGGCAGAGTGCCTATACAACAAGGCACACCAAAGAACAAAGAGTATATGCATAATTTAGTTCCGCTAGGTTGACATGAATGGCATAGGGGTAGATTAGCTCAAACTGGTGCACTCTGAATCTCATGCAGCTGTGCATGGCGGCCAATCAGCTTCTCACCTCAACACCTCAGCAGTGTTGGCACTAAAACCTTGAAGAAGATTGGTTTCTAGGCAGAAGTTAGCCAGATTTTGCACTCTCACACCCAGCTTTAGGAAATTAAACCCTTAATTAGCACAAACTGGAGATTGCTAAATAAGTCTCACTTCAGCTTACCTGTTTAATGACAACCTAGCCTAACAAATCATGTCTGACTTTGACCTAACTTTTTAACAGATCACCCTTAAACTGGCCATACACCATGCAATTTTCTTCTTCAATTTCCTTTAGATTTCCCTTCAACTATGTAGTGCAAGGGCCTGCCTGATTGCATACAAATTGAAAGTCTTTAGGTTTGACTCCCTATTATATGGTTTTTTTAAATCTAAAAGAAAGTTGTACAAGACAATTGGATAATGTATGGCCAGCCTTAGGTACATGTATAATGTAAGCTTGGAACTTGATGGAAAAAGAACCTAACCCTTGAAGTTCACTTTTTGTGGGTGATAGAGTGGGGAAGGCAAATTGCAAACATGATTTTTACTAATTGTGATTTTTCTTTTGGCAGGGGATTCCGGTTACCTGCAACTGGTATGGCTGATGGCTCCAGTCAGGTACCCCCAGAGCCAGGCAGACCACTGATACAATAGGGCACACCAAAAAAGCAGAACCATTGTGGATACCATATTTGGCCTTCTGAAGAGCCGGTTCATGTGCCTAGCCAAGCCTGGGGGAGAACTCCTGGAAGGCTGTCAGGATCATTCTTGCCTGCTGTGTTTTGCATAACCTTTGCATGGTAAGGAATGAATCCTTGGAGCCTTCTGAGGAGAGGGAGCCTCAGGTCCGTCAGCCACCAGTCGCCAAAAGGGAGAGTACTGAGGCAGGATTGGCTACTCTGCCTGAGCAGATTAGCAGATACTTTACATGTAAGTAATCATATCTAGTTGTGAATATGAAATAAAAATCACATTGAAATCTCTCCATGACATGGACACACACACTAAGAAATATCATCTGACAGCTGTTCTTGGCATTATATGGAGTCTGTCATCAACATGATGCCACTGGGCAGCACAACCCCAAGATAAATGGCAAGCATTGTTTATTTTCTGACATGGAGTGGAGAGGGAGTAGAACAGCTGTCAGGTGTTTGTCCCTTTTAGAGAGAGCTAAGCTGTCTTAGTATGAAATTACTTCTGCTATGTTTTTGATGTTTGTATTTTTTTTGTTCTTTAGCTATATAAGCACATGATATTTTTTGAACCCCGGAAAACCCTTTCAGAAGGACTGTCTGGAGTCACAGGTGTGTGCCTTAACCAGTACCCATGTGTTACCTGGAGCACAATCACAGCTCCCTCTCCAAGGAATGAAAGCTGTTTATAATTTCATAAATTAGGAACATCTTTTTTAACTTTGTGATTGATTGCTAACATCAACCAAACACAAAAAATGCACAGCTGTCATGCATGTAGCACACTACACACACATTGCTCTCCTGAGTCTATAGGTGCCCAATGACAAACCTGGAGCTAAATTGTCCTGTATGCCCCACATGAAGTAAAGATACTGTGGTAATCAGCATGTGTTTGCAACCAATATGTATGTTTCACTCCTGAAGTATGATAAAGTGATTTCAAAAAATCTAACTAGCCTGCAATAAATGAAAGCCTATTCTGAAATGTGACTCATATCTCATTGTACAGGAGTGATCCTGCTTACGGATCCTGTTGGAAGGAAGCCATCTTCACATGCTCCACTCGTCTTCATTTGCGTAAGTGGATACATTGGGGCACAAGGCAAGAACTGGCATCTTGGACCTGCATAAACACCCTGGCATATCAGAGGTGGTTTGGAAGCTGCATAGCTATTTCCTCATCCCTCTCCTCTGTTTCTGTGTATTTTTTTCTTGTGTCTTAAAAAGAATAAAATATAATGAAATTGACATCTGAGACCTTTTTCTTTCCAAAGGTGGAGGTGCCATGTGTTGGCAAAGAGCTGGGCATTTGTGTGAGCATTCCAAATAGACTCATAATCAAATAGATCCTTGAGAAATACATTAAATACAAAATCATATTTCTCCAAATGTAGTCCAGTGTGGGCCCTGGCATTGAGAAGATCATAAAGCTGACCTCTGTTGTGGGCCAAAGACAATCCATAAGCCCTGGTTCACATTGGTAGTTGGGTACAATTTGACATGTAAAATTGGTGGCAAGTGCCAGCAATGGCATTGTCCTAATCGGTGCAATGCTGCGCTTTCAGTGCCGCACCAATAGTTAAAACGTTTCTGGACTACTTTTTGCAATTTTTGGCTGCGATTTACATTGATCTGGACTGACACGCGGGAGTAAAATTGTGCAAGCCCAGCTCAGCAATTACCTGGGCTAAATGTGCTTTTAGCAAAACTAGTTCAGGTAAGCACAGTCAAATAGAAACCTAAAATCTTATTTATTTAAACAATAAAGTCCTGTAAAAATGTCCATTCCAAATTTTGAAATTAAGATGGTCAGACACTACACAATCTGATTGTACAATCTCTGTCCAATTCAACATCGAGGCTCGGTTTCCACTATTGCAAAACCAAAGTGACGCAATTTCCCGCAATTTAACCACAATTTTGCAACAATTTTGATGCGACTTGAAGCAATGCCTGTGTATTTTTGAGGTTTATGGACCTCAAGTCGCATTAAAATGGGACCAAAGTAGTGCATGACAAGTCACACTAGTGGAAACAAAGCCTTAGGCTCTCTTTCCACTACTGCGAGTTGTTGTGCGACTTGACACATGTGAAGTTGCAGGACAAGTCAAAACACATGTATTTCAATGTTCCCCCTTTCTAATTGGTGCAACTCCAAAAAAAGTTCTTGCACTACTTTGTTCCAACTTCAGTGTGAATTTTTCTCGGATGTTTTGAACTAGTCGCATGACATGGCATTAAGGCTTGGTTTCCACTATTGCAAGCCCAAAGTTGCGTGTTTTTTGCCACAAGTTTCCCGCAACTTTTTGCCGAAACTTGAAGCAATGCCTGTGTATTTTTGAGGTCTATGGACCTCAAGTCGCATGAAAGTGGGACCAAAGTAATGCAAGGACTACTTTGAAGTTGCTGCAACTTGAAGTCACACACATATGAATGGTACTCATTGTAAATCATGGGGTAGAACTTGTGATGCAACTTTTCAGTCCCTAGTGGCATGACAAGTTGCATTAGTGGAAAACAAGCTGAAAAAGCACATAGTAAATCACCCAACTTTGGGGTTGAAATAGTGGAAAGAGAGCATTAAGCTAAAGCGGTAATAGGAAGATGCACTGTAAGAATGACTTCTAATTGTAGAAAATCAAACAGGCTCTTGCACTGAATCTAATTTATGGAAGATCTAACTGATTGGCCAGTGTATGGTGACCTTTAAAGATATGAAAACTTGAATTTCTGGTGTTTAAGCCTCATACACATGATGGGACTTTGTACAAACTTTCCTGTGGATTTTTTTACAAAGGGCATTGGCCTTAGGGCTCTTTGACGTGGATGTGTCTGTGTACGGAGCCCGCTCTTCTTATCGAGGGATCGCTCCGTCGATCCCCGCTGAGCAGGCAGATGACCGGTCTGTCTCTGCACACTGTGCAGGGACGGGCCTGTCCGAGTGCCGCTCTCCACTATGGGGGATCGGATGATGACGGACCGTAGAGTACGTCGTCACCCGATCCGATCTGCAGATGGATGGAAAAATATTTTTTTCCTCGGTTACACTTTTTCGGATTGGAGTGGGTCGGATGTCAGTGGACATGTCACCACATGTCACCACTGACATCCGCCCCTCCATATAGGTCACCACATGTCACCACTGACATCCGCCCCTCCATATAGGTCTATGGAGTTTCCATTCAGGTCGGACCTGAACAGTCCGTCCGTGCAAAAAGGGGCCTTAGGCCCCTTTCACACTGGGGTGGCAGCGGTAAAACTGCGCTATTTTTAGCGCCGCTTTACTGTCGTTTTAGCGGCGGTATTCGGCTGCTAGCGTGTTTAACCCCCGCTAGTGTCTGAAAAGGGGTTAAATCCGCCCACAAAATGCTGCCGCAGCAGTGTTTTGCTGTCGGAATAGCCGCGCTGTCCCATTGATTTCAATGGGCAGGAGCGGTTTATACACCGCTCCAAAGAAGCTGCTAGCAGGACTTTTTTTAGGCCCCTTTCACACTGGGGCATTTTTCAGGTGCTATAGCGTTAAAAATAGCGCCTGAAAAACGCCCTAAAGAATCGGCTCCATTCACTCCAGTGAGGGCTTTCACACTGGAGCGGTGTGCTGGCAGGGCGTCACAAAAAGTCCTGCCAGCAGCTTCTTTGGAGCGGTGAACTCACCGCTCCTCCCCATTGAAATCAATGGGGCAGCGCTGTGATACTGCCGGCAAAACGCCGCTCCAGATTTAACACCTATTTGGCCAAATAACGCTGCTAAAACGACAGTAAAGCGGTGCTAAAATAGTGCCTCTTTACCACAGATGCCCCCACCGCCCCAGTGTCAAACGGGCCTTACCGTCCTGCTAGCGCACCGCTCCAGTGTGAAAGCCCTCGGGCTTTCACACTGGAGTGAATGGAGCCACTTCTTTAGGGCGTTTTTCAGGCACTATAGCGCCTGAAAAAAGCCCCAGTGTGAAGGAGGCCTTAGGCCGTTTTTTTGGGAGCAGTGATTTTAATGATGCTTAAAGTAAAAAAAAAAAAAAGTGAAATATTCCTTTAAATATTGTACCTGGGGGGTGTCTATAGTATGCCTGTAAAGTGGCACGTGTTTCCCGTGATTAGAACAGTCCCTGCACAAATGTCATTTTTAAAGGAAATGTCGGGTCCCGGCAATATGGATGAAAATCAGTGAGACAAATAGCATGGGTACCCCCAAGTCCATTACCAGGCCCTTTGGGTCTTGTATGGATATTAAGGGGAACCCCGCACCCAAATTAAAAAAAGGAAAGACGTGGGACCCCAGGCCCTATATACTCTGAACAGCAGTATAAAGGCGGTGCAAACAAGACAGGGACTGTAGGTTTGTTGTTAAGAAGAATCTGTTTGTAATTTTGAACTGGTACATTTTTAACGTGTTTAGCTCCAGCCAAAAAATCTATTTTAAGCTTTTTGGAAAACCTAGGGAAGGGTTATCACCCCTGTGACATTTGTTTTGCTGTCTGTGCTCCTCTTCAGAAGATTTCACCTCACTTTTTGTCCCAATGACAAATGTTTTTTGAAAACGTGGGTTTTTTTGTGAAATAAGGATTGGTGATAAAGCATCAGTGGAAAGGAGAAAAGTTTTTCCCATATTAACTCTTACAGGAGAGAATTTCCCTTCCTAGGGGTAGATTTCATCTCACTTCCTGATGTCTCCTTCCATTTGCAAGTAGGAGTCGTTTGTAAGTTGGATGTTTGAAAGTAGGGGCCTGCCATATATTCTCAGCAGAAATTTGGGCCTTAGGTGTTGTTGTGGCCACAACACTGTAAGCCCTCACAGGGCCCTGCTGTGAAATATTAGATCAAGAATTGTAATTACATGCCCCTGTTGAACAGGGGCAGAAATATTCGGCCTTTGGTGGTGGTGGTGGTGCTGGTGCCACAACACTAAGTCCTCACAGATACTCTTGGTGGGTGCAGAAACGGGCCCTGCCGTGAAATATTAGATCAAAAATTCTAATCACATGTCCCTGTTGAACAAGGGCTGAAAAATTGGACCTTAGGCACTGGTGCTGGTGCCACAACAATGGAACCCCTCACAGATACTCTAGTTGGAGCACAGGAACTAGCCCTGCTGCAAAGAATTGCAGTAAAAAATTGTAATTACAAGCCCCTTTTAATCAGGAGCTGAAAAATTGGGCCTTAGGCACTGGTGCTGGTGCCACAACACTGCAACCCCTCACAGAAACTCTAGTTGGAGCGCAGGAACTAGCCCTGCTGCAAAGAATTACATCAAAAATTGTAATTACACGCCCCTATTAAACAGTGGATGAAAAATTGGGCCTTAGGCACTGGTGCTGGTGCCACAACACTGCAACCCCTCACAGATACTCTAGTTGGAGCGCAGGAACTTGCCCTGCTGCAAAGAATTGCATGAAAAATTGTAGTTACATGCCCCTGTTAAACAGGGGCTGAAAAATTGGCCTTAGGCACTGGTGGTGGGACTGGCGGCGCCCAGAACCAAAAATGTTCTTACAAGCTATCATCATGATCATTGAGGAGGAAGAGGATAATTACTCAGTATATCAGGATAGTCACTCAGCATCAGCATAGGCAGTCTTTGAAGGGATCTGACATTTCAAAAAAATGTATTTGGTTACATCAGCATCAGGTGCTTGGTAGCTAGTGGTGATCCAAGACTGATTCATTTTTATGAAGGTCAGTCGATCAACCGAGTCGGTGGACAGACGCACCCTGTGATCGGTTAGAAAGCCTCCAGCAGCACTGAATGTGCGTTCCAAAAGAACGCTGGATGCAGGACAGGCCAGTAGCTCAATTGCATACTGTGCAAGCTCTGGCCAGTGATCCTTCCTCAAGACCCAGTAAACCAGAGGATTTTCGGTGGGAAAGGGGTCCAAGTCAGATCTTGCCCCTAGGTATTCCTGCACCATGTAAAACAGACGCTGGCGATGGTTGCTGGAACTGATCATACCTTGGGGCTGCAGACTAAAAAATTGTCTGAACGCATCGGTCAGACGGCCACCTTCTCCACCGCTCCTTCTTTGACCGAAGCCTCAGCAATGCGTTGTCCAGAAACAAGAGTTTGTAACCTCCCAGTCTCTGGGAACGCGTTGCACAGACCTTTCTGCAAGGCCTCCCGAAGATGTTTCATCCTCTGCTCCCTCTGCGATGACAAGATGAGGTCCGCAACCTTACCCTTGTAAAGTGGATCAAGGAGGGTTGCCAGCCAGTAACGATCCCCCTCCTTGATACCACGAATATGTGGATCCTTCCACAGACTTTGCAGGATCAGGGAGGCCATGCAGCGTAGGTTTGCTGAGGCATTCGGTCCGGAGTCCTCTGGGTCACTAAGGACGACATGATCTGCAGCCACCTCCTCCCAGCCACGTACAAGTCCATGTGTTTATTGGGACTGTAAATGATCCCTTAAAGACTGCTGCTGATGCTGAGTGCCAGGCTCCACCTCCATACTGACACAATCCTCCTCCTCCTCCTCCTCCTCTTCTTGTGTGATCGGCGGACATGCAGGAACACTGTCTGGATAAAGGGGGCCTTGAGAGCTAAGGAAGTCCTCCTCTTCCTGCCTCTGTTCTGCCTCAAGTGCCCTGTCCATTATTCCATGCAGTGTGTGCTCCAACAGGTGGACAGTGTCACTGATGCATGCACTGTCACTGCCCACCATCCTCGTGGCCTCCTCAAATGGTGACAGGACAGTGCATGCATCCCTGATCATGGCCCACTGGCGTGGGGAAAAAAAAACAAGCTCTCCTGACCCTGTCCTGGTGCCATAGTCGCACAGGTACTCATTGATGGCCCTCTGCTGCGTGTGCAGCCGCTGCAGCATGGCCAACATTGAGTTCTACCTGGTGGGCATGTCACAGGTTAGGCAGTTCTTGGGCAGGTTAAATTCCTTTTGGAGGTCTGCCAGCCGAGTACTGGCATTATATGACCGCCGGAAATGCACACAGACTTTCCTGGCCTGCCTCAGGACATCCTGTAAGCCCGGGTACCTGCCCAAGAACCGCTGCACCACAAAGTTAAGGACGTGAGCTAAACAGGGCACATGGGTCATTTGTCCCTGTCGGAGGGCGAAGAGGAGGTTGGTGCCATTGTCGCAAACCACCATTCCTGCCTTAAGTTGGCATGGTGTCAACCACCTCTGAACCTGCCCCTGCAGAGCTGACAGAACCTCTGCCCCAGTGTGGCTCCTGTCCCCCAAGCACACCAGCTCAAGCACCGCATGGCATCTTTTGACCTGCATACTTGAGTAGCCCCTTGAACACCTACGGGGCACCGCTGGTTCTGAGGAGAAAGCACAGGAAGAGGCCATGGAGGAAGAAGAAGAGGAAGGGGTGGAGGAGAGAGGTGTGTCAGAATCATTAGTAGTGGCATTTTGGAGGCGTGGTGGCGGAACAACCTCCAACACTACTGCACCTTGTCCTGCATCCTTCCCAGCTGCCAGGAGAGTCACCCAATGCGCCGTGAAACTTAGGTAACGTCCCTGTCCATGCCTGCTGGACCATGAGTCAGCAGTAATATGCACCTTATCACTGACCGCCCTGTCCAGCGAGGCCAAGACATTGCCTTCCACATGCCGGTAGAGAGCCGGAATCGCCTTCCGTGAGAAAAAGTGGCGTTTGGGTACCTGCCACTGAGGAACTGCACATTCCACAAACTCATTGGAGGGGGCAGAGTCTACCAACTGAAAAGGTAGCAGTTGAAGTGCTAGCAATTTTGCCAAGCTAGCATTCAACCACTGGGCATGTGGATGGCTGGGAGTGAACTTCTTTCGGCGGTGCAGCAGCTGGGGCAGGGAAATTTGGCTGGTACAATCTGACGTCGGTGTACCGAAAGCAGATTGCCCACAAGTACTTGGCTGTGACACGCCTAATTCTACACCTTCATTCCTCTCAGTGCAGGTCTCAGAGAGGACTGAAGGTATAGTGGAGTTAGAGATCTCAGCTGATGAGGAGCAAGGAGAGGTCCTCTTTGTTGTTTGGTGTGGGTCTTTTAGATACGCTTGCCAACAAACTGCATGGCAGGTCAACATATGTCTGGTCAAGCATGTGGTGCCCAAGTGGGAGATGTTTTGGCCACGTGAGATAGGCTTGAGACATATGTTGCAAATAGCAGCGGTGCGATCTGATGCACTCGTCTCAAAAAAGGCCCACACCAAAGAACTTTTGGAATAACGCGCAGAGACAGCAGCGCCCTGCACATGCAGAGCTTTGTGGTTTGATGCAGTCAGTGTGCTGCCCTTAGGCTGGCCCCTGGAGGGCATCCTGCCTCATTGGTGATGTACCTCCTCTTCCTCCCCTCTCCTATCAGGCACCCACGTCAGTGACCTCATCATCCCCTCCCTCCTCATCACTGGAGCAAACCTGGCAGTATGCTGCAGCAGGGGGAGCATGACTGCCAGATTGCTGTCCTTCTTGAGCACCTCCCCTGTCCGTGCTGACGTTACTGCCTTCATCTAGCTCAGTATCATCATCAGAGCCTTCTAAACGCTGGGCATCCTCCTGGAGCATGTACCCAACACTGTGGTCAAACAGTTTGAGGGACTCCTCAGGAGGACATGGTGGGGCTACGGAAGGAGTCACTGATGTCATTGAGCCAAGGGAAGAGGCCGTGTTGGCAGCTGCTTTGCCAGACAAAGTACCCTGAGCATGGGTGAGAGAGGATGAGGAGGATGAGGACAGCTTAGTCATCCATCCACTCGACCAAGTCTTCCGCATGTTGTGGCTCAACACGACCAGCTGCCAAAAAAAGGCCAAGCGTGTCCCACGGCCACGTGCTGATGAGGATGCACTGTCTCCACGACCAGCACTGTTGCCTCTAGACACAGAGCCTGCTTGCCCTCTTTTATTGGCTTGTGACTGTCTGCCTCTCCTTGTTGGCCTTCCAGACATACTAATGGCCTGCAGTGAGATGTAGCAGCACTAAGCTGGGATATATATATATATTGATACTGCAGCTAGCAAAATCAACTGACTGCCTGTAGTATGAGAACACCACCAATCTTCTACAGGGAGCTTTAGATGAACACTGTGCAGTGGTCGCATTACACTAACTTGTAGCTTTAGCTGACCACTGTGCAGAGG